>NC_081322.1:76720853-77033478 GCF_026419965.1 Kogia breviceps
TGATAATGAATATTTGCCAAGAGTGATGTTACTGTCAAACATGGTTTTCTCTACGGGAGAGAAGGTTGATTCTCATCTGGTCGGAAAATCAGAAGTTGTCCTGGAGACCAGTGTATCCAAATCTATGGGGAATAGATGATCTAGACCTTTCCAGATGCTCTTTCATATAGAGTAGTACATCCCACTTGTGTTTGGTCCTAATTCATAGCCTCATTGGCCCATTGGGACCTTAAAGAACCCTTATATAATTCCAAGTTAGTGCCCATTCCTGAAAGTGACATCAACCTCATGGTTATGGTTGTGATGGATGCCACTGTGTGTCTGCTCCTAATCTGAACTGCCCAGGACTTTCTTAACACCAATCCCAAACATGGGTAAGCATCCTTTGCTGCAAACATACCTAAATGCCTGGCTGCTTCTTGGATCCTTCCAACACTCAAGTTGGATCTGGATTTTCAGCACAAGTGCATTTTAGCTACTATAACCAATCCATGTTTTATAGGCCATAAAGCTGTTACAGAGCAAGCAGAAAGAATATTGCAAACACTTTAAAAATTGGGGGCAAATATACCATGGGGTAGTGGTTATGCTGGTAATTTACTGATTTTCTGCACATTTCTTACCATTCCTTCTTGTTGACCCATTAGTTCCCTTATTTGATATTCATAATTTTAATAATTGCAGTATAGTCTTGCACAAATATTTACCATGAATATAAACTATCTAGAAAAAGTCTGGATGTTGAAGGATATAGACTTGATGGGTTCTTTTTAATTTTAGAAATATTGGTACCAGCTGTTTGATGATCTTTATTATCGAGACAAACCAAATTCATGTTCCTTTTGAAAAGACGATCATTAGTCTATATTCTTGTTATTGTATTTGTCTGATTATAACCTTCCATACCTAAGTTTCACTCTCTTATTTTTCTAACAAGACCTATAAACATGGATTTTGGCGGATTTTGAAATGAAACAAATTTCTTCGCTAATCACTCTCTTTATTGCGAGGCATTTTGTTTCTGTAAACCTGGGGTAGCATTGCTAGGGGGATACAGTGTGGATCCTGCCTTTCAAATGAAGAAGATTGGAACTTTGTGTGTTTCACCAAAATAGCTTCTGCAAGCTTAAAGTCCATGAAAGGTCTTTTTTGGACCCAAGATTTAAATGCTGTTATTTAATTGCATGGTCACACTGTCATGTTATTGAACTCTACGTGCAGAACGTGTAGTTCATCAAATATACTCTGTAACAGCGTAACTCCATGTATACCCCAAATGGAACGCCAGCTTTCAAGAAGAGATCTAGAGAAATGTTCTGATGGGATGGTTAAGTTATAACCGGGATGTGAGTCTCAATATTTTGGGTTTTCTTACCCAGTATTAGAAAATTATTGCCCATGTGACACTTTCTTTAATGCTGTGTACAAGTAAAGTGTAAAATTGTCAGCGTCGTTAAGTCAAGTAGTGGTACTTCCAGGTTGGTAGCTTAAAATTTTGTGGAATTATAGTGGAATACTTAAAATCTAAAACAGTGCTTCTCAAAATACCATAAGAATCACATAAGATGGGTTTTAAATACATAAGCATCACCTGTGGTGCTTGTTAAAGCTCTAGATTCCTTGTGCCCTGAGCCCTGAGCCTTGATTTAGGAAATCTGGACTAATCTGCTCTATTGGTCATCCCAGGTGCTCACACTTTGAGGCCGTGGACGCAGTGCTTCTCAAGCTTTAAAGTGTGTGCACATGGCATTGGCGTCTTGGTAGAACGCAGACTGAGGTTCAGTAGGTCCAAGGTCGTGCCGGAGGCTCTGATTCTGGTGCATTTCCAGATGATGCTTTAGAAACTCCAACTTTGCAACTCAGCGTCCCGTGGGTATGTTTACATTTCCATCTATACCTAACTTGCTACCTTTTTGCTTTTGACCACATAGATTGAGCTAGGTTTTAACCGCCTTTAAACTTTCTGTTTGATATAATTTTAAAACACTTGCCTACCTTGCTTATCTTGTCCTTTTTCTTATTTATTTATTTTTTTTTCATGTGTATAGATGTGCACCCGTTGCGTCTTGAAGTGCCATCAGCTGTAACACAAGCTCCAGATCGCAAAACCACACCCAGGCCCTCCCGCCGCTCCCAAGAACTGAAAGCCATGGAGCTTTCCGACAGCGACCGCCCGGTCAGCTTTGGCTCCACGTCGTCCTCAGCCTCCTCCCGGGACAGCCATGGTTCCTTTGGCAGCAGAATGACCTTAGTTTCAAACAGCCACTTGGGCTTGTTTCCCCAGGATAAGGAAGCAGGGGCCATAAAGCTGGAGCTGATGCCAGCCAGGCCGTTTTCCAGCAGTGAGCTGCCGAGGGACGGTGCAGCCGGGCAACAGAACACGGACCAGGGCAGTGAGAAGCAGCCCTGGGCTCAGCACAGCGTGGAAACCAACGCGGCGACCAAAACGGGGGCAGAGTCAGCCACCAGCCCCAAGCTGCTCTACGTGGACAGAGTTGTGCAGGAGATTCTGGAGACCGAAAGGACTTACGTGCAAGATTTAAAAAGCATCGTAGAGGTAAGGCAAATTGCTGGCTTTTGAAGTTTGTCCTGCAGCATCAACCTGTTCGCAAAATAAAGAGCAAAGCCAGGTGTCTTCTAAGATGCAAGAGTGGTGTGAATGTTTAAACAGATCATAACTTGAGAAACCCTAGGGCCATCCTCTCTGTGTTAAGATCCTCTTAATATTTGCTTTCACAAATTGATTACCTGCTAGGAGTACGAATGATGATACCAGTGCATACACCGGTGTGTTGTGTTAGTGAATCCTACCCCAAAGGTCTGAGAGTCTGTGGCAGAGAGTGGAGAGCAGAGGATGGAGGCTTCCTGACTTGCAGATGCCAGGTGTGTACTGACTGAGCCCATCAGGCTATCTTCGCCTTACTCACAATTGTCTCCAGGTGTCCGGAGCTTCCAAAACTATAGATGCCTGTGTCTCACCTCCAGAGACAGATTTCCCGGACCTGGGGTGTGGTCTGCGGGTAGGAGGAAATTATGGAAGATGCCCCGGTGATTCTTCTGTGCAACCAAGCCTGGGAATTACCGTTTGATGGTGTTTTCTGTATTGGTTAGTATTTGACGGAAGGTGGTGAAAGATAGAGAAAAACCCTGGGCTTGGTCTTAGGTGTTTACTTTTCTTTTATGGTAAGCAAGTTTGCATAAATTCTTTGACCCCCTGCAAATTGAACTCAGCTCAGGTACCAGATCGCAGACTCTGGAAATTCAATTATTAATTTGTTGTTGTTGTTTTCCCTGTATCCTTCCTTTTTTTTTTTTTTTAATTTTTATTTTATGTGGGAGTATAGTTGATTTATTCAACAATGAATTTGACTTTGATTTAGAGTTAGGTTTTCAAGGATAAAGTAAGAATTACCAGAGCCACTCAGATATTACTTCATTCTCAATTAATGATTTAAAATATTAGTATTAATAGTTCAAAGGCAAATTGATATTATTATAAAGCTACACTCCCTTCGCTGCCTAGTACTATCCCAGATTCTTTCATGCGTTAGTGCCTTCTTCCTGTTTTTAGACTTTTAATCTAAAATGTGTTTCAGAATAAAGTGGTGGAACGTTTGCTGATGAGGACATTCTCCACCAAATACATACATTCTTATAGCTTTAGGGGAAAAACAAATTCTCAGGCACAGTTGTGTGTTGAGTTCCACAAGCGATCGAACCAGACACTACTAAAAATAGTTATGACATAACTTCCCAGTAAAAATAGAAAAATCGACTGATGCTCAACCACAGCAATATGTGATACCAAATGTCGAATAAACCAGGCCAATTGTTTCTTTAATTTCATCAATGATGTCATTTGTACTTGAGAAGAAATACCTGTGAAACTGCCAAAAGTTTTGGGACCTCTGAGGAAATTTGTGGTTGTCAAAGCTTTCTTTGGAATGTCCTTTTTTCTTTCTTTCTTGGAAACGTCACCACTTCATCAAAACTCACTGTACTGACAGAGAAACCTTCAGTGACTAAGCCGGGAGTCTGTGAACACTCTTTTTTTTTTTTTCTGAGGCTGATTGACAAACCTTAGGTGAGAAGAAATAAGATGTATATGAAAGAAAACAGATCAAGACAGAATTTTTTTTCTAAGAAAGTTTCAGCAGAAATTTTATTCCAAGCTCTCCAAATGTTCTTGCCTTTTTGCCTTTATCAGTGCATTAGCCATGTTTTACACTCGGGGTTAGTGGACTTTTTCTATAAAGGGCCAGATAGTAAATATTTTAGGCTTTCGGGGCCCTAAGCTGTCAGTCCTAACTGCTCATCCCTGCCACTGTAGCCCAGCAGTAGCCCCAGACACTATGTCAATGAAGGGGCATGGAAGTTCCAGGAAAACTTTAGGGCTGGGCTGGACCCAAGGGCCCTGGTCCGCCAAGCCCTGTATTAGACTATGAATTTGTGCCTGCATTTCATCAACTGTAAAATGAGACTAATAATACCTGCCCTATAGGGTTGTTATTATGAGAACTCAATTTGATAATACATGAAAAGCTCACACAACAGCATCTGCAACGTGGTAAGCAATTAGTAAGTGGAAACTATCATCATCACCGGCCTCTTCTGAATTTGCTGGTTGAGAGTGAACAAACCACTCTCGACTGGCCCAGTTACAGATGTCTTTTTTTTTTTTTTTTTTTGCGGTACGCGGGTCTCTCACCGTTGTGGCCTCTCCCGTTGCGGAGCACAGGCTCCGGACGCCCAGGCGCAGCGGCCACGGCTCACGGGCCCAGCCGCTCCGCGGCGTGTGGGATCTTCCCGGACCGGGACACGAACCCGCGTCCCCCGCATCGGCAGGCGGACTCTCAACCACTGCGCCACCAGGGAAGCCCAATAGCTGTCTTACCTGAAGTCTTTCACAAAAATAAACAGATGAGTAGTTCACTACAGCAGAAATTTAATTAGGAAAAAGTAGTTTAAAACGGGTGATTCCAACATTATTATTTTGAAGGCAATTGGATTATTTCTGAGGAACACACAGAAAACCTGAGGTGACACGTAAGAGGGAGAGGAGAGATGGAGAAGGTTGTTGGAGGAAGGGTGGTTGGGAGACATGTCCCAAATGTAGGAGGAGGCACCGGGTAGGAAGAAGTAGGTGCTGCTTTGCTCCCAAGTCACCAGGATGCTTCAAGTCACATCCCCTCCCCACCTAGAAAAGTGCAGAGTCTCTTCAGATCAGGGTTGGTCACTGCAGCCTCTTCTTGACACACTTTTGTGTGTGACCACCTCTGTTTCTCAAGATCACAATTTTCACAAAATTGTGAAATTTTGTTTTATCTAGTTCTTTCCTTTATGGAGAGTAACCAATTATTTTCCAGTTTGCAGCAACCTTACCCAATAAAGACTGTTATGAGGGGTATTGTTTGAAAATACAAAGCATCAACTCCTTTAAAAATCCATTTTTCTTGATCCATTTCTAACCTGTTTTTCTAATTCTGTAGCTGAGTTCTCTAACATCCTGAATTTTTCAAATTCAGAATTTTCCGTTGGGAAAAGGGCCACTTAGTAACGACCTACCATAATAAGCTCTCACCACACAAAGAGAGTTTGTTGGTTGACTTTCTAAGCAAGAAGTATTTCTGGAAAAAAACATCTAATCATTTATAGAGATAACTGGGAAGTCATTTTTCACTTATGCAGTAGCACAATTTCGGACTGTCCACACTCTCTACTTTATTGACTTCCCACTAACTAATATCCTTCAATAATCAGTCTCGGTTTAATTAATTTTCCTGTAAGCGGTACCTTTTATCTGTAGTATATCCTATCCATACAAAATCCTCACCACTCAGGTTTAGTTCTTAGAATTTATAAAAAGAAACATTTTTGTGAAAGGTCATTGCTATATACACTGATTTAGAAGATGTTAATACCGTGTGCTTTGATAGCTCAACATGGTACCAAATAACATCAGAGTCGCTTATTTCTGAGAAGAGATCCTGCTGACATTATCTGGGCAATAGGATCCCCAGATGTTGGTTACAAGGCAAAGGAGGATGTATGTCTTTCTTTCGCTACGTAGAGACATTGTATTAAAATAATCCCAAATACACTGGGGTTTTTTTCTTCCCCATGCCATTTGGGAATTCAAAAATGAATTCCTAATGCTTTTTGAAAATTTAACTGAGAAATGTTATTGTTCTTATTGCTACTGGTCTTTATCCCTTGCATCCTCCTCAGACCCTTTTCTCTGTCCCCCCCATCCCCTCCCCATGGCTACTCTATCCTCTGCTCCTTTGCCTGACATCCTAGTGATTTGCTTTTGCACACTTGACATATGAGAGAGAGAGAGAGAGGTGAGGTCTTGACTGTCACCCATACTGAAAGAAACAATAGAGCTGTTATTTCCATTTCTATATATGGCTCCTAATAGCATTCACAGATAAAATGAGATAATAAGTATGAAAGCCAGTTTGAAAAGTTAAAAGTAAAATCACCAATGATACAGTTTGTGGAGAGGGAGAAATTCATAGCTGGAAAGTAGGAAATAAGGGTTTCTTTCATGTTTAATGGGACGTTAGATTGACTGAGCAGAGACTCTCATGCGTAGAGGGGGTTTCTTTAATCTTTCTAAATGATCTATAAAAGAGCCTTTGACAGTCTCATAAACTTGGCCCCAGATATAGTTCATGGCCTGTTTTAACCTTTTTAGGAAAGTTTTTAAATAATTCATAGCATCATGTAATACTGTGTAATTAGAAGTTACATCCCTACTACAAAATGGCATCTTTGAAGTATAAGAAATACTAAATTAAACCATCTTTTGGGATGCTGAGGATGTGTATTTAGTGAGGAAAAAGTGGGTAAAATATTAAAAGTAACATGTGAGTTTATTTTTTTTTCTATCATATTCCAGAAAGCCAAAATCCTTTTCCAAGCACCTTTATCCTTATAGTGTGTTAAAAAGTTAAGAAGTGATTATTATAGCTTTACTGTGTAAAATTTATAAAGAGCCAAAGCCTTAAGCAATCCTTGTTGAAAGCATTCAGCGTTGATCAAAAGCTGTTGCTACACAGGGATTATACTGTTGATCTCCAACCCCCAGCTCTTGTATTTATTGGTCGACACGGACTCTTTGTTTATCGTGTGATAGTACAGACAGTGGCAGTGTAGGTGGATGAGAGAAGGATGCTTTTCACACACTTAGTGATATGAAGCACATTGAAAGCTATTCTGCCTGTTGCCATAGCTTAAAGAGGCTGCCCTTAGCACCGGAGGTATCCGTTAGTGGAAGGAGAACTCATGCTTGGGAAGCGAGCCTCTCCCAGATCTGTGCAGAGTGAATGAAGGAACCCAGTGATCAGGCCCAGGGCATTTGTGCAGTGACTCCACCCTTGACTCTGCCTGGAGACTTAGGTCTTAGGCTGGTGAGGTGACTAAGACTTGGATAAAATGGAATCTGAGTGGGCTTTTGTCCTGTGCCACCCCTCAAGGACAACACTGTCAAGCTTGGAGGTGGTTTCTCTTGAAGCCTGGTTTCCTGTGGATTCTGTTGGAGAGATAAGATGTTTTGGTGTGGAAAGGTCAGTTTATGTCTCTGCTGCTCTTTTCCCTTGGCCGTGAAAGGATGGCTTTACATGGGCATTCCCTGGACCAGCCATAACTGCTTAGAGTACTTGACAAGAGGAGAAAGGTTTTGAACCAAGGGAAAAGGCTGTTGAGATGTGGTGAACTGTCATAGATTTTATTGTCTTTCTATTTACAGATGTCCTCACTCACTACTTTCCCTCCAGTTTAAATAACATTTATTAAACTGGCACTTTTTATGAGGTTCATTTAGACTAAGATTTTTTGAATATTGAGGGAAGTATATGTTCAACGCTAGAGTGTAGGACTTGTCAGGGATTGTTTTTAATGAAGGGTTATTACGTGGGTGGGTTTAACAAAGAATTTACACTGTAGTACTTGGCATAAGGTAACGTACTTTTTCTTTTACATGGCATTTGAGCACTTTAGTTTGAATGGGTCTTATTTTTCCTTCCCCGGACTTTTATTACGGAGGGTGAATGAGATCTTTCCTAAAACCATTTAAGATCTATGGTAATTTGGAAGCAAACCTGTTAAGTAGTTTCATGCTTATGTAGAAGTTACTCCTCAAATAGCGCGTCTAACCACTGTACATGAGCCCCCCCAAACTTCACTTTGACTGTTTGTTTCCATGCCTCTTTGTTGTTGTTTCGTCCCCCTCCTTCCCTACCCCACCCCACTCTCATCTCTTGTCACCTTAACAGCGACAGAAACTTAGAAGGTGAGAACATAGTGATTTTGAGTGTTCATCTCTTCTACTCGTTGCAGCCTAATATGGGAGGGAGGGCAGGGATCTGGCCTTTTAAGTCTTTTGTCCATTTGGAATCTTATGATTAATTGCTAATGAACATCGAAAATAGGTCAAGGTGGGCAGCATTTAGTAAAAGCAAAGTGAGTTAAGGTTTGCAGAGTTGCTGTGCAAAAGTAGCTGTGGGTTGTTCACACAAGTTCGTGTATACTTAATGAATGATGTCAGTTTATCTCCTCCAAATCGTTCTGGCTAGATCTTGAGTCGAAACTTAGGAAAATTAGTCAAAATAACGATATTGGTCAGATTCTCCTGGGAGCACGGTAGACAGTGAGTATCACCAACGTGAAACCTTAAGCTTTGTGACCACAGCTGCCACCTCAGTGAATCCGAACATCTGTAAACATACTTCATAGCTACCACTTCTAAATTTTCTAGATATGTGCCTTAATAACAAAAACACCAAAAAACAACATTAACAGCAACTAATATTTGAGTACTTACTGTATTTCAGGCGCTGCATTAAGCACTTATAGCCTCACCCACAGCCCCATCTTGTGGGTACTATAATAATTTTCTTATTTTTAGCACAAGAATATTGCATGTACAAAGAGTAAAGGAACTTATCCAAGGTCTGTACATGGTTAGTGGTAGAACTGGAACTGGAACCCAAGTTTCACTCTAAAGCCCCTCTTTTACTATTACACTGTTATTGTAAATCTCCTCTTATTGTCTAGCAGAGGGCTCAGAGATGTTTGTCTTCTTCTTAAGCTCTCTAGGGCAGGGTGTTGCAACAGCAGCACAATAGACATTTGGGGCTGGATACTTCTTGGCTGTAGGGGATAGTCATGTGCATTGTAGGATGTTTAGCAGCAAACCGGGCCTCTACCCACTAGATACCAATAGAACCACCACCATCCCCACTCATGACAACCAAAATTGCCTCTAGACATTGCCAAATAGCCCCTGAGGGACAAAATTCCCTTGGTTGAGAACCACTGTTCCAAAAATTTGGAAGGCATAATGTATAAGAGTAGGCTAAGCCACAGTAACAAATAGGCCCCAAATTATTGACTTAATACAACAGAAGTTTCTCCTTTTACAATCATGTATGTGTGTGTTCAAGTTAATGGGAGTTGTGCTTCTCCATGCAGTCATTCAGGAACCAAGCTGATGAGGCTCTGGCTCCTTCAGCACGTGGCTCCAAAGGTTGTGCTGGGGTCTGTGCCATCTCAGCTAGAAGGGCAAGAGGACATGGAGACATGCATTGGGGAAGGGGTGGGGGGTTCTGGGACAAGCACAGAAATGGCTCACCCCATCTCTCATTCCACATCAAACTCTAAGTTTGGAGATATAGTCTAGCTGTGTGCCCAGAAAAAGTAGGAAACATTTTTGTGAGCAATTGCCAGTGTACACCATGCATTATATATATCTGAAACATTCTCATTGTAAAACCTACACCATGTATCCCACCATCACTAAAAGTAAAAATAAAACTACATGAAGAAGAAAGCTGGAAAGATTTTGATGATGCTTACTGCCAAGACTATAGTTACTCTCTCTACTAAATAACCCAATAGAATGTTTGAAATGGAATTCTTCATTTAGGACCTGGAACAGATTCAGACCAATGTACTTTCTCTTGTTCCTCCCCTCTTTCATGTCTCCATCACCACCACCCTCTTTTTCTCCCATGATTCCTAATGCCCTCTCCTCTTTTATTTTTGGAGTTTTTCCTATCCATATGACCTGTCAACAGGGCTCTTTGGAATTATTGAACATAATAGGTAGTATTTCACTTTAAAAAGAGGCCTTCTGGGTCTAGCATAGTTCAAAGGCAGGGATGATACTTCTCTTGCTAGTGTTCTGAAACCTCTTGAGTTGACTGGAGTCAATGAGGATAATGGACTAATGCCATCAAACCCTTAATAGAATGATGATGCTTGGAAGCTGCAAGTTTATCGCCACACTGATAAAGTTTATAAGAAAATGGAATGCCCTCCTTTTCAGTGCCCTGCCCTTCTCTTAGACTCATTTCTGTAGCTGTTCTGAGAAGCCAAAATGAGAATTATAGACACTTGAAGAAAAAGTAAGCAATGAAAAACCTAATTGTTGAAAGTGTTTTAACACATTCTTGGGCCTTGCACCCCCTAAATCAACTGACATCATTATGGATGGTTTTCCATAAGAAGTTGAAGTCAACTTGCATCTTTTCAGAGGTGAACTTGGAGAAAGCAAATTTACCATTGATAAATAGTAGTCTATTTATATTGTTAACCTTTACTTGGAGTACACTTTTCAAATTACTAAGAACTCTGTAGCAATAGCATAATGAACACCAGTTGGTGTAATAATTATGAATTTAGTGGGGTTCCTCATTGTCTCCTTAAGAAATACTAAACCTCAGGTAATGGAAAACTCACCTTTGCATTCCTGACAATCCTGACTTGTGACTTCTTTTTTTATTTTTTAAACTTGTTTTTTTGTGTGTGACTTGCTTCCTGAAGCTTGGGGCCAGAATCAATCGTTGAGGTCAGTCCAAAGATGTCCAGGCTTTGTAGGACATTTTTACCAGGTTGCAAGAGTTCGTGATCTGAGAAGAGATTATAGTTGCAGATTGTTTTTAGCTTCCATATCATATGTCTAAGACCCAAGAAAGAGAGAGTACAGATGATAGAGGTAAAGAGCTATATGAATTTCAAAGTGCCTATAATCAATTCCGCTATAATAAGACATATGTGCTCCTAAAAATTGCTCACTATGCAAAATCATATGAGGAAGAAATGGAAAAATGGGTTCCAAGCACAACACTCAAAAACATCATCAGTGACACAAAAAAAGAAAGATAGGAATCTAACAAAAATGGAGACAGTTTTATACATGTTAAATGGTTAAAGTATCATATTCTCTAGTAAATATGATACTTTACCTCAAAAAAAACCCCTGAAATTTCTTGTGGGAGCCAACTGATTCCCACAGCTGCCACCCTCTGTGAGAGGAAGAGAACAAAGAGGAGTGAGAGAAAAAGAGTGAGAAAAAAGAACAGTAAAGAAGAAAAAGAACAGAAGGAAAAATATAAGGTAGGCTAAGAGGAAGGAGAGAAAAATTGAAGAGAGCAGAAGGCATGTGCAGGGTTGCAGTGTGAGTTATTATGAAGTAGGTTTACCTAACATCGATGCAAAATTGATACACGTGCCGTGGATGGGTGCAGTTTTGAGGCACACAAGGTGGACTGAGGTAGCTGGTATGTATTTGAGGTGTGTGTGTGTGTGTATTTGCATTCCTCTGCTGCTCTTTGGAAGTGGCTGTGCTTTTCTGTGCTCACCTAGTGTTTATCGTGGATGCAATCCTGCCTAAGCAAAATTCAGAAATTTAAGTTCAAGTTACTCCCTAGTATAGTAATCATGTGGGAACACATTCATGTTTTCAAAGCAAATGTTAAAGCAGAATTGACTGTACTTATTCTCTGGAGTATTATGACTTGTTACAAATAGGTCTCACCCCTCCCCCATCCCCTTTGCTCAGACCAGAAGATTAAAGAACACTATACCTGTTGGCAAAAAACATGATCTTCCATTTATGTTAAGTAGGACTAATAAAGACAATGACAAATATTCCTAAAGCACTTTTTATTTCCTCCCTGTAAGAAAAAAATGATTTAAAAGAATTTCAAGCTCTCTCAGCAATTTGAGACTTTATTTACATTTGTGAAAACTAAAAAATAGATTTTTTTTTTTTACCCTAATCTGGGACCAACAAATATGATTACTTGAAAGTGGAGTTGTCAGAAATTTTTCTTTCGCTGAAAGGATTTTCACAATTTGGTCCAATACTCTTACACAAACTATAGCTCTTGCTGCCTATGAAACTCATTACACCAAGGAGATGTAAGGGGTAAATATTAGTGTCTTTTTGATGATAAAATTAGAATATTTTCCACCTGCACTTGCAGATTCAGAGTTAGACAATGTATTAAAGGAAAGGATAGACTGACTTACAGACATAACTGAGTACATTGATTTCTTTTGCGAGATCAAGCATTAAGAAAAATACCTGCAACTAAAAAGTCCCTTCCCATTCTATTAAGCTTTTTTTTTTAAAGGCAACATTCTGATTTTTGATGAAAAGTCATTTCAAAAACTTCAGTTAACTCAGGTGATTGGGTAGCTATTATTACTGGTCTGCTAAAGAACTGCTAATATATTTCAAAGACTGCCTGTAGGCACAATTCTATTGAAGATTTGCTAAAACAGGTCATGTTCAGCTGGGGTAGAATTATCCTGCCTTTTGAGCGTGTGCCATCTTGAAGTTATACCCACTCAGTTATACTGAGTGGGTAGAAAATATAGAATTCAGGAAATTGTGTTCAAAACAAACCAACCTTCAGTTGGGAGTAGTTTCCCATGGCTGGAAATTTCTTCCAAAGAAAACATGTTGCTCACACCTGGTGAAACTAATCACATCAAAGAATCTACCCAGGTCATGTGACGAGCAAGCCTAGAGCAAGTTGGTGTGGAAGCAGCCCTGCTCTGTGACACCTAGAAAAGGAAGAGGTAGATTGGACTGATGTGGGACTTGTCAGCCTACATAGTTTAGTAGCCTGTTTTCTGATCATTCATGTTTTCAGTTTCTCCTCTGCCCACCAAGACTACTCTGCCACTTAAGCGGGATAGCATTGTTCAATACAGCAGCGCACATGGCATGTTTTATATCTTTTTAAAACTGGTAAAATATACATGACATTTATTATTTTAACCATTTTAAGTGTACAATTCAATGACATTAACTACATTGACACTGCTGTTCATTGAACTACATAACCATTACCACCTTCCATCTCCAGAAATATTCTGTTACCCCAAATTGAAACTGTGCACCCATTAGACACTAACTCTTCATTCCCTCTTTCCTCAGCCTCAGGCAATCCTTTTTTCATTTTAAAAAATTGTGGTAGAATACACATAACATAAAATTTACTGTCTTAACCATTTTTAAATGTACAGTTTAGAGGCATTAAGTATGTTCACAGTGTTGCACGACCGATCCCTAGAATTCTTTTCGTCTTGGAAAACTGAAACTCTGTACCTGTTAAACAGTAACTCCCCATCTTCCCCTCCCTCCTTCCAACTCCTGATAACCACCACTGTACTCTCTACTTCTATGAATCTGACTACTTTTGATACCTCACATAGGTGGAATCGTACAGTACTTGTTCTTTTGTGACTGTTTATTTCACTCAGCATAATGTCTTCAAGGTTCATCCATGTCGTAGCACATGTCAGAATTTTCTTCCTTCTTAAGGTTGAATAATATTCCATTGTATGTATATATCACATTTTGTTTCTCCAGTCATCTGTTGGTGGATGCTTAGATTGCTTCAAATAGCACAGAATTTTTGATTCAGTAGAATCACACAAAGTTTTAGAACTGGAAAATAACTCAGAGAAGTCTAGCTGACCATAGATTCTGAAAGGGTAAGATGTGTTGGTAAGTTTTCTATTCCTGGCAATCAGCACCGCTTTTGACACTTAATAGGCCATCAGTAAATATTTGCTGAATGAATTATCAAGTTCTACCCAATCATTTGTATAGGTGAGGAAATGGAGATCCAGAGAACTAAGTGATTTCTCCAACTGGATGCAAATCTTAGTTCTGTCACCTACTACCTTTGATCTTGAACAATTATTTAACTTCTGTAATCTTCAGTTTCTTCTTCTTAAAATGAAAGGTATTGCGTACCTCATAGGATGTTGTGAGGATTAACAGAGGTAATGCCTGTAAGATGCTTTGCCCGGCCCTGGCACAGCTGCAACTCTCAACAGCTAAAAGCTGTTCAAGTCCAGACCCTGAAGCTAAGTATTGGCAGTGCCAGGACTGTATCCATTTCATTTAGAAACAACTAGAAAAATACAAGAAGCATTTATTGAGTTTCCCTTACTTAGCAATTAAGGAGGTTTCTCATACATAGTTGTTAATGAAATTTTCTGGAAACACATTGCATTTAACTGCCCAGTTTTCTACATCTCAGCCATTGACTAGGATGAAATTGACACGGATACGTTTGAAGGACAGAGCTTGTCACTTCTACATCCAACCACCACGTAGTTTAGACAAAACCAGAGCAGTGGTATAGAGGGGAATTGGAAACAATTAGGGTCATTTCCTGAGCAACTTTTTGGGACTTGTCTAAACTGTGGCATTACCTTTTTTTCCCCTAGCATATATATAGGTAGCTTTTTGAGGATGAGAAATTGTCTCCTGCAAGACCAGAGAGTCTGGGCTAGCCCATTTGTAATAATTAACAGATAAATTGATACTCTAGGACCCCTTCTTGCCATCTCCTGTTCTGAAGTAGGAGCTGGCTCTAAAGTTCCAGGTCCTATTTGAAAGGAAGAAGGTAAAGAAGGTTACTGATAAATTGTATAAATTTACTTCATATTCAAAATTATCTAGAATGTTCTAGGTATTACTTTTGGCAAGAAAATCCACTAGAATAAAATTTCTCACTTCGAAGATAGGACAGAGTAAAGCAACATAAAGATCCCGTATGAGAACACACAGTTAACTGGTCATCAGCTGGGTTCATATCAAGGATAATAAGCCCTCCCAGACAGGTTCAAGGGGTTATTATTTGAGCAATTAAAAGCTGTCACCTAAGAAATCTGGTTAGGAAGAGCAGCTAAAAACAGGATTTTTCTAAAGCAGAGGCTGCACTTGAGTATCACCTGGGGAGCTTTTACAACTCCTGCCCCCTCAGGTGTAGCCTGGACTAATGAAATCTGAATCTCCCAGGGTGACACTTTTTCTTAAAACTCTCCATATTCCAATAAGCAATGAACATTGAGGTCCACTGTCCTAAAGGGATTTTTTTTCCCTTTGTTATAAAGCAAACAATAGACATTTAAAGGCAGCACGAATTACCCCACCCACCCCATCCCCGGTGATGAAATGGTGAAAATGAAGAAAAGCTAGAATCTGCAAGAACTGAATCCAAATCCTGACTCTGCCATTTCCCTTTGTGATCTTGGATAAGTTACTAAACTTTTCTAAGTTTCAGTGTTTTTACCTGTAAAATGGGAATAAGAGGATTGTTGTGAAAATAAGACTATCCATGCAAAATGCTAGCACTGTGCTAGGCATATAGTAAAGCACTCAAGTGAGAATGATTATTAATATTATCATTATTATTATTAACATACTTAGTATTATTTGGAAAGGCCAGTAACTTCTGGTACATTTCAAAGTATCATATTTGTTCTTGCTAATCTACGTTAAGGTATTATTTCAGAAAATTATCTTAACTTTGCAGTTTAAGAAGGATATATATTGTTTTGATTTTGTTAGTTTGTCTGATATACTTACATGTAGTTGGAATTTATTTCTAATATCGTACAGGGCTGCCAGGGATGCAATGGCAGAATGAAATTATTTCCAGAATTTTGACTTGAGCTGAGCTAAACTGAGATTGATTTAACGTGCAGAGCACTGGTCTGGGCTCCAGTCCCACGCTGACAGTGAGCTGTGTGCCATGGACAACCAACCGGGCTGACCTCAGCTTCATCCTCTGTAAAGGAGTCTAATTCAAGAAGCCAGAATCTAAGGATGGCTCGAGATCTCATCTCCTCCATCCTCAGCTCTCAAGAATGTAACTAGGATATAAGTGAGCCCTTTGAGCAGCCAAAGTAGATATTTCAAATGCCAAACGGTAAATCCTGTGTCTTTACCCAAAGAGAGGCCCCTTCACTAAGAGCCTATTTACTCTACATGTTTAAAATAAGCTTAGTTAGGGAATTCCCTGGCGACCCATCCAGTGGTTAGGACTCTGAGTTTTCAGTGCTGAGGGCCCAGTTCAATTCCTGGTGGGGGAACTAAGATCCCACAAGCCGCGCGGCACCGCCAAAAAATTAATTAATAAAATAAGTTTAATTATTTGGTTTCCTAGCCCACAGCAAGGGGAGGGAGAGAGCGGGAGGAAGTGGATGTGATGGCACTAAGGAGCCAGAGGAAGAACTCCTTAGAAAATGAATTAAGGTAAAGCTGTTTAGAGTGGGGGCACACTCACCTTCTCACCCTGGTGATTTTCCCTTGTGAATTTACTCCCCAGAGCATAACCTGAGTCCTTACTGATGAGCCTGACTAGCAAGAACATTTTTTATTATGTTTAGTATACATCTAAAATATATCGCCTGATGCCTGGTCTTCATATACAAGGTGATTTTTTAAAATTATGATAACTGACTTTTTATTGAAGTATAGTTAGTTTACAATATTGTGTTTAGTTTTAGATGGACAGCAAAGTGATTCAGATATAGATATATTCTTTTTCAGATTCTTTTCCATTATAAGCTGTTACAAGATGTTGAATATAGTTCCCTGTGCTGTATAGAACCTTGTTGTTTATTTTATATATAATAGTGTGTATATGTTAATCCCAACCTCCTAATTTATCCCTCCCCACCACCCACTCCACCCCCCAGCTCCCGCTTTCTCCTTTGGTAACTATAAGCTTGTTTCTAAGTCTGTGAGTCTGTTTCTGTTTTGACTTTTTAAATGTTTTTCACTGTTGTAAAATATACATAACATAAAATTTACCATTTTCAAGTGTACAATTCAGTGGCAATAAGCACATACACAAGTGTTGTGCCACCATCACCACTATCCATTTCTAGAACGTTCTTTACCATCCCAAACAGAAACTCTGTACCCATTAAACAATAACTGCCCATGCCCCCTTCCCCAGTCCCTGGCAATCTCCAGTCTACTTTCTGTCTGTGAATTTGCTAGAATGTGTGTCTGGCTTCTTTCCCTTAGCATAATGTTTCCAAGGTTCATCCATGTTGTAGCATGTGTCAGAATGTCATTAATTGTAATTAACTTTTAATACTTAGAGAAAATTCTTATACAATAACTCATCGCTTAACAAAAGTGAGGTGACCCTTTATAAAAAGTGAGACTCATCCTTACTCTGTAAGAAGGGGGTGTATGAAAATAATAAAGGCGTGATGAGAAATTACAAGCATCTGTCCAACCCAGAGCAAAATGGGATGCTTGTTCTGAATGTTTTTGTTTGGTTAAACTAATATAAAAGAGTCCCTGATGATTCTTGTGCTTGAATCATTGACACACACGTGTGCACACACATACACACACCCCAAAATAGGTCACATAAAAACTAGAGAGAAGCTGCAGCCTAAGTCTCTGGTTTCAAATGGCAAAATCACATTGAGGCAAAATTACCCCTGTTTTCTCTGAATGCTGCTTAAAGGACTTGGGGGGGGTGGCGGGTGCAGACGCGCTCGGAGGAGGCAGGGTGAACCTTTCCTTTAAACTGCACTTTTAAATAGTTTCTTTTTTAAAAAAAAATCTTTATTGGAGTGTAATTGCTTTACAATGGTGTGTTTCTGCTGTATAACAAAGTGAATCAGCTATGCATATACAAAAATATTTATATTTTTTCTTCTGAAACAAGCCTCTTTTTCTCTTTGGACCAACAAGAACTGTTACACGTGTCCCTTCAGTTTTATTGTGCAGCTTAAAGTTGAGTTGTTAACATTTAAGTGGGAGATGAGTCAGGAGAAGACGGCCACTCCCGCCACTGGAGCAGCCAACAATCAACACGGAATGGCTGAAAAGAGTGCTCTCTTCTGTCCCGTTTTCCCTAAAGCATTGGATAAATCACTCAACCCGGAGGTCTCTTGTATAGGGTGTTCCCAATGCAAATGCACGTAGAGAAAAGGGTGAGAGCTAATCTACTTTTGATTGGGGAAGCGTTTCTTTTCTTGTGCAAAGGCGGGAGTTAGGTGGGTGGGAAAAGAGTGAAAAAGGAACGCAGAGTTTAGGAACTTTTGTCATCTTTGAGAGGCTGTGTTGTTTAAAGGCTGTCCTTGAGACCAAGGGGAGGGGAGGGGAGGGAGCAAAAGAGGAACACTGGGTTGGGTTACGATTCAATACAACTTTTCGCCACTTAGAGAGCTTGAGAGATCTGCCAGGGACTCTGTTAACCCTTGCCTTCCGGGCTCTGCTTTGCCCACTTAGCAGATGGATCAAGTTCATAGGAATTCACTCTGCAAACATTCAGTGCTGGGAGAGCTACAACAGACCCCCTGGTGGGAGAGAAGGAGCTACACAAAATTTTTTAGAACACCAGCCCTGGATATTGATTCCTCTGGCTTCCTTTATCATGGAATTATAAATGTAAATGCTCAGGGGAGCACTTGACCCAGACTGGGTGGGAAGGATCAGAGAAAGATTCCTGGAAGAATCGTGAAGGAGGCTTTAGCCAGGTTAGGACCGTAGGAGGGACAGTCTTGGCAGTAAGAATAGAATATGCAAAGACAGTGACCCGTGAGAGAACAGGGGACATTCCCGAAGCTACAAGAAGCCAGTGCCTGTGTTCTGGGGGGTGGTGATGGTGGAGAGGGAAGAAGAAAGTGGTAAAAGATGAGCCTAGGCAGGGGTGCAAGCATTGAGGGCCCTCCCTCTGTGCCACCACCCACGGCTATGGGAAGTCATTGAAGGATTTTATGCAGGAGGCAGAACATCACATCTGAGCTCAAGAAAGATCACCCGGGATTCATTCTGAAAAGCTGGCGGGGGTGGGACCCACCGTAGAGGGATTAGTTAGGATGTCCTTGCAGTGGTCCCCGGTGGAGATGAACAAGGAGACCTAGGCGGCGGTGAGGGAGAGGAAGACTCAGTTTCACAAGAGCTACAGGTGGGAGAGGCAGGATTTCTCGTCCAGGTGGACAGAGCAGGTGAGAGGGCCGGGGTCTGGGAGACTTTCGAGTGTCATGGGGACTTTGAGTGCATGTGTCTCCCATGAAGATCTTCACACTCTCTCCCAACAATGCCGCTTAAGGACTGAGCCTTCCTACGGCACTTACCACCCGTGGGCAGAGAAGGGTGGTGGGAGAGCTTTTTAGTATAATTTGTCAGTGTGCAGGTAGAGTTAACTTGCTTTAGAACCAGAAGAAGTTCCAATCTGGCTATCTCCCCGCTCTACCGAGGAGGAACCTGGGACGCAGAAGTCCACGCAGCCGCCGCCGCTAACCAGCCAATGTGTGCTGGCCACGCGTGCCGGGCGCCTTAAATGAACGTTGTTGTTGAACCCCCAGAATAATGATCAGGTGGGTAGTTGCGTTATCTCTACTTAACAGCTGAAGCGGTGTGGCTCAGCAAGGCCAGTCATCCACCGAAGGGCCGGCTCTCAGAGCCAGGCTGCCCGCCGAGGAGGCTGGTGCATTTCCCACCACACAGCATCTGGAGCCAAGGCCTTCGGGAGGAATCTCTGGCCTGTCCCTAGTGCCATGCTCTGTCCTCAGATAAATCTGCCGTCCTGGGAAAGCAGATCTGCAGCAGATGGAAACTTCATTGATTACAAGAAAAGGCATGTCATGTCCTTCTGTTGAGACTGTAAAACTACTGTTGTAGAAATTCATCCTACACAGTCTCTTGAAAAATCATTTATGGAAACCTCATCCTATGAGGTCGATCTCCCTCCCCCTCCCCCCCTCCCCTCCCCCTCCCCTCCCCTTCCCCTCCCCTCCCTTCCCCTCCCCCTCCCCTCCCCTCCCCTCCCCCTCCCCTCCCTTCCCCTCTCCCTCCCCTCCCCCCTCCCCTCCCCCTCCCCCCTCCCTTCCTCTTTCTCTCTTTCAGTTCTAAGTAATAAGGTGCCCATCGACATTGCGCTTTTGATTTAAGAGAGGAGAAAAAAATAGTTTTCCCGAAATCACACATTTTACTCCGTGGGCCTTGGAATTGGAACCAGGCCTCCAATGCAACAAAAGGAAATCTTTGAATTTACCCCCATTCAAGAGACCCAGTGCTCTTCAAGAAAGTCAAGTTTCTGGGGAGTGTCCCATCATGCTGGCCCACCTGTGCCCTCTTTTACCCTCTGCATAGCGCTTCTTCCCACTCCCCTGGAGGATGCCAAGCCGGTGGCTGTTTCTCTGTCAATAAATAACTTCTGGTTAAGACTGTGCTGTAATGAGCTCAACAGCAATAGAGCCAGAGAAGCAATACGATATGTCCTTAGGGCTGCTCATTGTTTTCCATACAATGGACGGAACCGTTTCCCCTATGCATTTCCATAGGGAAATGGATTACCTAATGCCGCCAGAGTATAATCACATTCATCCTCGTTGAAAAACTGCCCTTCAAGAGATGGGTCCCTGTGTAGGTTCTTTATTTTAATGTAGCCAGCCTGGTTGTAGGCAGTTTTCAAGTAGGATAGCTTGACCTTGAGGGTCATCGTCAATCTGTGAGACTCAGTCGATGGGAAGTCGAGTGAGTCTTTCAGCCTTTCCCTCTTTCTACTTACCGTTGTCCAGGTAGCCCCTGCCTTCGGGGCCTGGTGGAAACTTGTATGTGTTTCAGAGTCCCAAGTAAATTAGCATAAATTGCACCTACTGCATACAGACCAATTGCTATGAGAATTACCTATATCACAGTTCCTGTCTCAGTCAGAGACTAGAAAGTATTTCAACTCATTAAATAAGTCATATAGTTAATTACTGTCCCATTCATCATTAGGTCAAGCATACACTAACTGGTCATGTGTATGTGGCAAAACTGACTGTGTCTGTTTTAATGGGCCTTTATTCGGTGTCCTTATTTCCAGATGTCTGATGCCCTAGAATTGAGAGTCCTCAGGTGAGGTATGGGTGGTTTTTGACTTGCAAACAGGAAATGTTTAGCTGAGAAATCCATGGCCACATGTCGATGTTGGGTGAAGGCCTTTAAGCCATCGGTGTACGAAGTGATGTGCAGAGAGTTCCGTGGAGGAGGGCAGAGCACCAAGAACAAAATCCAGACTGACTGTCATCAAAAGCATGTTACTCTAACCAGCTGACTACGGTACACGATCCCCTGTGAAGCAGCAAAACCCCTTCCAGGGTCACTTACCCACAGTCGTAAGGAAGCTTTGCTACGCGAGTCCTGTACCTCTTTGTACATTTCATTTCCGTAGACCAACCCTTTCCCCTGACGGAAGCTATGCTTTCAGAGCTGCTGTTTCTCTCTACATTGCTGACTGATCTTCATTTTATAGTGATTCCTGATTCTATAGCTTTTCTACTCTCTGCTTTCCAGGCTCTCCGTTGTATACATTTTTTAATAAACTTAAAAGTAGCATGGTGCTAAAAGAACAGGAAAAATTCATTGGTAGCGTTTCTGCATGATTGACTTTGTAAAGGAGTGCGTTCCTATGGCGAGAGCTACACAGAGTCATGCAAATAAAGAGGGATGGAATGACCAACCTTGGGGGGTCTGGCAAGGAAAGTGGGATGTTTTGAAGGAGTAGAGAACCACGCACTAGTGAGAAGGAAGAGAACTTGTGAGCGGAATCGGAAAACGTGAGCCAGTGTTGAAGGTAAAATGGCAGGTGGCTGAGAGCTGGTGTGCTTGGCTGATGGAAGAGCAGGTCTGGGATGTGTGTTGATGAACACATGAAGGAAGCGGGTTCATCCTGTGAATGGACCAGTATTAATTCGGATACAGTACGTGTGACAGTCCTGGCACACGGCAGCCACCTAGTCAGTGAGAGCTGTGATTTTGGTAGGCTCCTAACTCATACCTAAATAAAAAACCACATTTAGTCCCAAAGTCAGCAGCAGACCTCTACTGTCTAAAGATGCTGTGTTAAGGACTGAAACCTTTGAAGCAGTGGTACAGGGTTTGGGTGGCCAAGCTATAGTCAGCTGGTCCTGGTTTGAAGGCAAGTAAGTCACGCACACCCAGTGTGGCCTTGGGGAGTGACTGAACATTTCTAAGCTTCCAATAAAATGGGATTAACAACGGGACTCACCTCCTGGCATTGCTGTGAAGATTAAATGAGATAATGCATATAAAGTAGCGAGCTCAGTACCTATCACCAAACCTTATAATAATAGTAATAACAATAATGATGATAATAGTAGTAGTAGTAAATAGCAGTGAGGAGGAGTTAAACCTCAGGTGATCTAATAATGTAAATTTATTCTACTGATCTTTTATTTTCTTTCCCGTATACAAAAGCCCTTGGGCTTTATGTAATTTTTCATAATTACCGTGTTTCAAATTACACCAGCAGTGCAGAGATTGTAATTGAGATGAATCGGTTTCTTTTTTTTTTTTTTTTTTTAATATTTATTTATTTATTTGGCTGCCTCAGGTCTTAGTTATGGCACGTGGGATCTTCAGTTGCGGGCCTGTGAACTCTTAGTTGCAGCATGTGGGATCTAGTTCCCTGACCAGGGATCGAATCTGGGCCCCCTGCATTGGGAGCGTGGAGCCTTAGCCTGGACCACCAGGGAAGTCTCGAGATGAATCGGTTTCTCATTTTCAGTACTTAAAGATTTGCCAGGACATAATCCCTCTGCTACCTCATCAGCCTCTGCTTCATTTTTCTTCCTGAAGGATTATAGCCACATCTAATTGTATCTGTCTGCTTCCTTACCTGGCTCAGGACCTGGAGAGTAAAAAGGGAGTATATGCTAAGTAAAGTTAACCCCGTGAGGAGGAGAACATAACAAGAGTCCGAAAAAAGGGCTCAAGGGAGTGGTTAATAAACTTCCTTCCGTATCTTGTCAACGCCCGCTAGGACTCTGGTGCCATGCTTTACTGCAGGCAGCCTGGAAAACTCTCTGGTTGCCCATTTTGAAGATTTTCAACATGTTTTATATTTATTCACCTTCAGTAAGCACATAGATTATCCCAGAAATGCTTTCCTCCTTTTTTGGTAGCTAGAAATGATGACCGGATTAAAGAGCACACAGAAAAAAGTAATGGTAGGTTTCAAATAAGTATGGAAAGATATTTCAGTATACAGCAGCACCTCTTCATGGGTGTGTGTCCACCTCTCTTATGTTAAGAAGAGCTTTTGCATATGAGAACATTGTCGATGTAATTTGAAAACCCTAAGCACAATTTTTAAATAAATATTTAAATAAGCAATTTAACAAAGCAGTAGAAAATTAAGGGGTTTTTTTGCTGTTCTTACAGAAGAGACGAACTTTTCTATTTGTTATAACTAAGGGTAATAGAAGAGATTCATTTTAGTGTTATATTTGTACCCAGCTTCTTAATATAACATTTTTAGATTTATTTATGTACATCAAATTCTTCCTCCTGATACCAATATGAAGTAAAGATAATTGATTTTTATAATGGTTGTCAGAAGTGTAGTAAAAGATGGGCAACTAGTCACTTTAAGGCCTTTAATATATGAATGCTAGTCCTGTTTCTTAATATCTTGCTTATATCATTAGATTACTGTTAACTACCGGTTCATAAATATTTTCTGCTTTCAGTTTTAGGGGAAAAACCAAACAAATATTCCCCGATATTTGCTCTTTCGACTCAGTACTGCTGTTTTTAATAGAACTCCTGTCCCCCACCCCCTCCCCAAGTTTCTCTTTCTGGGACGAACTACCCGACCCTCCCCCTTTCCAGGTCCAGCTGTCCCGTCTCCTCCCCAGGGGGAACCTCCTACCCCTCCTTCTTTCAGGAGGAAGAAGTGAAACAATAGAGGGAACTGAGCTGGCACAAGTGTCATTTGTCACAGCTTAGCCAGAAGGCCATTCTCAGCATTTTTTACTGATGTCTTAGGTACTGAAACTATTAGAGAAGGTAAATGAGGCTGAAACCTCCCTGTTTTTTATTCTTCTTTTGCTCAAATATCTCAGAGCATTAATTCTGACTTCCATATATGGCCAACTAAGAGCAGCCTCTATACCATCGGTTAGGAAAACTCTGAATAAGAACTGATATCATATCAGCAACAGAAGCTGCTTTCAACTTGAAATTAATTGGGGTTTCCGTTCCTGTGCAGGCATGTGTGGGTCTCTCTCCTTTCTCTTTTTTCTTCCCTTTCACGCTTTCTTCCCTCTTTCTCTTCCTGCCTCATTTCTTTCCTCCTCTTTTTCTCTTCTCTTTTCCCACTTCCCCCTTCTTTCTCTTGCCCTCCTCCATTCTCTGCAACAGTATTGGCAGAAAGATTCGTCCTGTTGATGCTATATTGTATTTTCAGCACGGTTCTCTGTGTTGGGGGTGGAGGGAGCTACGTTATATAGACTCAGGGACGGCTTTGTTCCCACAGTAAGAGCTTTTGTTTCCAGCCTGATGGGGTGGCCAGAGACCCCCAGTCTCATTTCTTTGGCTATATCTTCCTCCCCCATGGATGTCAATAGAGGAAGAAAAGAGATTAACGTGAAGACTAGACTTCTGATGCTTTATGTGCAGGCTACAGCAGGAAATTTTAGTGGAAGCCCTGCTTCGTGGTTTATTTGGAAGAAAGATAAAAAGTTTCTTTCATTTGAAAATGGACTCTTGTATATTCTCACAACCCTTTGTAAATAATTCTTATAACACTTAAATTGTTATCCTGTGATTTGTTTCTTTCTCCCTTACTGCCTTGTGAGCACCTAGAGGGTTAGGGGTTTTATCTTACTCATTTCTGAACTCCCCTTCCCACAGTTTCCAGTACATAGGCCTGTGCCCACCCCTGCCCCGCCGAAATCTTTATTGTAATAATGAGGTACATTATGATAAAGCTATTGAATGGGATACAATGTAGCCGTTATAACGAAAGAACAGTGTTTACTTATAGGAGTTCTGTGTATTTACGTACCCTGAATGGAAAAACAAAGTTGTGAATCGAGCATAAAATCTCATGTTTTATAGATAACAATTATGCCCCAGAACCTGACCCAGAAGCATGCACACAGCATCTTTTTTTAATATTAATTTTTCTTGGAGTATCGTTGCTTTACAATGTTGTGTTAGTTTCTGCCGTGCAGCAAAGTGAATCAGCTATACATATACGTATACCCGCTCTTTTTTGGATTTCCTTCCCATTTAGGTCACCACAGAGCACTGAGTAGAGTTCCCTGTGCTCTACAGCAGGTTCTCGTTAGTTATCTGTTTTATGCATAGTAGTGTATACATGTCAATTCCAATCTCCCAATTCGTCTCACCCCCTCTTCCCCCCATGGTAAGCATAAGTTTGTTCTCTACATCTGGTATACCGCATCTTTAACCAGCGTTACTTCTGGAAAGTGACATCTGGGCAGAGAGGGAAGGCCCTTGAGAAGGCATAGGAAACTTTTTATTTCATATACTCTGACTTGTTAGAATTTTGTTTTCTACAGCATCAAATGAAGCTGACCAGTGTCAGCTTGGTCACACAGACAGTGCTCCCCACGCAGACTTCCCAAGAGAGGTGCTCATCCTCCTGTCCTCCACCTTTCGTCTCGTGCCTTCACCTTGGCTCTTACACTCACCTTCTGTCTTGCTCTGTGTTCACCTTTGCCAGTATCCCCTCCAGTCATTCCAGGCTTCCTCCCTCCATCTTCTTCTTCCCTGCACCTCCCACTAGCCTGTTCATGGATGCGTGAATGCATGCATAGATGGATGGTTGCATGCATGGGTAGATGGATGGATGCATGCATGCATAGATGGATGGTTGCATGCATGGGTAGATGGATGGATGCATGCATGCATAGATGGATGGTTGCGTGCATGGGTAGATGGATGCATGCATGCATGCATAGATGGATGGTTGCGTGCATGGGTAGATGGATGCATGCATGCATGCATAGATGGATGGTTGCGTGCATGGGTAGATGGATGGATGCATGCATGCATAGATGGATGGTTGCGTGCATGGGTAGATGGATGGATGCATGCATAGATCGATGCATGGATGGATGGACAGATCCATCGATGGCTCCTCCCTGATCCTACATCTCTTCCGGTTACTGCCCCACCATGCTCCTTCCTTTACGTCCCAACGTCTCCAAATATATGCTCATCTATTACCCCACTTCCAAATCAGTCTGCAGTTCTCTCTAGTCACTGGATTTGGGACTCCATTATCCCCTGGGTTTTCCCGAGACTGTTTCTGAACAAGGTGGGAAGCACACATCTGGCTCTGTGCTCCCACTTAGGGATACAACCTCCCATCAGTGTGGGCCAGGGTTCTGTGCTGCCCGAGGCCTCACGGCTCTCAATTTGCCTTGCTACTCTCCTCCACAAGGGATCTTTGGTGTTCTCACTGCAACATGGGAGACTCTCTGGAGGTGCCATGACCTGCTGACACCCTCCGAGGTTGCGGTTTGCTAGCACTGAGATAGCCTGAAACCGCTTTCTCATGGCCAGGACTGGACGTGGCCCTGGGCCCTGAAGGTGGGAGGACATTTGGGACTCATGCTTCTGTCACTGCTGCATAAGATGGGGCCCAAAGTTGCACAAAGAGCTCTCTCAACAGACCACTCAGTTTTCCTTCCCAAATCCTGTGCCCGGCAAACCCCTCCTTGGGGATGGCCTACAGTCCGCGTCGTCTTCGCATGGCCAAGACCAAGGCGCTGTCTTTACCTGCAGACCACCACCCTCATCTCTCCAGTTCGCTCGGGGATGCAGAGGGAAAGTGCGTGAGTGGGCATTCGGGCAGGGCCCTGTGATTGTGAACCCATCGTGTCCCTCGTGATGTTCCTGAAGGGCGGGCAGCATTTGTGCAGAAGGCAACAGCTGGAAAATAAAACTCGTATTTCTTCTCCAAGCTTCCCTAACAAGAGCAGGATGAGCAACCCTGAGCCACTTGAAGACCTACCACGTAGATGAGCGAGGCCAAAAGATATGCCTTGTGTCCTTTTTACCATGAATCCCCGGAGATGTCTTGAAGTGTTTGATGTGGGTGTGAGGCAGTCCAGTGCAGGTCTCAGTCGGCTGGAAAGGCCAAGAACCACCCTGCCAAGGCCTCTGCGGGTGAGCTTTCCCTCACCAGCCACCTGGGAAAGAAACTCGGAAGGATGAAAGCTGGTGGAGACTTCTCCCCGGAGGGGGCACCCAGCTCTCTCCAAGCTGCAGCCAACGGGACAAGGAGACGAGGGGCTGGCAGTGTCCTTGCCGGGAACCAGGAGAACAGCACCTTCCTCCTCGGAGCTGAAGGTGAGAGAAGAGACTCCCTTCTCCTGAAAGCTGTCTGCCTTGACTGGCTCCTTTCTCTCGGTCTCCGCATCTAATTAAATACAGCTCCACTCTGTGGAACTTGTGGAGGACCGGCTCCGGTCTTACCTGCGCTGCTGTCCGGGTCTAACTGGCCTCCGAACTGGCAGTTTTATAGCTAATGTTCTATTTTCTGATGCTGGGATGATCTTTGGTCTCATGGCATCTGTCAGCGGTTGCCTCCCCCCAAGAGCGTGGAAGGTTCTCCATGATCAAGCCTTTCCTGACTGCAGCCTCTCTCACTTTGCAGCCCCACTCCAGGGTCTGTGTTCATGCGCATGTCCTGCTCCATCAGCCCGTCTCAGCTCCTTTTGTTTTATTTCATTGGCCCCGCCATGTGGCGTGTGGGATCTGAGTTCCCCGACCAGGGATGAAACCCAAGCCCCCCTGCACTGGAAG
This sequence comes from Kogia breviceps, assembly GCF_026419965.1. Classification (NCBI taxonomy): domain Eukaryota; kingdom Metazoa; phylum Chordata; class Mammalia; order Artiodactyla; family Physeteridae; genus Kogia; species Kogia breviceps. The sequence goes on from NC_081322.1 coordinate 76,748,557, forward strand.
CGTGGAGTCCTAACCACTGGACCTCCAGGGAAGCCCCTCAGCTCCTTTTAGTCTCCTGACTGCACCCTGCATTTCATTACCATGTGCCCCTTTACTCTTTTCAATCTTCCTGGGTGTTCTGTCTCCTTCCAGTTTCTCTCTGTTCTAACTCCTGCTCATCCTTAAAGATTCAACTCCACCATCACCTTCTCTAGAAGACTTCTCCCTGACCTGGAATTGCCCACTTCCTCCTCTGCCTTCTTCTCCCATGTGCTGAATATTTATCAGTCATGCTGCCTAAACACTGTATTGTACTTATTTGTTTATACTTGTCTTTCAACTACACAGGGAACTCCTTGGGGGAAGGGATCATGTTTTATTCATTTTATTTAATTCCTAGCTTGTAAAACAGGACTTGGCATGCATTCTTATGACCTCAAAAAGAGGAGGGAAGGAGGGATCGTATGAATAAATGTGAATGTGCTTTTTCAACTGTAAACTGACACACAAATGTAAGTCATTGTAGTATCAACAGCATCCCAATGTAATACGTGAAATTTGGAGACAGGTTTCATATAAACAAATGATTACTTTCTAGTAAAGGTGGACAAGTTGGAGAAACCGAAGAAGATGCATCCTCCAAAATAAAGACCAAAAATCTTACACAGGAGTTACAACAAAGGGCTTAGAATTTGGAAGTGCTAACACAAAAACTAGACCAAAAAGAGGAAGCCAAAGAGATAGAATTTTGAAACCCAAGCAACAGGACTTAGGAACAGAACATTTTCTTCGTTTTGTCTCTACAATGTATCTTCAAGAAAGAGATAGAGTAGAAAAAATATGAAGTGCCGATCTAAATAAATCTTTTCTCTTCTTGTGGTTTATCTTCGTTTTCATATTAAACAGATTACAATTTTAAACATATTTGAGAGGAAAAAAGGGAGACAGGCACAGGGGTATTAGCTTAATTCTTTCAGGGCATCTTAAAGAAATAAAACGAGCTACCAAGGACATTGAGTTTGAATTCTGTCCCAGTTCTGGAAGCATCCTTTCTCCAGCATCTCTGCTGGACTGTTGTCTAGACCAGACCTTCTCAAACTATCTGTGGTGAGGGATAAGTGCACACGTGTGTGTGTGTCCCTATCAGCCACACACTGACACTTTTGTAAAACACCGCAAAAAATGAATTACTAGAAAAACAAAAGAGAAGGTGTCAGACATGCAAAATACAAGCCCAAATTTATCATTAGATTCAACAAATATCATTCTGTCAAAATGCTATAAAAGTTTCTACATGCTTTCTCTCAAGTTCTGCACTTATCTATCTTGTAGATCAATAACAGTTTGCAAACTGGCTCCTGTCCGTTTATCACACTTCAAATAGCACCGAGGTCAACTTTACTTGGATATTTTCAATAACAGACATCACAGGAATGAAAAAGTTATTGAGAAGAGGGTACACATGTACAAATCTTACAGTGGTGGAGCTGTTGATTAGAAAAGAAATACTTTAGGTAAAATTTATAGTAGTCTAGTAAAAATTTTTTTGAATGGTGTAAAGCTGTTTTTTGTATCTCCTCCCTACCCTCCTCAAAATTGAGTGAATTCTTTGATCCTCTTGGAGAAATTGTTTTCCGCGCAAAAGTTTTAAATGTATCTTTCATTGTTAACTGTAGGGTAACCATAGGTGCTGACATCAAGCCAATAAAATTAAAAAGCAGTGTGACAGGCTCTAATAAATTTCATTGGTGTCTTTACTCTGTCATTTGAGCACAGAATGAACTATTCTTATCACTGAGCTTCAAACCTCTCATTTTGGCTTCAGATAATTACAGCTGCTAATGCAGTGCATGCTACAGTAGTTTTCAGTAACTGGTTTAGGGTTAAAGTATCATATTTAAAAGACTTAATTATGATCAGTGGGGGAACATGTTGTGGCCATATGCCTTTGATCTGCTTTCTAGAGTGGCCTGCAAAACTCTGGACTCCTCACGATCTATTTTCTCAACGATTTCAGAAAACAAGCAGCGTTTAAAATCTAGTTCCTCCACCACGGACTCTGGGGTTTTGAAACTCTTTCATTTGGAGATGGGCCATCCTCTGTTGGAAGTGGGCCATGGCTCTTTGTCTCTCACCCCAGATGAAATTCTTCAACCCCCTTAACTCAGTCTTTCCCTGACATGAAGAATTTAGTATCAGGTTTCTGCAAAATGAACCAGCTTTGCATTTGAAGTGAGAAAAAGGCTTCTTCCTTTTCTCCTTAAACCCCTTGCAGCTGGCCAGGTGAATCTGGAATATATGCGTCATCTGCGCCCCAATCTTCACGCTGCTGTTTGGTGTGGATCACGCCTGCCGATATCCTTCTGTTTCACTTTTCAATTTCAGCTTTCACTCTTCAAATTCATACTTTTCATAGTATTCGTCTATAACCTTTTTTTACCTTCTTAATTTCGCATATGACGTGTCCTTTTAACATGTTGATCAGCGTATTAAACAACTATCAAATATAAGCATTCAATGCAGTTAAATATTAGCCCATCTCTTTGTGCCACATGTAATTTTATGAAACTATCAAGGAATACATTTTTTTTTTTTTTGAGGAAGCCTAAATTAGATTTATACTTGTTCAAAATGCACTCTTCAGTTCTAGCCTTCTTTAGCATTTCTTATTTGGGCGTTATCTCTATAGCCTATACAGGTGCTTGAGCTCCTTACGATTGATTGCTCCGTTCATAAAAGTAAGGAGGCTTGGTCTTGCTTTTGTGGGTTTTTAACGGCAATTACACTTAAACCCTGGGAGTCTAACTTCTTATTGAGATGACCACTTTCTGAAGAAGAAAAGATGTTACCACCAGCCTCGTTAAAACATAAAAAGGCTTATGAACATCGGCTCCTGCATGACCGTGATTTTAGCAATAAAGAACCAGAATGGTGAGTTATATGACGCAGTCTGTGAACCATGCTATGGAGACAGTTCCTGACGAAGCCTGGCCTGTTTTCCATTTGAGGAACATGAAGAGCATGAGAGGGTGGCTATGGCTTATTAAAAGACAAAAGCAACAATTATCTGATGGTTCTTACATTTCAGCTTCTCCTTTCACTAGTTGCGCTTAAACAGTATTGTGTTTGCGATTGGCCATCGGAATGTGGTTGAGTGCTGGGATTTTCACGGTCTGGCTGACTTTTCCCAGGGTGACTTCCCCAGTGCTGCAGAGCTCTGGGTGACGTTTGGTGGAGAGCCATACTGCATTGTTCAGCCCAGGGCGGGGAAGTGTATTTATTTTTGATTTTACGTTATTTCAGCTGTTTTCACTTTTTTCTTTATTGTTTTCTTGCCTCCTACGGAGTTCTCTTTTCAAGCCTGGCTGGGGGAAGGGGGACACTCAGTTATGGACTCAGCACACAGCGTGGAGAGCAGATTTCCCCTCTCTCAGCAGTTCAAATAGCTTCTAAGCCACGTCCATTTAACCCGCTGTGGGTCTGAGCCCACGTTAGCTCCATGGGGAGCTGTTTCCATGTTAAAATATATAAAATCCTTTCAAGCTGTCTGTGGCTCCTTAACATGGCCTATGGGATAGCATAAGTGAGTGACATGCTTATTTTATTTTAAAAAGTTTTTTTAAATAATCTGGCATTTGAGGATAAATTTAGTTCTAGACTTTAGCAACTGATAGCTTTCTGACTTAAAAGGTTATGTTTAAAACAACTATCACATTTCAGAATTTTTTTTTTTTTTTTTTTTTTTTTTGCTATACCACATGGCTTATAGGATTTTAGTTCCATGACCAGGGATTGAACCCGGGCCATGGCAGTGAAAGCGCCGAGTCCTAACCACTGGACTGCCAGGGAATTCCCAAATTTCAGAATTTTTATTTCTGGTTTCCCACTGTATGAATTTTAGAGTCTTTTTATCATACAAATCAGTCAAGGAGACAGCAGACAATGTTGTATGCCAAAACTCTGACTCTCTCAGTAACTGTGGTCATTATATTATGCATCTAGGGAAGCACTAATACATTTTGGGCGTAGGTATGTCAGTGTACATACACTCCTTCTCCTTGCTCAAACTCCCTGTTCTATAAGTAGGGAAGTGTTTCATTATTAATAAAAGAGAGATTCTGCCTTCTCATGGTAGAGTTAATGAGCACATTAGTATAATAATTACTTGAAACGGATATGAAAGATTCCTCATGCATAACTAAAGATGACTTGAAAAAGGACAGGAGTGTTTAAGACATTCTTCTCATTGATTTCACAGGATTACCTTGACTGCATCAGGGACCAAGCAAAACTTCCTCTGGGGGCGGAAGAAAGATCAGCCCTTTTTGGAAACATACAGGATATCTACCACTTTAACAGGTAAGCTAATACTCAAAAGATTGTTCTCACATAAGAACATTCTGAATTTTTCTCAAATGAATGTGGCCTAAGAAAACTTACTTGAAATCCCTGATATGACTTCATAGATACTTGTGGCCTGTCATGCCGTGAAATCTTCTACCTGGAAACATCCTGGTTTGTATATGAGTCTCACATTTATCCAAAATCCCATCCCGCTCCATCCTCCTGGCTCAGAGAAGAGACCTATTCACCCTGACAGCAGAGGTGTCTTTCTTCCACAATAGAACATGAACAGGGCATCCAAAAATATATGCTGGCTTGGTCTCCAGCAACCCCACCTCCGCTGGATTTTCTAAAAATTTTCTTGTGCCTAGGGAGTGGGCAGGAAGGAGTAAACACACAATAAATACTTTAATCATAACAGATATTAATTCAGATTAATAGTTAAAATTTACAGTGCTTAATTTAATTCAAACATGTATTGAGTACCTGCCGTGTAGCAGGCAGTGGGTTTAGAAAAGTATCATAGTAAACAAGGCAGACAGGGAGCCGAAGGGGACGCTCAGGCAAATCAGTTCGTATCATGTATTGTGGTACTTCTTGGAAGACCAGGTAGTAGGCAGGTAAAGAGCATAGACTGGTTTCCAACACCTCTGGGTTTGCATGCCAGCTGAGCCTGTATACATTCTTTGGGGAATTTTAAACAGAATACAGATGGTCCCCGACTTATAATGGTTCACCTCATGATTTGACTGTACGATGGTGTGAAAGCAAGACGTGTTCAGTAGAAACTGTGCCTCAAATTTTGAATTTTGATTTTTTTTGCCGGGCAGTGAGCCGCAGCCTCCAGTCAGGCACACCGCCACGAGGGTAAACAACCACTACACTTACAACCATTTTGTTTTTTACTTTCAATACAGTATTCAGTAAATTGCACGAGATATTCAGCACTTTAGTATAAAAGAGGTTTTGCGTTCAATGATTTTGCCCAACTGTCGGCTAACGTAAGTGTTCTGAACACATTTTAGGTAGGCGAAGCTCAGCTTTCGTGTTTGGTAGGTTAGGTGTATTTTAATGCGTTTCCAAGTTATGACATTTTCAACTTACAGTGGGTTTATTGGGACATAACCCCATCATAATTCGAGAAAGATCTGTAGAATGTACTGGAGAAAGATCTGTAGAATGTCCTTAACTCCCTCATTTCAAGTCTTTGCTCAAAACTTCCTTTCTCAATGATGTTAACCTGGCACCCAAGCACACACCTTACCTGCTTGCTTTTTCTTTTTCTCCTGGCATTTAGCAATTTCTAACATACTCTGTGATTGACTTTTTTTTTTTTTTTTTTGCGGTACGCGGGCCTCTCGCTGCTGTGGCCTCTCCCGTCGCGGAGCACAGGCTCCGGACGCGCAGGCTCAGCGGCCACGGCTCACGGGCCCAGCCGCTCCGCGGCACGTGGGATCTTCCCGGACCTGGGCACGAACCCGCGTCCGTCCCCTGCATCGGCAGGCCGACTCTCAACCATTGCGCCACCAGGGAAGCCCTGTGATTGACTTTTATGTCTGTTGTTTCCTTCCTCCCCACCCCCACTCACAGAACACTCCCTGAGGGCAGGGATCTGCCAGTTTTGTTACTACCCAAGTGCCTTAAGCAGAGTCTGGCTCCTGGGACCCTCCATACTTTTGTGGAATATGGAAACAATAGGAATATCTACCTCACATGGTTATTGTGAAGCTTCAGTGAGCTGATATACTTCATGTGCCTCACTCAGTGCCAGCACAGAGTCAACAGCGATACTAACTAACCAGTGATGATGACATTGATTTTATTATAGTAAAATCCCCTTATAAAGTTCTACAATGCCCTTTCATTGGGTGACTCAACCATAGTGCAAATTATAAATCCTCCCCCTCTTTGCTCACTGAAGCTGGTGTATGTGAGCTCCTTGAGGGTAGGATCCACATCTCCTTTGCCATCCTTAACATCCGTGTGGATCCCTAACACCTAGCCCAAGCCTGGCCTCTGGGAGACATGTTTGAATTACATCAACTCATCCCTTAATTTTGAAAGCCTGGGATATGAAAAAGGCCAGTGTTGCAACATCTCTTTTCATTTGACTCAGTAGACTTTGAAAACCAATTTGCATGTTCCAAGATAGTGGGTCTCAACCCAGGCTGCACACTGGAATCATCTGGGAAGAATCGTGTGTGTGTGGGGGGGGGGGGGGGAGTTTGTTTTTAATATGATGACTCCTACTCCTAGAAGTTCTGATTAGAACTTCTGGGTCTAGGGTGGGATCACGGCATCAGGATTTTGTAAAAGGTCTTCAGATGTTTGTAATGTACAGCCATGGGTGAGAAACACTGTCTAGATAAAATAAACACAATAATAAAAAAAATAGAGAAAGGGCATTAAAAAATTGAAATAGGGGGAATTCCCTGGCAGTCCAGTGGTTAGGACTCCGTACCCTCACTGCCAAGGGCCTGGGTTTGATCCCTGGCTGGGGAACTAAGATCCCACAGGCCAGGTGGTACAGCCAAAAACCAAAAAAATTGAATTTGGGGAACTTAGAGTCTGTGTGTCCACTAGTAACATGGTGGTATTAGAGCAGGCTTCCATTTAGCAGTCGCTGAGGTTAAAAATCCAGGAGCCCCTGAGTGGTTTCTCCACCCAGATCCCACCAATGGCACAGTAACCCGGGAAGAGGAACAAGGCCTAGATGCTGGGAGGCCCAGGCGTAAGCCTTCTGGTGGTTTGGCTGTAAATTGACTGTAATGACTGCTTATCTGGGGCTTGCTTCTTGCCCGAGGGCATGGAGCTTTATGTGCATTATCCCTTTATGCAAGTCTGGGCTTCTCTGACTGCAGACCCCAGGCATCAAGTGGCATGCCCTCCTGCCAGAGTAGAGCCCTGCTTTTCAGGTCTTGGTTTATGGCATAGTCCAGGAAAGGGTTTCTACTCCCTGGCGTTTACATCTTCATGTATTTTCTAATTTAAAGGAAGATAAGACTGAAGTAGCCCCCGATGTCAACCAAAAGGGACCTTGGCTGCAAAAGCTGGAAGACTGAGAAGATCTTTATATGCCTGAGTTGGTTCTCTCTCTGTTCTCCTTTCTCTTTGGTGTTCTCTGAATGAGGAAGTCAGAGGTGACTAGAATAAACCTGAGTCAGAATGATGATATATGTGGCATCACTGTAGTGACACAATTCATGTGACTGTGTTCATGCCTATCCCTTTTGTCGATCACATTTGTATGTATCCTGAACATGCATTGTCTCATTTAATCCTCTTCACAGCTCTGAGGTAGATAAGATGCAAAAATGTATACACATAGATTAGACACAGGAATGGGTGTAGAAAGTCCTTTGCTCAAGGACATAGAGCTAGCCTATTTTGAGCACACCTGGTTTTGTCAAATCTCAACTGGTATTCTTACTATTTTTAATTATTTTCAAGAACATCTTCCTGTTTAACTTTTACAGTTGAATTGTCTGTACTGTTTTGTCCCTGTTCACTTTTATTTCCTTTCTCTTAAATCTGGACTCTAAATTTAGAGCTCAAATGTCTTTGCTATTATATTTGATTAAATAAGAGTATTGATGTGACTTTTTATGTTAACGCCTCTTATGAATCCTCTATACCTTACATCAGTTGATTTCAAAGCTACAGCTATCTGGCAAATCTATGGTCAAGGCTTGAAATAATTTTAAAGTTTCTGTTATTAGTTCAGGTCCAGGTTTCTCAACATAATAAAATACTATTGTGCCCAACTAAGCAAGATTTAAAACTCTAAAGTTAAAGAGGGCAAAAAGAACATGAGTTTATCTTGGCCTGGAAAATTCAGCTGATTAGATTTTGTTTTTTAGGAAATATTCCCCAAATACAGGAAAGCATAGGGTACTATGATAAACACCCATGGAGCACCCTCACTGTATCAAGGCCTTCCTTTGTGCCATATTTGCTTTAGAAATTCTTTTTTAAAAAATTTATTTATTGATGGCTGCTTTGGGTCTTCGTTGCCGTGCGTGGGCTTTCTCTAGTTGCGGCGAGCAGGGGCTACTCTTCCTTGTGGTGTGTGGGCTTCTCTTTGCAGCGGCTTCACTTGTTGCAGAGCACAGGCTCTAGGCACAGCGTGCAGGCTTCAGTAGTTATGGCACCTGGGCTCAGTCGTTGTGGCTCGTGGACTCTAGAGCACAGGCTCAGTAGTCGTGGCACACGGGCTTAGTTGCTGCACATCATGTGGGATCTTCCTGGACCAGGGCTCGAACCCGTGTCCCCTGCATTGGCAGGCGGATTCTTAACCACTGCGCCACCAGGGAAGTCCCTGCTTTAGAAATTCTTGAAAGCATAAAGGCATTACAAATAATGCTGAGTCCCCTGATACACCCCTCCCGGGGGCATCCTGCTCTGTGGAGGATGGCACAGTGATGTGCTGGTGTACCACTTCTCCAGGGGGAGGACAAGGGAGGGGGAATCTGGGATTCATAGTGCTTGCCAGTTTCTCTGGTATAAACACACCCATCACTGCAGATTAAAGCTACTAAGAAGACATCACTGAACATGGAATTAGGAAGAGATGTACAGAATTGGCTCAGAAAAGCCAGTATAGTCTGGCTCAAAATACCACTATAACTATAACTGCTATCCAAGACTTGGTGTTTCCCAAGTATGATCCCAAGTACTTATTTAAAATACAGAGCTTCCCTGGTAGCGCAGTGGCTAAGAATCCACCTGCCAATGCAGGGGACACAGGTTTGATCCCTGGTCCGGGAAGATCCCACATGCCGTGGAGCAACTAAGCCCGTGCGCCACAACTACTGAGCCTGCGCTCTAGAGCCCGTGAGCCACAGCTACTGAGCCCACGTGCCACAACTACTGAAGCCCGCACACCTAGAGCCCGTGTTCCACAACAAGAGAAGCTACCGCACTGAGAAGCCCCCGCACCACAAAAAAGAGTAGCCCCTGCTCGCTGCAACTAGAGAAAGCCTGCACACAGCAATGAAGACCCAGCACAGCCAAAAATAAATAAATAAATAAATATTTTAAAAAAATGAAATACATAGCATGCTTTAACTTATTTCAAACATGGCATAAATCGTGTCAACATTTTAGAAGTTTTTTTCACTCAACGTCGCTTTTGAGATTTATAGTTCTACTTTGCTTATTTTAACTGTGATATAATATTCCATTGGGGGATACATTACCTTGCATTTTGCCAATTGCAGTTAAGACTAAGCCTCTTTTCTTGTTCTTTTGGCCACTTTGATTTCTTCTGTGAATTTCTGGTTTGTACCCATTGATCATTTTTCTGTCAGGATGTTTCTTTTTCTTTTTTTTTAAAAATACCTATACCTATTTATTTATTTGGTTGCACTTAGTTGCGGCAGGTGGGCTCCTTAGTTGTGTCATACGAACCCTTAGTTGCGGCATGCATGTGGGATCTAGTTCCCTGACTAGGGACAGAACCCAGGCCCCCTGCATTGGGAGTGAGGAGTCTTAATCACTGCACCACCAGGAAAGTCCCAGGATGTTTCTTTTTCTTAGGGTTGTATAGGAGTTCTGGATGAATTCTCCCTGGAGATCGTTGTGGATTATGTGAGTTGTAATCCTCCCTTAGTATGAGACTTGTCTTTTAACTTTAATTATGGTTTCTTTGAAAATAAGTTGTAAAACTCATAAGTTTGACTACTCTAAGTAAATATAATATTTATGGTATGTGGATTTTGTGTTTGTTTAAAAAATTACCTCCTACTCTCAGCTCATAAATATACTCTATATTTTTCCTAAAAGTCTTAAAATTTGGCTTTTCACTTATGTCCTTAATCTAACTAAAACTGATGGAAGTATGGTTTGTGGTAGGAAATCCAAATCCTTATTTTCATATGGCTAGCTGGTGGTCCCATCACCGTAGGCTGAAAGGTATATCTTTTCTATGCCGATTTGTAGTTCCACATTCCTCCTAGGTGAAGTTTATGTGTATGTATGGTCCTGTTTCTGGGCTCTGTGTTTTGTTTTGTTGGTCTCTTTGTCCATCTTTACTCCATACCATATTGTCTTAATTATTAAATCCACATTGCTCTTCTTCAACAATGGCTTAGCATTTCTTAACTCTTTGTACTGCCAAGTGATTTTTTTTTTTTTTGCATTAGTTTGTCAAGTTCCATGAAAAGCTCGGTTGGGACTTTTATTGGAATTCGATTTAATTTTTAGATTAATTTTGGCAGAATTGACATCTTCGCAATATTGTCATCCTATCTGTAAAAATATCTCATCAATCAAGCTTTTCTAAAATGCCCTATAATAATGTTTTATAGTTTCTCCATCACATTCATACATGTGACTTTTAAAAATTTATTCTTTTTGATGTTATTTTTGACTAGAGTAATTCTATTTTTAAATTAGCCATTATTGTCATGTAGAAATGCTTTTAATTTTTATATGTTGATACTATATCCAACTAACTTTCTAAACTGTCCCATCAGTTCTAATAATGGTTTATAGATCCTTTTTGATTTTCTGTGTAGACAGTAGTGTCTGAAAATTTTTTGTCTTCCTTTACAGTTTTTCTACTCTTTATGTTTTTTTCTTGTCTTACTGCTTTGGGTAAGCCTTTCCATATTGGCCTTCTTATCTTCTTTCTGACATTAGCAGGAATGCTTTAACTGTTTACCATTGAGTATCATGTTTGTTCCAAGACTTAGATAGACACTTCTTTCTATTTTACTAAGATTTTAGTGTGAATGAAAATTGAATTTTATTGAATATATAATCATCCTGTAAGAAAATTAGCATATGATTTTTCTCCTATTCATAATGTGGCAAATTATATTAATAGGCCTTCTGATTTGAATCATATATACAATACTAGAATAAACCCTACCTGGCCGTGATGTTTCATGTATTTATGCATAATGAGTTTGATTTGTATTTTTTTAAGAACTTTTTCATGTATGTTCATAAATGACAGTAGTGTATAATTTCTTTCCTTCTATTGTCTTTTTTTAAAGTTACTTTTCTTATTTTAATGTTATCTTTTTTAAAAATTAAATTAATTTATTTATTTATTTTTGGCTGCGTTGGGTCTTCGTTGCTGCATGCAGGCTTTCTCTAGTTGCATTGAGCGGGGGCTACTCTTCGTTGAGATGCGCAGGCTTCTCATTGCGGTGGCTTCTCTTGTTGCGAAGCATGGGCTCCAGGCACACGGGCTTCAGTAGCTGTGGCACATGGGCTCAGTAGTTGTGGCTCGTGGGCTCTAGAGCACAGACTCAGTAGTTGTGGTGCACGGGCTTTGTTGCTCACGGCATGTGGGATCTTCCCGTACCAGGACTCGAACCCGTGTTCCCTGCATTGGCAGGCAGATTCTTAAACCACTTCACTACCAGGGAAGTCCCCCTTGTACAGTTTTGGCATATTACTAGATTCAAATTGTTATTTCACAAAATCTTCCAACATGAACTGTTTAGGAATACAGTTGAGATTTCATTTTTGCTTTCTTTTTTATAGCCAGATCTTTCTCTCATAATCCCTTTAACAGCCTGGAAATTTAAGACTCTGGTTTGGTGTCTGGAAAAAATTCCGAAACGGTCAGGAAACAAGCTTTGTCCAAGAAACCACTTTCCCCATTTCAACTTGCCCCTAAGCTCCCAAAACTTGGTGTTTTTTTTAACTGCATACGAAAGAAGAGATGTCAGTTGTTTTTACACAGCATCCCTCTCTTGGAATACAGAAGAGTTATCTAAACTGTAATTTGAATATTTCTTTAATGATGAAGAGTGAGGAAGCAGAGACCATTCCTCCATACTGGAATTCTATTTTTAAATTATTTTTTAGCAAGTTAAAATCATAAGCTCTCTTCCTTCCTTAAAAGATTAGAGTAAAATTTTCCTTCTTCCTTCAACCCTTTCTCTTTATTCAGTATACCTATGTTGAGTCACTACTGTGTTTAAAACACTGGGCTAAGTCTAGTAGTATAAAGATGAATGACATCATTGTGTAGCAGAGGCAACAAGTCATATAATCAAGGAATGAACAAAATGCTTTGAAAACGCTGAGGAACAAGCAATTAATTTTGTCTGAGGGGCTAGTAAAAGCATCACAGAGCAAGTAACTTATGTCTTAAGACAAAAACATTATTTGGGCCATGCTTTTTTTCTCCTTTGAAATGTAATTTAGAAAGCAAATCATGGGATACATACAACAATAAGGCATGGAAAGGTGGGGTCAGTTATCTTTTCTTTTAATGCCTTTTCACACCACCAAGATGTCTTCAACTACTGCACAATGGTAGAAATATATTTTTACCTGCAGGCTTTCTTCTTGTAGACTTTTCAAGACCAGTGCTAATGTATCAGTGAAATTAATGGTGCATTTGGTACTATTAACCTCACCCCATTTTCTATTCCCTCATGCACGTGTGCCTCTGTGGATGCAAACAAGTTAAAATGCCAGCTGACCTAGTTGGGTGGGTGGGAAAAGGAAGTGGTGCTTGGAGTCTGTTGCACACTGGAAGGGGAGAGGCCATTTTCCTGAATCTTTCTCAGTGTAAGGCAATAGAATCTTCAAGATTGTATTACAATTCCTGACTTCAAGTCCACATCAGTGGTCAAAGAAAGTCTTACCTGGAATATGTTCTGTAAAAGAGAACTGTGTTTCCTCTAACTGCCCATCCAAACAAGGGACTTGAACTCAAGTAAGAGATCTTATTTTCTTTTTCATAATCCTACTCAAAAAGGAGGAAATATTTGGAACAGTTGCTCTTGGAAAAGGGAAAATACCCCAAACCTGAAGGTAGAATGACTCTAATTTTAGCTTTGAGTACAAAACACAATCTATGAGTCACTCCTTCCTGCTACTGTACTTGTAAAGTTGTTCATTAGTTACACTGATGCCATGAGAAACTTGGTCCCCACCCCATTAGGCTGTAACTCTAGAATGACAGTCTGTTTCTGGTCTTTATGGAGTCCCTGATCTCCCACATTTTATGGCCTCATCTGAGTTCCCATAGTACATGATGTATTAGTTTATGTTTAGTCATCTTCTGTATCTCCCACACTCCCCGTTGTTCACCAAACACCAGCCAGTGGCTTCCTTTCTACACCTCACATAAGAACACACCATGTTCATTCTGTCCTTAGACTCACTATTAATTTCTTTTTTTTTTTTTAATTTTTGTGGTACGTGGGCCTCTCACTGTTGTGGCCTCTCCCGTTGCAGAGCACAGGCTCCGGACGCGCAGGCTCAGCGGCCATGGCTCACGGGCCCAGCCGCTCCACGGCATGTGGGATCCTCCCGGACCGGGGCACGAACCCGTGTCTCCTGCATCAGCAGGCGGACTCTCAACCACTGCGCCACCAGGGAAGCCCATTATTAATTTCTTAAATGACTTTCTCTTCCAACCTTCCCCAAACTCAGATATCACCTCCTCAGAGAACATTCCATGACTGCCCCAATGCTCCTCCACCACCGCCCAGCCTCAGTTGCTCTCTACCACATTGTCCTCTTTATTTCCTTCGTAACGTAGCCCAATATCATATTCTGTTGGGTTTCTCTTGTTTTTCAGTAAAATCAATACTTTACTGTCTTTTCACATAAACATTCTTAAGCAATATTGTACTATGGTGTGTAAGTTTCTACTGATAAAAGAATGAAATCTCATTTAGTTTCTTTTTTTAAAATTTTATGTTATTATAATAAGAGCACTTAACATGAGATCTACCCTCTTAAATTTTTAAGTGTTCAATACGTTATTGTTAACTTAGCTACAACGTGGTACAGCAGGTTCAACCTGTTTAGCTGAAACTTTATGCCTGTTAATTAGCAACTCTTTCATTTACTCTTACCCCCAACCCCTGCTAACCACAATTCTACTGTCTGATTCTATGAGTGTGACTATTTTAGATTTCTCGCATAAGTGGAATCATGTACGATTTGTCCTTCTGTGACTGGTTTATTTCACTTAGCATAATGTCAAGGTTCTTCCATGTTGTTAAAGAATTTCTTCTCTTTTAAGGCTAAATAATATTTCATTGTGTGTGTGTGTATATATATGTATATATATATATATATATATATACATACATATATATACACACACCACATTTTCTTTATTTATTCATCTTTATCCATTCACGGACATTTAGGTTATATCCACACTTTAGCTATTGTGAATACTTCTGCAATGAACATGGTAGTGCTGATATCTCTTCAAGATTTTGACTTCAATTTTTGTAGATAAATACCCCAAAGTTGGATTGCTGGATCATATGGTAGTTCTACTTTTAATTTTTTGGAGAACCTCCATACTGCTTTCCATAGTGGCTGCACCATTTTGCATTCCTATCAACAGTGTACAAGAGTTCCAGTTCCTCACATCCTTGCCAACATTTGTTGTCTTTTGTTTGATATTGTGTTGTTATTTCTTTAGTTATTAACACTTATCACTCCTGATCAGAACATAAGCACCATAGGACAGAGCCTTTGTCCATATTCTTTACCCCGTCACCTCAGTGCCTATAGCAGTGCCTGACACACAAGGCTTTCAGTAATTACTATGTTGAATGGAGAGCAAACAGGGTGGTTGGCCAACTGTATCAGGATGATTGCTCTGATGACAGAGCTTGAAAGAAATCCAACTACTTCCTCCTCGCTGTTTCCATTATTTCAGAAAAGGGTTGTAAAGGAAAGCGGGCCAAGTGATTCACACAAGGCCTTCCAGGTAGGCAGTACGAGGTTGAAGACAATGTGATGCAGAGTCTAGCCCTCAGCTTTCTTGAGTCAGTCAGGAAACAAATCTTCCAATAGATGTGTTTATCATAGAGTGTGGGACTGGGATTCAAAAGCCCTGATACTAACCCCAGCTATGCCATTAATTATTGCTGTATGACCTATGATAAGCCACCTCCCTTGTATGAGTCATGGTTTTCTCACCTTAAAATTAAGGGGTAGGACTGGAAGGTATCTGAGCTCCCTCCCAGCTCTGGTTGTTGAGCAATGAAGGCCATTCATTTATAGGTGAGCCATACTAGAGCCTGGGTGGGTCCCCTGAGACACTTCCTCCTACCAGGAGATTCAATCTGGAGATGAAATTAAAGCTCAAAGGGTAGCTTGATGAGTGTAACATTGAGAACACAGGGAGTTAAATATTGTCAAGGAGTATTTCTTTTAAGCCTTGAGAAGTAACATGATGGATTCTGCTCAACATTCTTCTGTGCTCAAAAGGAGGATTTATATTGAAAGACCTGGATACGAAATCTATATCCAGGGCACGCCATCCTCCAGTCATGGAAAACACTGGTCCAGATAGGTTGCTTCCTTGGCTGTTCTTTTTCTTTGATCTTTTCTCTGACTTCATCCAGTATTTAGATCCTAATGATTAGAATTCAACTGTCTTTAATTTAATCACACCCATCTTTCTATAAAAGATATCGATACAAATATCAGAACTATATTTAAACAAAACAAAAATAATCTTACAGATGGTATGTTTTTATAGGAATATTAGGAAAGAATGTTTGAAATGGGGACTATTTTGAAATCATGCTTTGGTAAAGTCCCTTTCAGAGTACAAGATAGATGCATCTGTGGATTTTAATGTAACAGGATATAGTATATAATGGTTTCAGACTCCAACAAACCTCTAAGAAACTACCATTTGTTGAGTTTCAGTGTCTTATCAAAGAAAGATATACATACTCACCTAAAAGGCTTTTAAAATACTCCTCCCTTTTCCAATGACATATTTGTGTGAAGCTGTTGAACGCAGAGCAAATACGAGCATCCATCTGTGTTCTATTAAGGTAGATATTCGAGATTTGCAAAAATGTAAAACAGTGCTGCTCTTCTCATTAAATTTTGTTTTGTTTTGTAAAATCTATTTTTCACAAAAAGTTATTTGTATTAACATGTACTAAATTTATAATTTATAATTAAATGAATTGATCTTTTTAAAATTATATAGCAGTCTTAATTTCTAATGTGTTGATATAATCCACATAAAGAATTTTAAAGAGGTAAATAGGTCTTGACCCCAAAAAGTTTGAGAACCACTGCCTTGAGTAAGGAGCACCCTATGCAAAGCTCCACTTCTGTGCAGAGTTTATGGTTGGCATTGTGGTGTCTCACCTTCAAACAGGAAAGGATAAGTGAAGATTCTCAGGTATTTGAGGAGAACCTCTAACAAGAACAACAGAAGTCCAAATGATCAGAGGAAAGGTAGTTTAGCAAAAAGCACAGAGCAGGAAAGATAAGTCCAAAATCATCATCATCAACATCACCATCTCCTTGGAAATAAGAGATTTTAGCACCCATAAAATAAGAACAGAAACATAAGAAGCATCCAAAGAGCATGTAAACACACACACACACACACACACACACACACACACACACACACACACTTTGCAATTAAAAGTCAGATAGTAGAAATGAAAAAATTCAGTAGAAGGGATAGAAAATAAAGATGCAGTCTCTCAGAAAACAGAACGATAAACAAGGAGATGGAAAATAGGAGAGGAAGAATGAGAAAGATTAAAGTATCTAATTTAATGGAGGGGAGGGAGTATTAAAGCTGTAATTCAAGAACAGAGTTTCCCTAACTTTTTGGTCCCAGGATCTGTACATGCTTAAAAATTACTAAGTGCCCCAAAAGCTTTTTTTTTGTTTATGATTTATGATGTTTCATTTACCATGACAGAAATTAAAACTGAGAAACTATTAAGATATCAATGGGGACTTCCCTGGTGGCTCAGTGGTTGAGAATCCACCTGCCAATGCAGGGGACATGGGTTCAAGGCCTGGTCCGGGAAGATCCCACATGCCACAGAGCAACTAAGCCTGTGCGCCACAACTACTGAGCCTGTGCTCTAGAGCCCACGAGCCACAACTACTGAGCCCGTGTGCCACAACTACTGAAACCCGCGTACCTAGAGCCTGTGCTCTGCAGCAAGAGAAGCCACCACAATGAAAAGCCCGCACACCGCAACGAAAAGTAGCCCCTGCTCGCGACAACTAGAGAAAGCCCGTGGGCAGCAGCGAAGACCCAACACAGCCAAAAATAAATAAATACATTTATTTTAAAAGAAAAAGATATCAATGTATTCAATAATAATAAGTCCACAAATTTCTAGAAAAATTTCCTACTCTTTCCACTAACGTTTTTGTGTGTGTTGGAATGGTTTTACATTTTTACAAATCTCTTTACTGTTTGACTTACTAGAAGACAGCTGGATTCTCATATCTGCTTCTCCTTTTCATCTGTGATATCACAGATCACGTGGCTTCTGGAAAGGCCAGTGTACTCTCACAAGAGAAAGAAAGTAAAAACTCTAACAGTGTCAAAGTATTTTTATAAAAATATTGACCATACGGACTTCCTGAAGGGATCTCAAGAACCCAGGGGTCATTTTGAGAACTGATACTCAAGAACATTTCCCAGATATTCAAATTGGTGCTGTGCATGAAAAAACCCACCTCAACACCAACCATCACAGCATTTCAGAACCATATTAACAAACAGAAAATGCCAAAAACCTCCAGAATTGAAAAACAGGTCACATGGAAGCTGGATCACAGATCAGAATGATTTTGGACTTCTCAATAGCAGCATTAGAATCCATAAGGCAGCATATAGCTCCCTGAAAACTGAGGGAAAAAAAACTTCCAACCAAGAATTCTATATCCATCGATATTATCTGCCAAAAGTGAAGGGAGAACATTTTGGAACAGGAAGAGTCTCAGAAAATGTACTGCCTGTCACCCCTACTGGAGTAGTAGAATCTCCCAAAGGAGACAAAATGGCTTAAATGGTATCTAAGAAACAAGGCATCCAACATGAGAGCTAGGGGAGGGCACCATCAGGATGGTGTTGAAGAGAGGACCCAGCAGGCCTGGAGAGCACCTGTCCAGGTGGGAGTGGAAGGACAGACAGCTCTAGGAGGGAGGTCACCAAGAAAGAACACAGCCCATAGATGATCTGATGTTTGAACTCGGTGAGACAAGGGTTATACTTCTGGTGCAAAGTTGGAAGGTAAATTAGTGGAGTGTATTTTGAAAACAAAGCAAAAAAAAAAAAATAAAAAGCATTTTAACTCCAGGGAAAACATGGTTGTACAAGAAAGGAAATGTAGTTATGGTATATTCCAAGGCTGAGCTGAGAATAATATTTACATAGTCTTTAAAGTGTAAACTCTGGGGACTTCCCTGGTTGCGCAGTGGTTAAGACTCTGCACTCCCAGTGCAGGGAGCCCAGGTTCGATCCCTGGTCAGGGATCTAGATCCCCCACATGCTGCAACCAGGAGTTCACATGCTACAACCAAGGAGCCCACTGGCCTCAACTAAGGAGCACGCCTGCTGCAACCAAGACCCAGTGCAACCAAATAAATAAAATAAATATATTTTTTAAAAGTGTAAACTCTGACTTTTAATCTAATTAAATTTCATAACAGAGCTTGTTGAGAAGATGGGAGGAAAGGAAGCTGGGGAAATTATGGAGTAAATATCTAAAAATGAAAGTGCATTACCAGCATGTTTGGAAACGGGTACATACAGCAGAAACAGCTAGGAGTTGAAAGTGTTTCTGGGGAGTGGCAGCCGAGAATGGGAAACAAAAAGCAAAAAAGTGTAGAAATATTTTTATCGTAATTCCTGTAGGACTGTTTAACCTTTTATTAAATATGGAATACACAGCTGATTAAAATAAACACTTAACATATCAAAGTACATATCAATTCAAGTTGTATGGAGTGCAATTTGGAAATGTGTTAACATTTTTTTTTTTTTTTAATTTTTTTTTTTATTTTATTTTTTTTGTGTGTGTGTGTGTGGTACGTGGGCCTCTCACTGTTGTGGCCTCTCCCGCTGCGGAGCACAGGCTCCGGACGCGCAGGCTCCGGGGCCATGGCTCACGGGCCCAGCCGCTCCGCGGCACGTGGGATCCTCCCGGACCGGGGCACGAACCCCTGTCCCCTGCATTGGCAGGCGGACTCCCAACCACTGCGCCACCAGAGAAGCCCTGGAAATGTGTTAACATTTAAACTGAGGATGCCCAATGACCCAGCAATCCCATTTATAGAATTGTATCCAGCCATGGGAGATCAGTTAAATTAACAATGCTACGTCCACATGGTGAAATATTATGCAGTTAGTTACTTAAAATAATGAATCATTAAAAATAATATAGATTTTCATCTGAAGAAAGAGATTTCCTCCCTTGGCATATCTTTCCTTTAGAGCAGTATCTCCATGTATAGTTTTATATTTCTCAGTGTGATTTTTCACTGAAGGTCTGACCCTTCCAGTGGATTCCAAGCTCCAAGAGACCAGGAACCATATCTCCCTTGGCTCACTGGTGTGTGTGTTCTTAGTGCTTTGCACAGTATCTGGTACCTGGAAAGCTATTGGATGAATGAGTGAGTATGTGTGAGCATGCGTACAGATGTTGACAAACTTCTAGAAGACTGAAACCGCTAGGGAGGGCTTATCTCTGGGTGGGGGAGTTACAGGTCAGACCTGTGTTGACACCCCTGCTCCACCACGACCTTGGCTGGGTAAGTCCCTTATCTAAGCCTTGGATATAATGACAAGAGGTCCTCAGTTATCCAATTAAATATGATTCCTTGTAAATGCTATATAAGTGTTTAAACTTCTAAGTTATTTAAGATGTCCCCAACTCTCAGACCACAACCTAATACATTCTGGCTTTTATTTTTTTATTAGTGAACTTCTGCAAGACTTGGAAAACTGTGAAAATGATCCTGTGGCCATAGCAGAATGCTTTGTGTCCAAGGTAAGCGGGGTTCATCTCGCGGAGCCAACCAAGACGGAGACAGAGCACGCATTGTTCTCATTTTAAGGTTAAAATGACCATTGTGTTCCATGTTGGCTGAGGGTCACCACTAATCTTTCTCACTCTGAGGGTTTTGTTTTCTCCCCACTAGCTAGGGAAAAAAAAAAAAAACACCACAGTTCCCAGTAAGTTAGGAAATGCTAATGACTTAGTAGTTGTCCTAGAACTTGTAGAGTAGCTAAATGATGTTACATATCTTTCCTAGGAAAAACTTTAAGCTTGGGAAGAGAAGAGTCCAGATTAGAGAAATGTTAGAAAAATAAATACATATACAAACCAGTAGACCAGTTACAAAAACCTGTTAGAATATAAATAGTATTTATATATATATGGCACTAGCCCAGTCATTAGGGGGATAAAGAGAGCAGAATTAATCTCCTGCATCTTAAAAATGCACTCTAATTTTCCTACATTTTTCTTAAGTTGCACTGATGGTTTAGAAAAACACAAGGAAAGGATTTGAATTTTAAAGCTTAAACGACAGTTTATGTTCTGTACCCAGATAAGAGAGAGAATTCTGAAACTTACAAGGGAATCCTTTACGACAGTTTATATTCTGTACCCAGATAAGAGAGAGAATTCTGAAACTTACAAGGGAATCCTTTACAACAGCGGCCCCCAACCTTTCTGGCACCAGGAACCCGTCTCATGGAAGACAGTTTTTCCGCGGGGTTTGGAGGGGGGATGTTTCAGGAGGTAGTGGGAGCGACGGGGAGCCGCAGGTGAAGCTTCACTCGCTCTCCCGCCGCTCACCTCCTGCTGTGCGGCCGGCTTCCTAACAGGCTGCAGACTGGTACAGCCCTGCAGCCCAGGGATTGGGGACCCCTGCTTGACAACATTACTTTCTCGACCTAATACCTACTGGATATAGAATCTTACGTTTCTCTTAAAAATTCAACAGCTTTTGTTTAGAAAACCTCTAGCAGAAATCGTTTTTGCAGTAAAACTTCATGGGATTTTTGCAGTTATGGTTTCAAATGTACAAAGATTGAAGCAAAGTTCATGACAGTTCTCTGGGGTCAGCCCAGAGTTAGCACCTCATTTAGAATCCTGGAGTCCAGTGTGAACTTGGAGATGTCCTCCCGGCCTGGCTGGGCTCCGGGGTTGTTCCACGGGGTCATTTCTGATGAGCCAATGGTTTTGAATCCAAACATAACACTATAGGTTCTACTCAAGTGTGGTTCCTTAAAGGCAGTTGATGGGCTTGTATATAAAACACTCCTGACTTTGTGGGTGTGAGGGTTTGTGCCCACACACTTAACACACACATTTCTTTTCACAAGCGGCCTATGTTATAGTGAATTCTCCTGCAGGGTAGGAATTTGGAAAAGGGAAGGAAAACGAAAGAGGAGGAAATGGGTAAAAGGATATGCTGAGTATATCAAAGAAGCTGTGTTACAATCACCACAGCATATAAACAACATAGAAGCTTTTGGAAACATTGGGGCCTTTACTAGTAACTGTAATCACACGTTGATTAAAGCTGGTCCAGCGTACGCTTAGCTCTGGCCTGATTATTCACATAAAAGTTTGTTGATGTGCCAGGTTGCCAGCTCCCAAATCTGATTTCTCATTGTGATGTTGCCAAGTTTAATTAGAAGACTGCTTATAGCGCTCCACGCTCTGGTGTGTGAGCCGGGAATCGCCAGGGAGTGTGGGGTCTGGTACAGCCTGCTTCGTACTCAACACCCTGAAATTTGGAAGATGTTACACTTCTGACACACAGCCAGCTGCTCACCTCTGGGGAGGAATGGAAAATTGCTTTAATTGAGAGGCCGTTAATGAAAGAGGTAAAGCTGGCGGCTGCCGTCTGCTTTGATCTGAGTCACTGGGGCTTCCACAGAGAGTCATCTTTGACCTTGCTTTTGTGGTATGGAGAGGCGACAGCAAGAGGAGAATACAGTACTTCTTACCTGCTGCTGCCCATAAAAGAACAACAGGAGCTGTTGTTGTTGAAGCCATTCTCGCGAGGGATGGGAAAAGCTCTCTCCCAGCGGAGCGTTTCTCCACTCTTAGGACTCTGGAAACACCTGGAACAGGTTTCCTTGGTTTCCTGCCTTCACCTCCACTCTCGTTTCCATCCCTTATCTTGACTGTCAGCCAGGCTGACCCTGGGCGGAATTTAGGAGGGAGATGAAGTTTGTCTTCAGAGACCCAACCTCCCCTTAACCTCCTCCTCTCCCCTGCTGCACGGCCCCCTCCCCACTGGAGCCTTTCTCTCTTCAGTGCCAGGCACCGCCACCACTTACTGAAATTATCCTCAAGAAAGTGCTGGTATCAGATATTGGTGTAATTGGAGGGCATTCGAGTCAGTGTCACCTTACCCCTATACTATTTACATAGTAAGCCTTTCTCATAGTGTCCTGTGAATAGTACTCAGGAGTCAATGAGTGAGTGTGTGTGTGTGTGTGTGTGTGTGTGTGTGTGTGTGTGTGTGTGGAAAGGAGAGAGGTGGGGTGGGGAGAAATTGACCTTATGGCAGAAGAAACCCTAAAATCATACAGATTTCTATACTCTGGTTATTCATTCAATAAACATTCAGATCCCCTGTGTGTTCAGTTGGCCAGCCGTGCCTATCATGTTTTGGTTCTTTCATGATTAAATGTCTCATTTTGACATCATCTCTAATTGCAACTTGAAAGAGTTGAATAACCAGAAGAAAATATCTATTTTTGTATAATTTTTTTTTCTATCGTTGCCTTCTTTCTCCCTAAATACTTCTGAAAAGGACTTGTGTGCATATATCCTAAAAAATAGGTGTTTAGGGAATTAACTAACTAGGAGTTATTGACTTTTGTGTAAAGCCATTATTTGAATTGTCCACAGAGCTTATAAATCTAAGATCCAATATGCATTTGCTTCTATATTAAGACTATGTCACTGATTTAAATCAAAACTGTCTAAGGTAGGAATAGAGCCATGATGTCACAAAATGCACAGAAATACAGTTGTTCAGAAGCCTTGAGGCTTTATTAGGGTAGGTGTGTGTAGGTCCCATAGATGATATAATTTAAATATGATTTCATTGAGGCCGTCGTGTTTAAGTTTGGTATTCCATATGCTCCTAAAAGTCCTTAAATTTGAGGAAATCGGCCTGATAATTGTTTAATCCCAGGCTGAGTGCAGCAGGAGGCAGGAAAGAAGCAAGAAACTAAAAGTGTGCGAGCAAACCCAAGGAAAGGCTCTAGCTTGGTGTTAATTTCCTAGAAGACCTTGGGCAAATCACTTTGCCCGTCTTATCGCTGGAGGCTGGAGCCGGGCGGGACACTCCAGTGCCTTCAGGAGCTAAACAGGTGAACACAGTGCATGAATGGGCCCAGGTGGAGGCCAGAGCCATTGAGGTACTTATGTCTCAGGGACAGAAATGTTACCTGAAACTGTAGGCCGAGGGCCAGTGGATCTAATACCTTTTCAGGAGAAGCCAGAAATCAAGATATTTTTATCTTCTAACTTTTTGAATTTGGCAATTAATTTAGATTTTATTTTTAAATACTATGCTTAAAATTTTGGCAGCCTACTGGGTTGGCAAGGCCATGGGGAAACAGACACTCCTGTAATTGTGGGAAAACAAAATAGACCCTGTGGAGGAGAATTTGGCTATATCTAGCCAAATTACATCTGAATTCACTCTTTATTCTAGCAATCCTACTTCCAGAAATCTATTCCAAAGATATAGTGACAGCAACTCAACGAAGGTGATGCTATACTTTGTAGTACTAATTGTTACAATTTATAAATCTTTACAATATATAGAAATAAATATTTTATATAAGTATAGGTACATATACATATATAAATATATGTATAGAAATATATAATATACGGAAAGAACCCAAATGTCCACAAAACAAAAAGCTGGTTGAATAAACTATGGTATATCCACATACTAGAATAGTACAAAGCAGTAAAAAAGCAAGTAAGGAATATCTCTGTATACTACTAGAAAGGGGATGGGGCGGGAAGTACAGGACTCTTGTTCTCAGAGTGTGGTCTCTGGACCAGCAGCAAGAGCATCATACAGGAGCTTGTTAGAAAGCAAATTCTCGGGCCCCACCCAAACCTACTAAAGCAGAAACTCTGGGGGTGCAGTCCAGTAATCTGTGTTTTAATAAGCCCTGGAGGTAATTCTAATACTCAAGTTTGAGAATCACTGGCATAGCTTGTTTTTATTTATTCAGAAATAGGGGAGGTTATACTTATATTTAAATGTGTATGTTTAAAAAAAAATAAAAAAGGATAAACTGTAAGATTAAAAGTTGGTTCCTGATGGGGAAGGGAGGGAATAGTCTAGAATGGGAAAGATTAGAAGCCAGACTTCTTTAAATGTACATTTCCTTGGAGAGTTGACTTTGAAACCATATATCTATTTTACATAGTTATAAATCAAAGTTAAAATTTAAAACAGTCTTCAAAGCACAGGGAGATCAGCTGGGTACTTTGTGACCACCTAGAGGGGTGGGATAGGGAGGGTGGGAGGGAGACACAAGAGGGAAGAGATAAGGGAACATATGTATATGTATAGCTGATTCACTTTGTTGTAAAGCAGAAACTAACACACCATTGTAAAGCAATTATACTCCAAAAAAGATGTTAGAAAAAATAAAAATAAAATAAATTTAAAACTTTTTTAAAACAATTGAAAGCAAAATGAAACAATGAGTCTAATTGCATATCCAGTTTGTGGCATGACCACACAGAGGAAATTCCAATCAATTGAAAAATATGCTATGGACAAAATACAACAAATACATCCTTAACTGTTTTCAGTAATGATATCATATATAATGGTGTTGGTATTATTATTCTGGAATTATTGTGTATATTGTGGGATAAAGCAAATGAATATTTACATTTGTGTCACTGAGAACTGGAATTGGCAAGAGAAAGAAAATACAGAGTAAGAATGAGGCTAATTAAAAACACTGTAGTCGAGCTTCCCTGGTGGCGCAGTGGTTGAGAGTCTGCCTGCCGATGCAGGGGACGCGGGTTCGTGTCCCGGTCCGGGAAGATCCCACATGCCGCGGAGCGGCTGGGCCCGTGAGCCATGGCTGCTGAGCCTGCGCGTCCGGAGCCTGTGCTCCGCGACGGGAGAGGCCACAACAGTGAGAGGCCCGCATACCGCAAAAAAACCAAAAAAAACCCACTGTAGTCCTGAATCTGAATTACAAGAATTAGTATGAACTAAGCATGTATTTTAGCTTTAAAAAAAACACCATATTCCTAGCTTTGTCCACTGAAAAGGCCTAGGAATAATAATTAACCTAGTAGCAGGAGCATCCCTAAAACTCAGATTGTGGTTTCCACATACTACTTCCTACCTAAAGGAATCAGGGCTCTGCGAAGAATGAGTGTAGGGAAGTAACTATACAAGACGGTCTGGAACATCTTGTCACATCAGAAAACAAGGAAGCTACTGGAGGCTGTAGGTCACGAATACTCAAGAAGAGGCTCCTACTGGGCAAAGATGGGATCATTTGAGCATCAGTAAAGATAACTAACTGAAAACAACTGAAAATCATGAAATATGTTTATATTCATGAAATCACAGTGATATAGATATGTGTGTGTGTATATATATATATATATATATATATATATATATATATATATATATTTTAAAAAACCCAAGCCCTTTGCAGGATGTTAGAGAACCGATGCATTATTTTGAAAATCAAGGAAAAGAATCAAGCATTTATCCTGCCTTTCCCATACAAACCACAAACTGCAGGGTAACCAGTCTAAGGCAGTTCCTTTTTTGGAAAGATTTTGGCTAATAAATGAAGACCGAATAGTAGAATAGAAATATCACCATGTTGTAACCCCCCATGAATTAACAGATCTAGGCAATAATTACCAATGGTTATTTTTTAAATAAATTTATTTTATTTATTTATTTTTGGCTGCGTCGGGTCTTCGTTGCTGCACGCAGGCTTTCTCTAGTTGCGGCGAGCAGGGGCTACTCTTCGCTGTGGCACGCGGGCTTCTCATTGTGGTGGCTTCTCATCGCAGAGTATGGGCTCTAGATGCGCAGGCTCAGTAGTTGTGGCTCACGGGCTCTAACGTGCAGGCTCAGTAGTTGTGGCGCCCGAGCTTAGTTGCTCTGCAGTGTGTGGGATCCACCCGGACCAGGGTTCGAACCCGTGTCCCCTGCATCGGCAGGCGGACTCTCAACCACTGCGCCACCAGGGAAGTCCACCAATGGTTATTAACATCACAGAAAGGGCTTCCCTGGTGGCGCAGTGGTTGAGAATCCGCCTGCCGATGCAGGGGACGCGGGTTCATGCCCCGGTCTGGGAGGATCCCACATGCCGCGGAGCAGCTGGGCCCATGAGCCATGGCTGCTGAGCCTGCGCGTCCGGAGCCTGTGCTCCGCAACGGGAGAGGCCACAACAGTGAGAGGCCCGCATACCGGAAAAAAAAAAAAAATCACAGAAAGAGAGAACCAGACATCATATGCCTCCTGATTTAAGTATAGTCTAACCTATGATGTACTCGGGCCAAATTATGAAACCTAAATCGGATCAAACCTCTCCTAAACCACAAAGAGTGTGGAGGACACAGTAAAGGAAGTCATAGGGATGTGATCAGCAAAACTGAGACTGTGGGAGGCTCCGCAGGACAAACCATCTGTTTTTTCTTCAGCTTAATTGCAAGGGGAAAATAAGAGGGGGGATTTATAGATTAGAAGGGACTTAAGAGATATCAACAAGATCAAGTTGCTGTGTGGGGGTGTTATTTGGATTCCAAAGCAAACAGCAAACTATAATTTTAAAAAAAGGAAATAGGAGTACTGATGACAAGCCCTCATGATAGTATGGAATTATTTATTTATTTTACATTTTATTGAAGTTTAGTTGATTTGTAATGTTGTGTTTAATTTCTGCTGTACAGCAAAGTGACTCAGTTATACATATATCTGTTCTTTTCATATTCTTTTCCATTATGGTTTATCACAGGATATTGAACATTTAGTTCCCTGTGCTATACAGCAGGACCTTTTTGTTTATCCTATATGTAATAGTTTGCATCTGCTAATCCGAACCTCCCATTCCTGCCCATGGAATTATGTAAATACGATAATAGCATTGCAGTGATGCTTCTTTTTAACACTCCTTCTATTAAGGATATATACTTTTTTTAAACATCTTTATTGGAGTATAATTGCTTTACAATGGTGTGTTAGTTTCTGCTGTATAACGAAGTGAATCAGCTATACATATACGTATATCCCCATATCCCCTCCCTCTTGCGTCTCCCTCCCACCCTCCCTATCCCACCCCTCTCGGTGGTCACAAAGCTGATCTCCCTGTGCTATGCGTCTGCTTCCCGCTAGCTATCTCTTTTACATTTGGTAGTGTATGTGTGTCCATGCCACTCTGTCACTTCATCCCAGCTTACCCTTCCCCCTCCCCGGGTCCTCAAGTCCATTCTCTAGTTGGTCTGCGTCTTGATTCCCATCCTGCCCCTAGGTTCTTCATGACCTCTTTTTTTTTTTTTTTTTTTGTATAAGTGAAACAATATTATGTCTAGAATTTGTTGATGAGGGAACCTGGAATATGATCATAGCAAAAGGCAAGAAGCCCCCCATTAGTTAGCCCAATATTTAAGCATTTGAGGCATTGCTGCCACGCTGGACGCATACAGTGAGTAGACCTGGATCCTGCTCTCAACAAATTTTCAGCTTCATAGGAGAGATGGGGATTCAGTAGTTCAACAGACATTACGTGCCAGATGAACACAGCAGGGCCCCCTGTTGCAGGAACTCACAGCGTAGAGTGGGAGACAGACAGACACGCAGAACATGTCATTATCATTCGGCAAACGCTGCGAGATGGGCTGGTATTGGGTGTTGTGAGGCCCCAGGTAGGAGCAGTGGGCTTGGCCCAAGGACTGAGGAAGTCCCCTTAGAGGAAATAAAGCCTCAGTTCAGTGTCAAGTGGTGCCTAGTAGCCATCCAATGAAAAAGGTGAGAAAGACAGTGGGCGGAGAGGACCGCACACACAGGGCTTGAAAGTGTGCAGCGGCTTTCTTGTGCCCTGCACATGCCTCCAGCGTGTTCTGACCACATGATATTTAAATTTTCTACCTATATTTCTCTCTCACACTGCAAATCCCCCAGAGGACCACGAGCATCTGGGGGCAGAAACCCTATTGTCTTCCTCTTCCTATTTGCCTTCAGTTTCAGCTAACACAGGGGATGCTCAGTAAGTGTTTAATGAACTCAGATGAGTTCAAGTGCACGTGGATTCTAGGTATAACCCAAGGTAGATACAAAGGCATGGATGATTGCCACAGAGGCTCGGGAGACAGGCCGGTGTGGTTACAGGAACAAATTTAAAGCTATGAATAATATATCTTTTCTTTGTAACTGACTGTTGTTGTCTCTGCTTTTTTTGCCCCTAAAATTTCTTTTGTTTCCTTGCAGAGTGAAGAGTTCCACATTTACACCCAGTATTGCACTAACTATCCGAGGTACGCCTTGTGAATGTGCAGGAATATCTTCGTATTGTTTTAAGTCCGTCCGTGCAGTGTAGGTGGTCGGTAGGCGTTCTGTGCCTGGCGCTGCGCTGAGTACTGTGGGGAAAACTGCAGACATGCTGCGAACGGACCATAGGGGTACCCAGATATTGATCCATTCAGGCTTAGGGACTCCCTAGCAGAGGCAGCACAGGGAAGAATTGTGAAAGACCTTAAAGGAGACCAAAAAGATTGTTAGGTTTCCCTCAGTGGAAAACTAAGTAAACCAATTGTGTTTGGCTAGAAGTCTTATCTATTAACCCTTTTGTATATGTGCCATGTTTTTTTTTTTTTTTGTGGTATGCGGGCCTCTCACTGCTGTGGCCTCTCCCGTTGCGGAGCACAGGCTCCGGACGCGCAGGCCCAGCGGCCATGGCTCACGGGCTCAGTTGCTCTGCGGCATGTGGGATCTTCCCGGACCAGGGCACGAACCCGTGACCCCTGCATCGGCAGGCGGACTCTCAACCACTGCGCCACCAGGGAAGCCCTATGTGCCATGTTTTAAAGAATATGGGATGCACTGCTAATGAGTTTATATGATCTAGCTGGGGATAAAATATGTTATATTTTTGCCATCTAAATTTTGGGAACGACATAAGTTTTATGGAGTTCAGAGAAGGGAAAGAACATGATAAGCTTATGTGAGAAAAGAGGACTCATCACCCCACCTGGATCATTGCCTCAGTTTTGCTCATCCTGGGGGTGTCGGCAAGAGGGCCGTTTAGGAAGCAGCCTCTGGCCAAGATAGCGACCATTTCAGTAAGGGAGTCAGGCCTAAGACCACAGCTCACACTGTAGGAAATTCTTTTTTCTGCAAAAGACATTTATTGAGCCCTTATTGATTTCTAAGTACTGCGCTCAATCCTGTAAATACAAAATGTGGTTGAATTTAGTTTTCCCAGGAATCTAGAGATATTGAGGGATTAAAGAAAAGCAGAAAACAGAGAACACACTGACAGCACAGTGCCTGGCCCCTGATAGGTCCTCAGCAGGCGCCAGCTCATCAGCATTCCTGTCCCATCCCCGCTGCATGGATGAAATCATTGAGGCTCCAACAGGTTTATTGATTTTCCAAGGGTCACAGAGCTGATAAGTGACCAAATCTGCCTGGGATTTGAACCAAAGTTGGTCCAGCCTCAAACCTCATGCTACTACATCCTTGTAAAGTTTCTGAAGCTTTGTGATTCCCCTTCACCCCGTACCTTTCTACTGTCTGTTTGCCCACGTGACTAGGAGGACTTGAGTTGTTATGTTAGGGATGAACTGGGAAGAGGGCTCAGGGATTTTATGTACTCTGCAGCCAGTCTTGGTAGAGACACGTCCCTAAGTATAAAGTGGGTGGTGGGGTCCACCTAGAAGAGAAGCCAGTAGACTGAGCCCCTTGTGTCACTGTGTTCAGGAAGAACAAGTGGGTCATTCCTGCTTTGGGGTAGCCCTGGAAAGCCAGTGTGGATTAAAAGACATGAAGCCAGAGGCTCAGAGGCTCAGGCTTACTGATGGCAAAAATACTTTCCATTGGAGGATTTTCATCTCCTCCTCTAAATATTGGTCAGGATATCATGCTATGGTGATTTATTGGGTTGGGGGTCAAGCATGCTTTTCTCAGGTTTCCCTAAAAACAAAACAAAACAACACCTCACATGCAGATTAGTACATTTATCCATATCCTTGTCTGTAGACCCATCCACAGTTTACACAGTTTCACTTAAGCAATGTTGTTTCCACCTCTCTCCTGAAGATATCAGGAAATTGTAGGAATCCCCAACTAAAGCTATGGTCCTTATGCTAAAAGCCAGCGTTGGGCTTCCCTGGTGGCGCAGTGGTTGAGAGTCTGCCTGCCGATGCAGGGGACGCGGGTTCGTGCCCCAGTCCGGGAAGATCCCACATGCCGCGGAGCGGCTGGGCCCCCGTGAGTCATGGCCGCTGAGCCTGCGCGTCCGGAGCCTGTGCTCTGCAATGGGAGAGGCCCGCGTACCGAGAAAAAAAAAAAAAAAAAAAAAAGCCAGCGTTGCACCACACCCTAATGCAGAGGAATCAAAGAATCAGCCCTCAACTTCTCCACGAAACTTCCTCCTGTGGGAAAGGAACAAACATTCCAACTCTGAAGAATCAACAAAATTCTGGACCCAATTATCAGGATCTAAGATGCTAGAGAGGCTGGTTTGGAGGATTATGTCTGTGTACATTTCATTATAAACATGTCATTTGAAGAAATATCTTCTGAATTTGCAGTTTTGGAAGTTTATGTTAAGAAGAATTTTCTGACTTAGTATAAGAACAGAGGGCACAAAATGAAGGCAGCTTTTATAAACTAGACTGCTTCAGGGTCAGAGGATAGGCACAGTCATTTGTGCAGGACATTTTTGAGAGCCTGTCCTTCATGGGGCACTAGTCCAAGCTTGGTGTACACTGGCAGGAAATAGGAACGAATATCCCTTGCCTTCTCGCAGTTTATATTGTTTTGAGAGTCGGAACTGAACCAAATGCAATAGTGGAACAGCCGTTAGGAGAGATCAAATCAATGAATACAAGTCAATGTGGTACCAGCTCAGTTATACGTAATAGAAGCTAAAGATGCATGAGATAAAGGAGGAGTAAGTCCCAGCGAGGAGAAATCAGGACAGTTTCCAGGAGGAAGTGTTTTTTTATCTTGGGTCTGACTTTGAAGAAGGAAAGAATCGTGTTAGCAGGGAACTGCTCCCCAGGCGCTCTCAGGGAAGTGGGCACATCCAGTTCTTGCCCAATTGTGTGGTTTTCATATTCATAGAAAAATATTGCTTCCTGTCCCCTTTGGCCTCCCATCAGTTTGCTCTCCGAGGCCCGAGATTTCCCGCCCCCGTCTTCACAAGCCATGAGCGCCAGGTGTTTCAGCCCATCTGACAACGCGTCTTTCCCCTTTGGATCCAGGCTGGTGATATTAAATGTCGCCTGCACACCTTGACAGATGTCTTTCTTCATACCAGTCATGCCCCAGTGACTTTGCTGGGAAGAGGCACAAGCCCTCCCTCCTGTCCCCAGGGAGGAGCTCAGACCCGCTCGGGTCATTGTCCTCGGATGTCTCGCAGTGGCCTGAATCTGGAGTTCAGTGCGCTTAGGATTTCTCGCAGGTGTCTCACCCTTGGGCAAGAACTCAAAACTTCAGATGGTTAGAAGGCCAGTGGGCAGCTGATTCTGACTCTAAAGAACCTTAGAAGAGTCCCTAGGTTACATGATGAAGAAGAGTTTTGAAATCTTAAGGGAAAAATAAAACCATCTGAACAGATATTTCTCCACGCAATCAGGCACAAAAGGGATTCTGATCGCTTAATTAGGAGACCTCCATCCATGTCACTTCCTTCCAAGGAGTTTTATTTTGTTGTTTGGCTCTGTTTTCCTAAGTTAATTCTGAAAACATAGTACTGACTTGGGGAGAATGGGGCTGAAATTACTTCCACCTGCTTCCTTCTAAGTTATGAGGCCATAAGATTTTAATTTACGTGTGTGTGTGTGCAACTATACAAACCCACCAGCTTGCTTTATGTGTAAGAGAGGAGCATTGTTTCAACGTCCCTCTAGGGTGTTTGGGGGCCGTACTTATTGCCTCTAGGGGAGCTGTGGTGGAGGAAGAATGCCGACCTACTTTTCTAATATGTTCTGTAAGGCATGCTCCTTAAGGACCAAGGTTATCCAGCTGTTTCAAAAGCTGAATTTAGAATGAGGAGAGACACTTGGCGGTGGAAAGAAGGATCTGTTCAGAGATTCTCAAAGGAAAGTTCCTCGGGGGAAGAGGTCTCCAAAGACCTGCACATAATGTCACGTACCTTGTGCATTTATTTAAAGGCAACCGGCAAAGGGGGTGGCAGGTGTCCGGCACGGGGCTGGATCTACTGGGAAGAAGGCACTCCTTTTGTTTAGTACAAAGGTGCCCACTCCTTGCCCCCTAATTTGAAAACTGAATACCGATGTGTATGTGAGCACTGCACACAGATGCCCAGATGGGACATAATTAGGGGCTAACGTCCAATTTAAATCCCCTTTGCAAAGCCCTGTGTCCTGGCAGGGGCGGCATCTCCCTGGAGGAAGGAGCTTACTGCTTAGATGCCATGTGTCCATGTTTTACTACCTTCTTATAGTGTCTTTTTCTAATTCACCCACCCAGAGGGACACCTTTTCTTAACCTGCCCAGAAGCATTCTAGCTTCTCTAGCTCTTACCTGTTTTAAGGTATCACACTCCAGCACTTAAAACTTGAATACTCGTGTTTAAGCGTTACAATTTAGATTTTAAAATATCTCTTCTTCTTGCAGATCCGTGGCTGTGCTAACAGAGTGCATGAGGAACAAGATGCTGGCCAAATTCTTCAGGGAACGTCAGGAAACTTTGAAACACTCACTGCCTCTGGGGTCCTATCTCTTGAAACCAGTTCAGCGGATTCTCAAGTATCATCTCCTTTTGCATGTAAGTTTCTGCCTGGGCTTGAAGGACTTTCTAGGGGATGGGGATTTTGTGTGTATATGTTAAGTTTAGGAGAAAAAACAATCAGAAAAAGCTGTGGACATATGGAAACATTTTCCACACTCATACTTTACAACTGACCGATCTGCTTTGAGGAATTAGAGATATTTATATTCTAAGCCTGCAGCCTCATTGACAACAGCCAAGTAAAAAAGATTCGCTTTGGCTCTGATGGTGATAGGGCTTAGGAATGACAGTTTCAGGCAGGGAGCTATCATTCATGAACAACAGATCTTTTTGTTAGGTTTTATTTTATTTCCATGAGCCCGGCTTCAGTAGGCAGTTGGGAGGGAGAGCTGTTGGGAGGGAGAGCTAGATTGGCTTGGGTAGGGGCAACGAGAAGGGGCTGAAAGGGGAGAAGACAGATGAGCAGCGTGATGAAGGATCTTCGAGCTGGGCTTCCCGTCACTTCGGGGTCTGTTTTCTTTATATCATTTCCCATTATTTGTACAAAATTCAAGGAGACCTTAGAAACAAAAGTAGACATAGCTCTCATACATTCTCCTTTCTTATCTTCTAAGGAAGCTGATGAAAATGGGAAACAGTGTTCTTGAAAGTAATTTCATTCTATAAGTAGGATTGATTGCCTCTGCAGCTTGAGAAAGACAGGAGAGCAGAGAGGTTGGGAGCTGGGCTCTGGGGCAAGACTGCCCAAGTTCAAATCCTGTAAATTTCCCACGTTCATGGTGCCTCACAGGCGGTCAATAAAAAACGAGCTATTATTTCTATTTTATTATTTTTAATACCGCATTAAAAATCTTTTAAAAAATGATTTAAATCCAGAGCTCCTATGTGTACCGACATGCCTGCAATTTACATGTATCACTTTTTAAATGATTCCAGGTTTCTAACTTGGATAGGCATTCCAAGGTTGCTCAGTTCATACGCATTTAAAATTTGAAGAGCTCTTCATGGTCCAACTTTACCAGAAATTCCTCAGCTTTGTCTCTTTGCCTGCCTGGCTCATCTTGGGAGAATCTTGCATCCTGTGAAACCACATCAGGGATATTACTTTAACTATTCAATTGGTTTTAATGACCTCTAAATTTAGTGGGATTAATTTACTAAATCAGTGTCCAAATAATTCTTTAAAAAATAATAGCTTTCCCAGGATAGATCTTTGCTGGACTCTGCTAATATGGCATCTAAAACTAGTATGTCCCAGTAATCTCTATTTATGGCTTTCTAGACAGTAAGTTAATCAAAAGAAAAGTCTCGGACCTCCGTTACATAAGCGTGTCAGATATAACAAGTCAAGATTCTTACAAAAAGTTAACTGCTAGGAAGAACAGCCCGTACCCTCTAAATTAAAAGCTAGTGTCTTAGTTCACACTGCTATAACAAAATACCATAGACTGGGTGGCTTAGACAACAAACATTTATTTCTCACAGTTCTGGAGGCTGAAGTCCAAGATCAAGGGGCCAGCATGGTTGAGTTCTGGGTTGCACACTGCCTTCTCCTCGTTTCCTCACATGGTGGAAAGAGGCAAGACTGCTCTCTCTTTTATGAGGGCGCTAACTCTATTCACGAGGGCTGCACCCTCATGGCCTAACCAGCTCCAAAGGCCCCACCTCCTAATACCAGCACATTAGAGGTTAGGATTTCAACATATGAATTTGTGGAGGGCATAAACATTCAGCTCATAACAGCTGATAGTGAAGATAAAAGGGAAGAATAGTGGTTAGATTAATTTAAAACTAATTGCCTAGAGTATTTTTGCTTTTATAGTTGGTTTAGAGTGTTCCTTCTATATCATGCACATCACTTCAAAGTTGTGTAGCCACCCGTGAAAATCCCCACAGAAATACCCTCTGTCCTTCTGAGTCTGTCTATTGATGAACAGGATTGCCTCTCAGAGTAAAAGAAGAAATGATTATTTTTTAAAGTTTTCTCTTGGTCTTGAACTTACCTGGGAGTTGTTAGTTTAGTAATACAGTTTCATAGGACCTTTCTAACAGCTGAGTCTGAGTGCAGAAAGAAAATATAAATTCCTTTCCAGTTTCTAGCTGGATGGAAAATTCGAGGATTCAGTAAAAGTAAACAAAGTGTGACTAAAAAACAAGGGCACTAATCTTCATAATTTATACCATAAGATTCAACCTCCACCCTTGAGCTTAACATCTCTGCATGATAAGTGTCATAGGAACAGTCTAATTGACTATAATATCTTCTTACTCTTTTAGATACTTACAATGGAATTTAGATACTTAAAACTTATTGTTGCTCTTTGAAGACAATACAGCTTCAATTAAATAAGCGTTTATTTACCACCCAGCTCTCTGGTGGGCACTGTTGAGAAGATAAAGGACTAAAGGAACTATGCAATAGTCCCTATCCTTAGACTCATAGGAGTCTATGGACATGTGTCTTATGTACTTAAAATAATTAGATTATAATTGTGTCCCCTTCTCATCTCCCTGGGATTGTGGAACTCCAGGGCTCAGGTAAGTGCTGGTGTTACATCCTTCTGACCGTCAGAGAGTGAATGAATACTTGAACCATGAGATATCTCTCAGCACTCTGAAGGGTTATCTTTAGTGAATTTCATGAACTAGTGAAAGGCTTTAAAGGCTTTAAAGCCTTGACTACATGAAAATGTCTTGCTGTATACGTATTTTTTTAAATGTAATATTCATTGTTTTTTGTTTTGCTTTGTTTTGAGGCCGTTACATAGTAAGCCCTGTGTGTGAGTTTTGCTTCCTCTGGGAGAAAAAAAAAAATTATGTTTCCTATGTAGTAAGAGTGAGAACCATATTACTGAGAACTGTACTACACTGGCCACCAGGAAGTTCAGAAATCTCCAACTATAATATCAACTCTCTTATCTATTACAATCACTCTAATATCTCTGTGAGACTTAATGGCCTGTATACTTGTTTCGTTTCATCCTCCTTGTCAAATTCCTCCTTGTGCAATTCTCATCGACTTCTATTTTTCCTAGCTCCATTCTTATTCGTATCTTACCATTTTATCATAGGTATGTCTGGTAGTTATCTCAGAATCTTAAGGAAAGATGATACTGTGTAAATAAGCAAAAATACAATGAGAAACTAATCACAGAAGTGCCTTTTGTTTCATTGAGTATATAAGAAAAAAAATTTGGAAATAACTAGGGTAGGGTGTTTTGGGTTTTTTTAAAGGAAATAGAAAATCACCTTGACAAGGACACAGAAGGCTACGATGTGGTGCTTGATGCTATAGACACAATGCAGCGAGTAGCCTGGCACATCAACGACATGAAGCGGAAGCATGAACACGCCGTCCGGTTACAGGTGAGGCCTCAGGGTGGCAGTGCCTGGTGGGGCTGCGGCCCTATGACTTGTTATCATTTCCCAAATCAGATATTAAGGCTGTTCTGTGTTGCACGTCATTCATGGCCTTCATCATAGATCTCCTTGAGAAAAGATTAGGACATCGATGATACCGATCATTGTTTACTGGCTATTAAGGAGAAAAGGTACATTGTAACGTTCAAACTAATAGTTGCTCATAGCCCCTTCTGTGACCCAAATTAAAAATTTGAGTCTCCCAAGGCCTTATTTTATATTAATTCCCAATAAGCAATTCTTGCTGAAAGCAACTCTCTCCAAACTGCTTTTTGTTTTTTGTTTTTATAAATGTATTTATTTGGGACTGTGTTGGATCTTCATTGCTGCGCGCGGGCTTTCTCTAGTTGCGGAGGGCGAGGGCTACTCTTCATTGCGGTGCGCGGGCTTCTCATTGTGGTGGCTTCTCTTGTTGTGGAGCACAGGCTCTAGGCACGAGAGCTTCAGTAGTTGTGGCACATGGGCTCAGTAGTTGTGGCTCGCGGGCTCTGGAGCGCAGGCTCAGTAGTTGTGGCCTGCGGGCTTAGTTGCTCTGCAGCATGTGGGATCTTCCCGGACCAGGGCTCAAACCTGTGTCCCCTGCACTGGCAGCAGATTCTTAACCACTGCGCCACCAGGGAAGTCCAAAGGAAGATGACATTCTAATCTTCCAGGCCGTATCTGCTTTGTGTATCAGTAAGAAAGGTTTTATGCTTCATCATTCAAGTGTTTTGTGGCATAACGTCAGACATAATGTCTGTTAGATGTTCGGAAATGGTTAAATGACTGGTTTTTCATAGCTTAACAGTCTGTCTAGCAGTCTGAAGACACCACTAAATCAGGCTCTGGCTCAGATTTGCCTCCATTTCTATCCATTTCTACCTTCAACCAATGAAGTTTTGGGTGGTTTTATGGGCTGCTTAATTAAGTGCTGTTTGTGAATGTTTTCATTTTTCCAAAATAACAACATCAGCTTCCTTTACAAACGTTGATAGGGATAGACAATAAATGCTAAAGAAACTTCAAAGTCATGCCATCGATATTTATGAAGTTCCATTAAAAACACAGTGGTCAAGAAACATTCATTTCCTTTCCCCAGATGAATGGGATTAATATCAGGAAATTTCTGAGAAGATGTATCTTGTGGGATTTTCCTCATGCTTTCATTCTGCGTTACTTATACGTGGTGTGAGTTCAATTTCTGGAGGGAGGTTTTTCAGGTCAGTAGCTCTGAAGGTGTCCATCCAGAGGGTGGACGTGAGCACACCATGAGAAGGATAGCTGAGAAGGCCACACACCAGCAGCCTCTTTACCTGGCTTTTGAAAGACAATTCCACTGCCTTAGTAGAGGGATTATGGAGGGATGGAAAGAAGTAATTGGCAACTCGTCAATTAACAACTTGATTCATTTCTGTTAACCCTTAAGTGACACCAGCCATAAATGCAGGTTTATGTCATGGAGGGCAGACGCATCAGACACCACGCAGGGCCCTTAGACCCTGTCGCAGGTATTTAGACACCATTCTTGAGGCTCAACAAATAGGCCCCTGTGTCCTCGCCATCTTGCCTTCCCACCTCCTGTTTAATCACAGGGAACGTTCACTGTTTCAGGAGATACAGAGTTTACTCACCAACTGGAAGGGGCCAGACCTGACCAGCTACGGGGAGCTAGTTCTCGAGGGGACCTTCCGCCTCCAGCGGGCCAAGAACGAGCGGACGCTCTTCCTCTTTGACAAGCTGCTTCTCATCACGAAGAAGAGAGACGACACGTTTACGTACAAAGCTCACATCCTGGTAGGTCCGAATAGAGGTCCCGGGCGAGGACTGGGGCGCTGGTTCCATCCTCTTGCGAGCCTGCCTCCCCGTCTCTGCCCACCCCTCCAGTGCGGAAACCTCATGCTAGTGGAAGTGATCCCGAAGGAGCCCCTCAGCTTCAGCGTCTTCCACTACCAGAACCCCAAGCTGCAGCACACCGTTCAGGTACCAGCACTCCCTCACCTCCCCACGCAACTCCTCACCCTTGTGCGTCACGCCCGGAGGCCTTTGCAGGGCTTTCTGGCCCCCCGCCCCCAACGTGTGTCCCATCCAGTCGGAGGGTCTTAGGAGTGTCTGTGTCTTGTGACTGGTGGGGTTGCATAACTGTCCACATCTCCTCCTGGTAGGCGAAGTCGCAGCAAGACAAACGCCTGTGGGTTCTGCACCTGAAGAGGCTGATTCTGGAGAATCATGCGGCGAAGATTCCAGCTAAGGTAAGACGGTGATGGCAGCAAACAGTAAAACTGAAAGGAATTCAAGTCCCAGAAAGACAGCCTGACGGCAGTAAATGTGCACCTTCAAAATTAAGACAGTTGAGAGATAGGCTACATAAGGATGGACCGAACCAGCCATTGGTATTGATAAGGTTCATATGTAGGGAGACTCGGTGGAGAGTTTCTGGTTTTGTTTTTGTTGTTGTTCCTTTTGAGGCTTGAAAGAAGAAAAATAAGGAAAGGACTGTAAGGGAATTTCTAGAGAACTAGTAGAAAATAAAGGCAGTTATGAGAATTATTCAAAGGTGTGCTAAGCACCTAGGGTGAATAAACCCGGCTTAGGCTCTGTGGGAAGCAAGACCCAGACTCAGCCGTGAAGGAATTTGCAGACCATGGAGCTGGTCATATAAATGATATGATGAGTTATTAGAGGTGTAAGCCAAGTATCGTGGAAGAGTAAAGTGTTCGATTTTACAGTCGAGTGAGGAGAGGAAGGAAAGTGCCTCTCTCCTCAGTCTTGAAGGATGAGGAATTTTTTTTATTAAGTGGGGGAAAAGAAAAAGGGAAACCAAGCTGAGAGAACAGCGTAAACAAAAAACAAGGAGGTGTGAACAGGGGCCCTGTGTTCACAGCACACACAGTGTGCCCGGATGGACGGAGAGGTCGAGTCCTCAGGAGATGGAGCAGGACGTAAGACTAGGAAAGTGGCAAGCAGTCAGCCGGCGTTTGAAGGGCTTTGAACACAAACACCGAGGAGCCTGGGTTTTCGTGGTGGGAAACTGCTGAAGGCTTTGGAGGGGGCGTGGCCTGGGGCGTGGCCTGGGCCGCCCTGTGCTGTGCGAGTGTAACTTTGGGACAGTGTGACGTTTCAGCTGGTGGAGCGTGAGTGACGGCAGGAGAGGAATTAACAGGCTTCCACAGTGGCCTAGGAGAGAGACGAGGGGCACTGCCAGGGGGCAAGAGAGAGGGGGGAGAGGCAGAGCCCACCGTGGAAGCAGAGGGAACAGGATTTTGCGCACCAAGTGCATGAGGAGAGGCAGAAATAAAAGTCAAGGATGAGTCAGGAGTTGGGCCAAGAGGATGGTGGGTTCCAAGATGGGCTGCCCAGGGTGGGGACTGACTGCATGGCCCTGAGAGGGGGCAGCCGGGACACGTGTGCAGGGGCCGCTCAGCTGCAGGGAGAGATGCAGGTCTCTCCACACAGCCAGTCACCGGAGCCCCGAGATGTGCTAGGAGGACCCACACAAACGTGTAAAGGAAAGACGGACCCCTGGGAATCCCAATCATCTAAGAGACCAGCAAGGGTTGGGGGATTTGCAGAACCAAAGGAAGAGCAGCCAAATGAGGCAGTAAGAAAACCGAAGGAGAAAAGTGTGGTAACAGGGCTTCCCCTGGTGGCGCCGTGGTTGAGAGTCCGCCTGCCGATGCGGGGGACGCGGGTTCGTGCCCCGGTCCGGGAAGAACCCACGTGCCGCGGAGCGGCTGGGCCCGTGAGCCGTGGTCGCTGAGCCTGTGCGTCCGGAGCCTGCGCTCCGCAACGGGAGAGGCCACAACAGTGAGAGGCCCACGTACCGCAAAAAAAGTGTGGTAACGAAGGAATGTCACTGAGAGAGAGTGGAGTGACCATCTCAAAGCTGCAGAGATGAAGACAGAGTCAAACAGAAAAGTAGATATTAAATTTGGCAACTAAGAGATAAGGGAGAGAGGGCAGTGGGTTGACAGGAAAGGGAGAAATAAGGAACAGACTGGGCGTAGCCTTCATTTTTAAACAAAGTTCAGAAGAGACAAACGGTGGTAGTTTGAGGGGAGGTGAGATCAAAGCAAGACGCTTTGCCCTCATGAGGAATATTGTGGACATGTAGGCTAAGGGGACAGGGAAAGGGAACAGGAGACAGTAAAGATAAGAGGTGGAACCCCCCTTGGAATGTGACCCCAGGGAGATGGCAGAATAGGATCATCCTTAACCCCCAAATTTCGGGGATGGGGACATGTACTGTAAATATAGTCTAATAAAAACATTAGATTGTGAACCTGAGGCTGGAAGCTCAAAACTTCTTATTTACTGAAAAAGTAGGCAAGAACGGCTAATGCACGCCTCCATATGTTTGCAATATGGCTTTTGAAAACATTTAAAGGATAGAAGTAATCCCATTGGTCTTAGGAGCCAAAAAATTGGTGCGGCTCCATATAAAAGTAATAAATCTATTCGCCTCGTCTACACTAATTACACTATTTATATTCACTTTACCAGTAGGTATAGGGGTTAGTCTTGGAAAGGGTCAGAAACATCTTCCCTGAGCTGGGGGAGAAGAAAAATGAGAAAGGATAAACTTTGAGGTGGACTTGAGGGAACTAAAGGGTTTGCCTTCATTGAAGTCAGTGGTAACGGCATCTACCGGGTGAGTGAAGCAAAGATCGGGCCGGATGTCCGAGGGAAAGTGGAGGGGTTCAGAACACATGCTAAAGAACACAGGCTAGGGACTTCCCTGGTGGCGCAGTGGCTGAGAATCCGCCTGCCATTGCAGGGGACACGGGTTCGATCCCTGGTCCGGGAGGATCCCACACGCTGCAGAGCAACTAAGCCCATGCGCCACAACTACTGAGCCTGCACTCTAGAGCCCGCGAGCCACAACTACTGAGCCCACGAGCCACAACTACTGAAGCCCATGTGCCTAGAGCCCATACTCCACATAAAGAGAAGCCACCGCAATGAGAAGCCCGCACACCACAACGAAGAGTAGCCCCCGCTCGCTGCATCTAGAGAAAGCCTGCGCACAGCAACGAAGACCCGATGCAGCCAAAAATAAATTAACTTGGGAAAAAAAAAAACCACAAAAACTAAAAATAAAGAAAGAAGGAACACAGGCTAGCGGGTCAGTTGGGATAACTACAGTAATCTGTGAAAGGATCCTAGGCCCACTGAAGCTGAGCCCCGTGAATGTGTGTGTGTTGGTGCAGCAACTTCAGCGCTATAGCGTTATGGAGACGTGGCGCATGTGGGTTCCCCGAGGCTGAGGACCGGCAGGGCCGTGGGGGTGAAGGTTAAGCGGGCAAGGGAAGACAGTGCCACCCAGCATCCGACCTGCAGTGACTGAGCACCATTTCCAGGCTGAGTGGAGAGTGAAACCAACCGGCAAAATAGGCACAGGTTGAAGGATAAGTCAGAGAACTGGTTCAGCAAGAGTTAAGGTGGAGAGGTGGAAAATACAGAGATCCGCAATTGAAGAGGGGACTTCTGGAGCCCTGCGGAAAGGGAGGGCACTTCTGGGTGATGACGAGGCTCTGGGAGCGGCTGTGATTGTGTGTTGCTGTTCTGGAGTGGAGGGAAGGGTGATCAGAAGTAAAGTGGCAAGGAACTGAGGGGAGGGTGGAGAATGGATATCCACGCGTGTGGGGAAATGGTCCGTGCCCAGGCGAGGAGGAGTGAAGTGGAGATCTGGGCTTTCTGAGAAAGGAAAATCTATTTGCTGTTTGCATAGTTTTTGAAAACTATTTGAAGCTTGTTCTCAGGGGCCATCAGCAGTGATTCGGTGCCCAGGAAGTGAACACGCATAGGTGTGTGCTTTGACTTAAGCATGAGTCTCATCTCATCAGGGTGTTCCGAGGTGTCACGTAGCTCATGCAGAGAGGCGACTGCATTTGCTTCGTGGTTAGTCACTTGTTTGCTGGCCTTGTGACTGACAATGGCCTTCTGAGCAATGGCAGTGCGTCTCTGATATGCCCCACCTGTTGTTTACCTGTCCCTGGGAAAATCAAAACCGCCAAAGGGCTTCTGAAAAGCAGTTATTGGCCTTTACAGAAGGAAACTAGCTTGCAGACCTTCCTCTTTCTCCCACACGAGGGGTGTGTATTCCAAGCAGTTTTCCCTTTATGTTTTATAATGGTTAATAGAGTCACGGTAGAAATGTGCTTTTTTGGTCCAAGTTCCTGACCCTTTTAGATGTAAATAGATGTAAACATTCTTTTTTTTTTTTTTTTTTAACTACAGCTTCTTGAGCACACATACACTGTGCTGAGTACTTTATATTCTTATTTCACCCTTAGCAAAACACCTTATGAGAAAGGTCTTATTCTCCCCATTCTAGAGAAATCAAAACAGAGGCTCAGAGACGGAAAGTAAACTGCCCAAGTTTATGCAACTAGTATACGACTGAGCCCAGATTCAAATCCAGTTCTTCCTGGATCCAAAGTTGATCTTAACCACATCATTCCTAGGGAAAATGAAAGCACACTTATTTAATATACTTTATCCACTAGGAGCTTACCATAATTTTCTATTTTATTTGAGCAAGATTATTACTAAGTTTTCTCTTCTCAAGACTGTTTCTTATTTTCTTGAAGATTTCAAACTATATTTACTCCTATCAAATAAAAGAATTACATAATGGGAACAAACATCAAAAAATGTACCACTGTTCTACTGTTAACACAGCTGTAGAGGTTAGGTTCCTCGTAACCTTCCATTCCTTTCATTCAGTGATAGTCTCTCGCTGACCCCTAGTGGAAAAATGTGGGAATAGACCTTTTTTGAAATTAAATGTCAAGACAAGAAAAAAAATACTGAGTTCTCGAAGTCAAGTTTATAGATAACCAAGAAACGTTCTGGAAATTAGCCATACGGTCCATCTATATACGTGGTATATAAACTAAATTTCATCCAGATTAGTTGGGAATAAGGTTCAGGTAGAGACTGTTGCATTTTATATATTCGCATGGTTCTGCCAAATGCACTTCACGGAAACTGAGCTAACGTTTGTGTCTGAAATTAACTTCAGCTAGTAACCTCAAACTCTGAATGTATGATAAAAATTATCAGTGTCATAAAAATCTAAGCATTTGTTTTCTCAAAATTAAGGTGACTGCATTGTTTTGTGGTTTTATTATTTTTTTTTTGGTTGCCCCTTAGCCCAGACATTTTTACTTTGATATCATCACATACTGTGACAAAGTATTAGTAAAATTATTATTATTATTTTTTTTTTTTTTTTTTTTTTTTTTGCGGTACGCGGGCCTCTCACTGCTGTGGCCTCTCCCGTTGCGGAGCACAGGCTCCGGACGCGCAGGCCTAGCGGCCATGGCTCACGGGCTTAGTTGCTCCGCGGCATGTGGGATCTTCCCGGACCGGGGCACGAACCCGTGTCTCCTGCATCGGCAGGCGGATTCTCAACCACTGCGCCACCAGGGAAGCCCTAAAATTATTTTAAAAGTTATTTTTAGCATCATGTTTGTAGGTTCCATTACACTACCTTGAAAAATGAAAATGACATGAAAGAGGCGAGAAAACCTACCTAAGTTTTTTCTTCTTTGAATCTTCAGGCAAGATGATTCATGTTAAGGTCATTAACTTATCTTTTCACTGTTCCCTAAACATTGATGACATATGGCAATACTTATACAAAAAGAAGCCTCAAAGCAATAAAGTTCAGAAGCTTGGGGTTGAGTCGGGGAGAAGTTTGTATGCAGAGAAAGCAAGAGTCAACGTCATCAGGGCCAGTCCCCTGCAGGAGTAAATGGTAACTGACTTGGGTTGAGTGCCTGTCATTTGGTCCTGGCAGCAACTTTGAAAGGTCGCTCCTATCTTAC
Organism: Kogia breviceps; assembly: GCF_026419965.1. Lineage (NCBI taxonomy): Eukaryota > Metazoa > Chordata > Mammalia > Artiodactyla > Physeteridae > Kogia > Kogia breviceps. The sequence goes on from NC_081322.1 coordinate 76,792,864, forward strand.
CATCTTAAGGCCAAAGAAACACATGCAGGAATGTGAGAGCACCTGCCCAGTTAAGTGCTAGAGCCAGGACCACAAACCATGTCCTCCAGGGTCCTTCTCCCACACCGCAGCTCTTTCTCCCCCTCCGGGAGGTTCTAGGACACACACAAGTGATGGTAGGTACAGGGATGCTGGGAGAGTGAGCTGATGATAATCGCATAATATTTGGAAGGACAGAGGAACTGTCCAGCAACTATTTTGCATTCAGCTCAAAAGACTTATAATGCCACAATGATATGGGGAGGGCTGCTGGTGTAGATCCTAGGCCCTGTCCCTTGAGCCTTCGGTTCCATAGATCAGGGCTGGATTCAGTAGACTAGGGTTGGGTAGCAGGAATCTAGATTTTATGATACGCTGCTCAGCCAGGTTTTTGAACCTCTAGTGAAAGTTTCTTTCTCTCTCTCCCTCTTATTTTCCCTTCCTCCTCCTTCTCCCTACTTGTATCTCCTTCCCCTTCCCTCCCTCCCTCCTTCCCTTCCTTCTTTCTTTCCAGGGTAGGGCTGTAAGCTTAGCTCTGGGGCACCAGTGGTGCAGCATCTACCACCCACAGAAGACGCTCATCTGTTTGAATCCCTTGAACTATGTGTTAATGCCTAAAAGAAATGAGTTTGGTTTTTTTTTAAGCTTTTCCAAAACCACTCATTCAGGTGGGATAAGACCTGTATTAGGATTGGTAGTTTAAAGAAGAAACAAAAAACGGTCATTGCAATGATAGCTACACCTTCTTTCTTTCAGGCCAAGCAAGCAATACTTGAAATGGATGCCATTCGTAAGTTTTGTTTTCTACGCAATTTGAAATCTCATTGTCTCCTCGTATCTCTCAAGTTTCTACCAGTTTATGGAAAATGTCAATTGTGAGAAAGTAGCAGCTCTCTATTCACTGTTTTAACAAACAGAGCCAGCAGACAGTAGACCCTCTTCCTAAGCCATTGGCTTGTTTCTACATTGATTTCTCCGTTCATCCGCGAGCTCCCAGATGGCTTTTGCCACTGGTCTCTGCATCAACTCACAATGTAAGATATGCTTCCAGGGTCACCCTTGCCCCACCTCTGCCACCACCAGAAATGAAGGTCCCACAGTGCATTTCCCACCTCACTCCATTAGCGGAAAATCGATGTTGGTTATCTGCAATAATCACGCTAACTAGATAGGTATTGGTTTTCTTGTTTTGTTTTTTTTTTTTTTTTTTGGTACGCGGGCCTCTCACTGTTGTGTGGCTCACGGACCCAGCCACTCCAGGGCATGTGGGATCTTCCCGGACCGGGGCACGAACCCGCGTCCCCTGCATCGGCAGGCGGACTCTCAACCACTGCGCCACCAGGGAAGCCCGGTATTGGTTTTCTTGATGCAGCTCACATTTTAAAATTACAACTGCTCCACATATGTTATTGTGTCTCTCTGGACTTCTCATAGCAGGCAGAGAATAAATATAAGTGAGGTCTTATAAAACAAGACCTGTTCGAAGCACTTATCACATCCTTGTTATCTCCCAGATTAAACAGAATTTAAGAAGAAGCAACAGCTTTAAAGACTTACAGCCAGGTCTGACAGAAACTTCTACTTAAACCTTTCTAAATAATTTACTTTTGAGGAATCTTTCCCCAAGAGCCAACACTGATTCACTTACCCCACCCTACCCCAGCCCACCTGGTGGTTAATTCTCCGGGGGAGGGGGGGGGATAAAAGTAAAGAAACGTTACTGAAGTAGAAAAATGAGCACTGCCACTGTCACTGAGATTCCCCACTGCATGTCCATCAGATCCCAAGAAATGATGCGAGGTGACCCCCGCCAGAGAGCTGGTCTGGGGCTCCTTGCCTTGTGTTCTCTGAATCCGCTTATTTTATTCAGTGGAAATCTCTCTAAGATTCTTTTTACTGAGGTATAGTTGATTCACAGTATTATATAAGTTATACGTGTACAACAATTTTTAAAGATTATACTCTAGTTGTAGTTATTATGAAATCTTAGCTATATTCCCTCCACTGTACAATATACCCCTTATTTCTTCTATAAATAAATAAATAAATAAATTATATATATATATATATATATATATATATATATATGGGCCCTCTGAAGAGAAGGCAAGGTCATGAATGGGCATGTGAGGATTAGGAGAAAAGATGGAGCAAGAAGGGGACCCAGAGAGGTCAGCTGTTCAATGTGAGTAGCTACATTCAACATTGTTTATTTATTCCCAGGCTCTGAGCTAGCTCTTGGACATCATTAAGATTCTGTGAGCACACAGAATGATGTGAAGCCTCTAATCGGTGCCATGTGCCTCTCGGCCAGGCCAGGCCTGGGCCAGAGCAGCTCAGCCTAGGAAAGTAACCTTACTTGCCGTACCCTGACTTTGGCCTCAGCTGGCTGTGAACAGAGGAGGCCAGTCCATTGGACCGAGTGGCCTCTGACATTGGAGAAGTGCATGTGGTCTTTAACAATCCTCAGAGCTTTCTTGCACTTCAGATGCCCTTGAAGAGCCTTAACCCCAATTTGAAGAACGCCAGTCTATGTCTATGTCCTAAAATTGTTTACGCTCAGGCTTTAGGGTGCAGATGATCTTTGAATATGCTGCAGTACTTTAGGATTAGACCAGCTTTTCTTGATCCAAAACCTGTGTACCCCTTAGATGAAATAAAATGGAAACCCCTTCTCTGGGAAGAGAACCTAAACCATTCATCACATGTTCAAAGGAGGCATATCTAGAAAAACAAGAGAGTCGCTGCCGGGGAGGTCAGCTTCCACCTCCCTCACCTTCCTCCACCGCCACACCGGGCACAAATGCCTCACAAAACTGCTACCCGGAGGGAAGTCTCCGTTTGCTTTTACCTTGACAGGGCCTCTGCTGTGGCCCATTGCCGCAGTCTGTCAGGGGCCTTGGTAGCAAGTTCAGCTGCAGGGATTTTTATGTTCATGGAATTGACTGACCACTGTGGGTCTTAGAGTTGCAGGTGAGTCTGAGTCGGAGTAGGAAGTTATCTACCTACGCATTTGAACTAACTCTCTAGTAAGAGTAGAGCCAGTGATTATGGCTCTTTCTGCCAGAGAGTGAAAAAAAGAGAGTACAGAGAAAGAGTGCCTGTGTGTGCCTGGTGGGTGCTGGGCGGGGTTGGAGGAGGGGTTGTGGTCTAGCTTGCTAACACACTCCAGCAGTCAGTAAACAGAAAGTCTGGAGATGCATATTCAACACCAGTTATGGAAGGAGGGATTCTACCATGCCTGAGGAAAAAGAATAAATCCATAGGTATCCAAAACAAGTCCTACCCATTTTCTGAGACGTTATGGAACACTTCATTCTTATAGATGCATGTGGTTCTTACTTTACAGATTACCCAGGCTTCTGTTACAGTCCTGCGGGAGAGACAAAAGCCTTCTGTGGCTCTAAAGATGGTTCTGCTGCATATCGGCTAAGAAGAAAATCTGGTAAATAGGATGCGTAATCAAGATAATTATGGGGCGTTAGTCGTGAAAGTCCCTTTCAGTCTGACAAAAAGGTATATTCTTTCCGGTTTTTGAGCACACTGCCAGTTTGGATACCTTTGAGAATGCCTCCAGGTGGGGCTCTCAAGTTTTGGTTCTTAAACTCTTTCTCCTTAACTCTCTATCTTCCAGTGAATATAAAAAAAAATGTCAATCAACTAAGTTCACTTTGTATAGCATGTTATTACCATTGGCCTGCAGGTACTTAAGTTCTATTTACTATCACTAGAGAAAAATTGTATCCTGTAAATGACACATCCCAAAGATTATTCAGACCTAAAATTTTAACACACATTTGCTAAAGCAGACTTCATGTAGTGTTCCCTTAGCCCTCAAATTTTTTTTTCCATTTAAATCAGCATTTATTGAGTATCTACCTAATTTCCTGCACTGTACTAAGAACTGGGAATGTGCAAATAATACACAGGATTCCTGCTTGCAAGGAGTCTAGTCTAGTCTAGTCTAGTCTAGTCTAGTGGGAGAGTCAACAAAAGGTTGAATAAATACCAGTTCATGCAATGGAGCTATAGTAGAGGTTGAATGGAAGAAAGAGCGGGGAGACAAAGGAGAGAGGTGAACCCTCTAGGAAGGAGAGAGAAGGCCATACGGAGCAGAGGACCAGTACCCCAGATGGAATCTGCAGGCTGAGGAGCCTGATGCGGTGGGAGTAGCACATGCAAAGGCCCTGAGACTTGAGCCAGCGTACCTTAGGTCAGACAGCTATTGCCAGTTGTTTGGCCTGGCTGCAAGGCGGGCCGGAGGTGGAGGTGGACAACGTCAATCGGAAAGAGGTGTGGCTGGAAGTACAGGTTGGGCCCTGATCGTGGAAGACCGAGTAGGCCACACAGAGGGTTTGAACTTGATCCTGCAAGCTATGGAAGGATTTTAAGCACTGACATGTTTGCCTTTTAAAATGAGAGTTCTGGCTCCATGTGGAAAATGAAGTAGGCAGGGAGAACTGGTAGGAGGCTGTTCCTCTAGTTTGGGCAAGAGATGGTAAAGGTTTGGAATAAGACAGTGACGAGTGGGGTGGAGCACTCTTGGGATCCCACAAGACCATGATGGATGAAAACAGGAGGAACTTAAAATGATGTCCTGGTCGCTAACTAGGGAGGGTAATGTGAGTGACAACTAAGGTAAGAATCCAATTGGAAGAGCAGAGGGGGGAGACTGGTGAGCTGCGACTGGGACCAGTTGAGTTTGCTGGGTCTCTGGGCATGTTGGGGACATGTCAGACAGACAGTCGGCATCTGAGACCCGGAGCTTGGGGTAGGGCTCTGGCAGAAGAATATAACATTGAACATTATCTGCTTATAGGTGACAGCTAAAGCTCAGAACATTGCTCTGCTTGTTGGTAGGGTTGGCTTTCTGTTAGGTGACTCCAGATTGCACAGCTTAATATTTATCCTACAGTTTTGACGGAGTGCATGTCTTGCTGCTAAGTATCTCTAAGCAATCAGGATTTAGGTGAATTTGATAGAAAATTTCTAGAGCTCCATTCATTTGCCCATAAGCTAATAATTCACTTATAAAGAAAAAAACTTGATCTGGTTTTGCAAATGATGCTGGCCTTATTTTTTCACTCAGAACCTTCCTCAAGATCTCACAAAGTTTTGAAGACCAGCGGTAAGTCCTAAAATAACTTTCTTTTTTCATTCTTGTTGATATCCACTAAGTCAAACCATACACAAAAAAATAATCACCAGATGAATTGCAGATTGTCAGATTTTATTAACCCCGTTGAAATGTAAAGCTGAATGACATAAAATGTTTGCAGCATAGATAATGGGCATCAAAAGATGAATATCTGGGAATGTTGATGTTAAGAAATCCCATATATCAAAAAGAAAGGACAGGGGCTTCCCTGGTGGCGCAGTGGTTAAGAATCTGCCTGCCAGTGCAGGGGACACGGGTTCAAGCCCTGGTCCGGGAAGATCCCATGTGCCACGGAGCAACTGAGCCTGTGCACCACAACTACTGAGCCTGCGCTCTAGAGCCTGTGAGCCACAACTACTGAGCCCACGTGCCACAACCACTGAAGCCTGCGTGCCTAGAGCCCGTGCTCCGTAACAAGAGAAGCCCTCACACTGCAACAAAGAGTAGCCCCTGCTCTCTGCAGCTAGAGAAAGCCCGTGCACGGCAACAAAGACCCAACGCAGCCAAAAAAAAATAATAATAATAAATTAATTAATTAAATCTATTTTTAAAAAGAAAGGACAAAGGACTTTTTGTAAATAAATTTATTTATTTTATTATATTTTATTTATTTATTGTTTCTGGCTGCGTTGCGTTTTCGTTGCCGCGCGCGGGTTTTTCTCTGGTTGTGGCGAGTGGGGGCTACTCTTTGTTGCGGTGCATGTGCTTCTTGCAGTGGCTTCTCTTGTTGCGGAGCCCAGGCTCTAGGCATGCGGGCTTCAGTGGTTGTGGCATGTGGGCTCAGTAGATGTGGACTCTTTTTTGAAAGGCAGAGAATATAATTGGGCAGTTTCACAAAGGAAACACAAACTGCCAATAAAATTTACAAATGGTCACCTGTATTAGTGATCAGAAAAATCATACATTTAAACGAGATAAATGGAGGGGAGAAAGCTGTGGGCTTGGCCAAAAGAAAAGAAAAACAGGTACTCTGAAACTGTTGGTGTATAAATTTCTGCAACCTTTTTGGAGCAAAATTTGTTAATGCCCATTTAAATTTAAAATGTTTATTTGCTCTTGAACCAACAATTTCAAATTTTTCACCTATAGAAAATTCACAGTGTACACTTCCTGTATAGAAGTGCTCACCCAAGTGAGCACAGATCTATGAGTATCTGTGTTCTTTGCAGAGTTTATAACAAAACACCACCTAAAATGCCCATCTAGTGGGAAATAGTTTTAAAAGTTGTAGTAAATTCTGGAATACTACATGGAATATTCTGCAGCTATCAAAAAGAATCAAGTACATATCTGTCTACTGATAAGAGTGTCTACATATATTTAGCAGGAAATTCAATTTTGCATATTGCACCTTTAAGAACAAAATGTGCATTGTTGTGGGACTGGGGCAGTGGGTGTGGGACCTGGGAAGATGAACATCAAACTTCTAAGTGTGGCTACCTCTACAGGGTGGAATTTGTGGAGAGGGTTTAAATGCTTCTGTAATTAAACAGTGTTGAAAGATGAGACACACGTGATCAGAGTATCGTAAGGGTATCTATGAGGATGTGGTTAGTAAATCTCTCCCCACAATTCCTCCTGCACCCTCCTTAGCACAGTGCCAAGGTGACCCTGTTGATAAATGCTAGATCTTCAGTTAAAGCCAATAGAATATTTAAAAATTAACAGAAGCATAATCTTATGTTTAAGTGAGTTTCATGGCTTAGGGCATGTGGAATTTTTTTTCAGGTAATATATATTTGGGTGGGGGGAAGCTTTTGAAACGTATTAATATGAATTGGTCCATTGCTCTCCAGGATTTAAGGAAGATACTCATCACTCAGATACACGTATGGTTGTTTTACATGTAGTACAAGATCTATACTTGGATAACTGAGAGGCATTTTCTAAAAATTAGGTCTAAAGAGCCCAGAGACGCTTGGGCTTCAGTTATTAACAATCAGTTTAAAAGCCCTATAAAATATGAGTGCTTACCTATGTTGTATGAGAGAGACATTTTTAATCCTCAAACTTAAAAAATAAAAAAAACTTTTATTTTTCAGAAACAGCACAAGACATCCAAAAGGTAAGTACTCTTGACATTTATTTTGAAAGGTTTACTTGAGGTGCCCTTTATACCTACCCTTTCCTTATATATCTCATCTCCAGCTAATCTGCCAAGTGTAAACAATTATTTTACACGTTGAAATAGATTTAAGTTGGGGCTCGTCCTTACCAGCTCCCCCTCCGCCTTACCATCCCACCTGCATCTCTCAGAACCAAGGCGCTGATTTCTTCATCCTCCTGCCCCACCTCTCTATTCAGAAGCTATTACCTTAAGGTGTAACACTGGGCTTCCCTGGTGGCGCAGTGGTTAAGAATCCGCCTGCTAATACAGGGGACATGGGTTCGAACCCTGGTCCGGGAAGATCCCGCACGCCATGGAGCAACTAAGCCCATGTGCCACAACTAGTGAGCCTGTGCTCTAGAGCCCGCGAACCACAACTATTGAGCCCGCGTGCTGCAACTACTGAAGCCTGCACGCCTAGAGCCTGTGCTTCGCAACAAGAGAAGCCATCGCGATGAGAAGCCCATGCACCGCAACAAAGAGTAGCTCCCGCTCACTGAAACTAGAGAAAGCCTGTGAGCAGCAACGAAGACCCAACACAGCCAAAAATAAAAAAATAATAATAATTAAAATTTATTTATTTATTTATTTTGCGGTACATGGGCCTCTCCCTGCTGTGGCCTCTCCCGTTGCGGAGCACTGGCTCCGGATGCGCAGGCTCAGCGGCCATGGCTCACGGGCCCAGCCGCTCCGCGGCACGTGGGATCTTCCCGGACCGGGGCACGAACCCGTGTCCTCTGCATCGGCAAGCGGACTCTCAACCACTGCGCCACCAGGGAAGGCCAAAATAAATTATTTTTTTAAAGAAAGATGTAACACCCACACAGAGCTAGTGTGGTGCACCCCACATTGCCCTGTGCATATAAGACTGAGGCTCTTGCATCCTGAGTATTTGTTCCCTTTTCAAAGCATCAGACTTCAATCACAAAGATCCCCGTCTAAGAATATGGTCCTGCTGCTGGTACCAGAGGTGTGATCATATGTGGTATAATGAAACTTCACTATATCAAGCTTTGATTTTTCTCCCTCCAATAGAAGGTTAGGAGAGGCGGAATAAAAATGGTATGTTGTATTAGAAGATGTATATTCAAATTTATTACCTACGAACAATGCATATTGTATCCTGACCTGGGTAAACCACATCCAGTACGCCTACTGATCAACTGGCTTACTTAACAGTGCTTAGGGGACTGAGTGCAGCTTCTTGCTTCGTGCTCTGTATCTGTAGCAACGTGGCTGTGAAAATCTCCCCCGTCACGTGCTCCACTCCTTGGCATAGGGCCAAAGTGACCCTGTTAATAAATAATGTATCTTTCAGTTTAGACGCCTAAATGTCTAAAAGTCAACATGGTCTTATCTCTAAGCTATTTACTTAAAATTATGGCATGTGGATTTTTTTTCAGGTAGTGCATATTTCTGTTTGGAAGCTTTTGAAATGTATTAACATGAATTGGTTCATTGTCCTGAAATACGGCATGAGATTTTGATTTTTTTAATGTACTTAGTTTTTATAAACAAACACGGGGATGGTGCCCTTGTAAGGCAGCCAAGCTATGATCACAGAGCAAGCCTGGCTTAGTACCAGCTAGGGGAATCGCTCTATTAGCCCTAGAGATACAATCTCAAGGGCGTCTCGGAAACTTTCTACGATAGTGATCAAGTCAAGTCTCCATATGGAGACGAACTAAACCTTATAAAATCTGAAGACAAGAAAGAAAGAAAACACCAGTGTACTTTTTTCTTAGTGGTAAAATTCCATCTCCTAACAAAAATGAATGTGTACTGAATGCAGGGAGAGATTAAAGAGATAAAGAGATTAACATTTCTTCTAGAAGATACCTTCTAAAGCCGTGTTTATGTGCGTGTGTGTGTGTGTGTGTGTGTGTGTGTGTGTGTGTGTGTGTAGAGTGAGAGATGGAAGGAGAGAGGGAGAGAGATTTAGCTCATATATAAACGGAGGATTAAGACATGGGTTCAAATCCATTTCTGCCATTTATAAGCTAGTATGACTGTAAGCAAGTTGTTAAACCTTAGTTTCCTAATTTATGGAATTGTTATAAAGATTAAATGTGATATGTTTTTTAATGTACTTAGTACAGTATTTGGCACAGAACAAGTGCCCCATAAATTCGCTCTTATTATGTTATAATTAAGTAACCATAATGCTGAGAATGTGGAAAGCTGTTCATCACGAGGGATCCACACTACATACTTCTGTGCTGTGTCCAATCCATATACTGATTATTTCTAAATCTAAGAGCTTCCTCAGTTCTCCTGACGATTTATTTGATATTAAATTTCAGCTCCCAAATTACTGCTAACTTCAAGTGTAGTTACCTTTTGGGAATTCCTTGGCGGTCCAGTGGTTAGGACTCTGCATTTCCATTGCTGGGGCACGGGTTTGATCCCTGGTTGGGGAAATAAGATCCCACAAGCCACGCAGCGTGGCCAAACAAAATGTAGTTACCTTAAAAATATACTTTGATATTAATAATTCAGGTTTTCTAATTTTCTAAAATGTCTGGGAATTTTTCTGGAATGAAAGATTTTAAGAAGGTATTACTTCTGGCTGTTCACAAAATGGTTTTGTTACACTTCCACAGTGTTTGATCATGATTTAACTAGCTAATACTAACTTGTTTTATTTTATAAAATGTAGTTACTGCGTACCTATATTTTATAAACATTTTACCAGTGCAGTCTGAGTAAGAGGAAAAGGGAGAGATATTAAAGGGTAAAGAAAAAAAACGGAAGAGCCAAAATATAATATGATCTATGTATTTGTATGTGTGCACATATATCTATATGTGTGTGTATTCATTTATTCCTAGTCTTCAAATAGTCCACGTTTTTACTATTTGAAAAAAGTGAACAAAAGATTAAATGACTAATTAGACGTCTTTAGCTTTAAGTTTTTAATAGAAAAACAACATTCAGGATAAAATTTTCTTTGCCCTCCCTGATAGACAGACAGGCAGGTAAGCAGACAGACAGACGTATTAATAGGTGGCTATTCCAAGGTAATGTGTATCCCAATTTCATTGATCAGTGATGAAAAATTCTTGCTAATTTGACATTTCCAATAGGTTACTATAGTGTTTTGACCAGAAAATATACCCCTGGTACTAATTAGTTTGAACTCGTCTTAACCCTTTCAAATCTTTGAAGGGTAAGGTATTTGGAGTCAAACCTGGGTTTGCATGTCAGCCTTTCCACTGCTGGGGGAGAACATGTTACTGAATCCTAAGAGCCTAGATTTCCTTACTGTGAAACTGGTACAATCATATCTAATTCAAAGAGTGGTTGTGAACATTAAGTTTGGAGAGTGTCTTCAAATGGCCTAGCCTGTGTCTAAGCAAATATCAGTTCCTGTCCTTTCTGCCCCTTTTGCAAAAAATCTGACGTGCCTTCCAACTCAGTTAAAATCAACAATGTTTACTGATCATTTTCTTTAAGAATATCACAGTCTAGTAGGAGAGGCAATGTGTAAATACAGGAGAACATCCTAAGTTATGTGTCCTGTGGTGCTACAATTCAATCGATATGTTTCTGTCCTCCTCAGGTTTCCAGAAAGGAAGGGTCTCCCCAGCTGACTTCAGCAGGGCCATCTCCCGCCCAGATGAACAGTCAGCCGAGCAGTTCTGCCGTTATCAGGGTGCTTCGCGGGGGCGGGGCCGTCAGAAACATCTGGACGGACCACCAGATCCGGCCAGCCTTGTTTCCCAGTCGACGGTCTCCGCAGGAGAACGAGGAGGACGAAGATGATTATCAGATGTTCCTGCCATCCTTCTCCTCTTCAGATCTGAACTCTGCCCGACTGTGTGAAGACAGCACTTCCAGTCGACCTTGCAGTTGGCACATGGGACAGGTCGAGTCCTCAGAGACCCCCAGCTCTGGTCACAGGGTTGTGCGGCGGGCCAGCAGTGCTGGCGAGAGCAACACGTGTCCCCCTGACATAAGACATAGGGACAGTGACAGCTCTCAGTACAGCTCCCGAAGGGAACTGCAGAATGACCCTAAAACAGAGGGGCGGGACGGGATGACTCCCTTCGGGTCCTCTATAGAGTTGACCATTGATGACATAGACCATGTCTATGATAACATAAGCTATGAGGACTTGAAATTGATGGTGGCTAAACGGGAAGAAGCTGAAGCCCCTCCCCCCAAATCAGCCAGGGACTCTGCTCGCCCCAAGAGCACCCCGGAGCTGGCCTTCTCAAAGAGGCCAGCAGGCCCAGAGAAGAGCCCTCTGCACCCCCAGAGAGATGGTGCCCCCCCAGGCCGGGAGGCGTGGAACCAAAGCTCACGCGAACTCCAGGTGGTGGAGGAGAACGTCTATGACACCATCGGGCTCCCAGATGCGCCCTCCCAGGACTTCAAGTGCAGCAGCCTGAAGCGTCCCAAGAGGAGCACCTTCCTGGGCCTGGAGGCCGACCTGGGGTGCTGTGACAGTCTGAGGGCCTCTGTTTCCCAGGACAGCCTCCAGTTCAGCGAGGACGAGGCGCCCTACCCGCCGGTACCCTCCGATAACGATTACCTGAGTTTGCTCTATAACTCCTTCGGCTGCAACTTGTCCACAGCTGATCGGTCCATCTCCGATAAACTGTCTGAAGAAGTAGACGAAATCTGGAATGACCTGGAAAATTACATCAAGAAAAACGAAGTCAAAGCCAGAGACCGCCTCCTGGCGGCGTTTCCCGTTAGCAAAGACGACGTGCAGGAACGGCCGCTGGCGGGCAGCGCCCCGGAGGTGGGCGCGCGCTCCCCGCGTTCCCTGCCCGCGGGCCGGGCTCTCCTCGTGCCGCCCAGAGACAGGCCAGGGCCGGTCTCCTGCACGCTTGACCTAACCCCGGCCTCCAAAGACGGCTCCTGCCTGAGTCTCCACCGGCTGTCGCTGGTCAGTGACCTGCCGCCCGTGGAGAGTCCCTGCGACGTGGCTGGCAGCAGCCAGTCCGCTGCAGACCTGGAGAGCCCTGACCCCGGCATGGACAACGCAGACAAGGCGAGGAGCGCGGTTTTCCTGATGGCCAGGCAGTACAGTCAGAAGATCAGGAAGGCAAATCAGCTGTTAAAGGCGAAAAGCCCGGAGCTGGAGCAGCCGCCTGGCGGCCAACTGCAGAAGCAGGTTCCCAGGGACCTGGCGGCCATCCTAGAAGAAAAGAAGCAGGGCGGGCCCGCCATCGGTATGTCTCCCGTGCTGCCCTTCTCCTTCCGAGGACTGGGAGAGAGCCGTGTTCCGGTTCTCAGTGTCCTTAGCACGGTGAGGGTGCCGTCACCCAGATGTTCGTTCTCACAGAGAGACCCCAGACTCACTGACGCACAGATGAGGCCGGCCCTGCCCCCACCACTTCTCACCAGTGGGAGGCGATTGGGTCTGGAGGGTCTCCTGGTGTCTGTGACATCATCACTCCAGATAGGATATTTGAAGCAGTTTTCTCTAATATAATCTAAAGCTGAAAAATAGCCAGCAGTTTCAGTGCGTTAGGAGGGGTAGCTGGGTAGCAGGGTGAGAGTTTAAGGTTTGGACGAATAAGGAATAGGATTGCTTTTTGCTCCGGAATCCTAACAAAAATGCCTACTCATCCTAACAAAGACAAAAAGGAGGCCTTTTTGCATGTATGTTTTTAGCTGTTCACACTGTAACTCGGCTGTTTTCTCATGCGTTACATTTTCTAGTTGCTTTTTTTGAATAGCTGCTGTAATGCATTTAATACTGTCTCATGTGGTATTCTCCTGTATGCTTCCAAGAAGTTTAATTCTTTGAGTCAAGCCTCCTTTTGGGGCAGAACCAAACCAGGATCACGTGCATGATATTGGTACCATTAGGGTTTAGGAATGAAACGATCGCAGTTTGACTTTTTCTCTATTATAAAGAAGTACATATCCCCTGGGTGAATTACAGAGGGTTCTCAGTGGAAGGGTATGATGTGAATTAAGCACTGGATTGTCATGGAAAGAAAAAAACCTCCTCTCACCTGAGGAGTTTTTCACCTCCAGACCCAGAGAGATTTCTGGGATTAGGCCCAGGAACTGAATTTTTTTTTTTTTTTTTGCGGTACGCGGGCCTCTCACTGTTGTGGCCTCTCCCATTGCGGAGCACAGGCTCCGGGCGTGCAGGCTCAGCGGCCATGGCTCATGGGCCCAGCCGCTCCGCGGCACGTGGGATCCTCCCGGACCGGGGCACGAACCCGCGTCCCCTGCATCGGCAGGCGGACTCTCAACCACTGCGCCACCAGGGAAGCCCTGAATGTTTTTTTAAGTGTGGACTTTTGATCCTGTTTTAAGAATCCCTGCCTTAGATCTTCTGACAAAGGATTGTCTCTGTATCAAATGAGAAGAGACAGTTCTCCAATTAAAAATAAAAACCAGATGGCTCAGTATCAGAGCATGTTTCATTGGTTAGCTTGGTGGCGGCATGGCTCATCTGGGCAGCTTGATGCCACCTACCTCCTTCCTTTGGGACTGCTTTCTTAGGTGGAAACCAGAGAATCAGAAGCGGGTATCCAAGTCCTAAATGGATTCACAAGTTGCATGACAAGAATCTGTAGGGAAAACATTTTTTTTTAAGTTTGGGAGTGTTTACGAATTACCTAAGTTTACTCTTTTTCCAGAGCTAATCACACAGTAATATTTCTTAACACATAGGGAAGTTAAGCCCTGGAAATGTTACCTAAAGGATTTTACAGACTCTCTGTGACTTGCTCTTCTTTTTAAGTTAGATAAAGGTCAAATGTGGTTTTTATATGAATGTGAGAGGCTAGATCGCATATATTTTTCTCCTTGCAATAATATGCTTGAATTAGTCTCTTTTCCAGCGCTAGTGTTGCTGAACTGGTTTGTTGTTACACATAGAAAAAGTGACTGAGTTCCAGCTGCAGGAGGACTGTTTTGGAGTACAGACGGCACTAGAGCCAGAGTAGTGTGTTGGCAATGCAGCCACTGACTGAATCTGGGCTAGGGTGCCTCAGAATGAGAGAAAATAGAATGCTAAGGTTTCCGATATGATGGATTGGTTAAGCCAGCAAACTGTCATTTAAAAAGTGGTGATTGGGCTTCCCTGGTGGCGCAGTGGTTGAGAATCCGCCTGCCGATGCAGGAGACACGGGTTCGTGCCCTGGTCCGGGAAGATCCCACATGCCGCGGAGCAACTAAGCCCGTGAGCCATGGCCGCTGGGCCTGCGCGTCCGGAGCCTGTGCTCCGCAATGGGAGAGGCCACAACAGTGAGAGGCCCGCATACCGCAAAAAAAAATAAAAAAAATAAAAAAAAATAAAAAAAATAAAAAAAATAAAAATAAAAAGTGGTGATTGCCTGAGGCCGGTTGTTTGGAATGTGGACCATCCGTTAACATGCAAAGCTCTAACCCTGGCAGAAGCAAGGTCTTCAATACTGAATCGTTAGGGCTTACAACTACCTTGAATAGTCTTTTTTACCCACCTTTTAAGTATTAATAGATTTCCCTTTGGGGTTTTCTTTTGCTCCCCCCCCCCCCCCCCCGCTTTTTGTTTGTTCTTTCTGTTTTGCCTTCTCTGTTGTCTTGGGCTCCTGTAGGATCATAGCTCTGTGTCTGGGCCCTCTCTTGACATGGCGGGCTGCTATCGACATTCCCTCCAAGAGAAGATCTCTCCAGAGTCATCTTCTGAGCCAGCCAGTGTCTCCCCCTGCTGGCTGGCAGGAGCGTGTCCCTAGGGCCTGCCATCTCTCAGACCTGAAGAATCTTCCATCTGGGTGGATCGAGACCACTTCCTGTGCCCACCAGGCTTTCAATCAGTTGACGTGATGACTCCTTTTCTCTCTCTTGTTTATCTGGGCACAGGACGTCGTAATCGAATGGACCGATTCTCCAGACTTCTCCGTATGGGCCTTGCCACTTTGCCAGGAGCTTGCTCTCGGTGTTGTGCGGAAGGAGGAGCGCCCTATTCACCTGCTGAAACTCTCCAGCACCTTTATTGAACTCTCTAGCCGGGGTCTACAGGCCCTGGGCCAGACTTCCGCCTGTAAATCACCCAACCAGGTCTAGTCCCTCCCACCTTTTGGAGCCTGTTGTGGCATGCCCGCCATCTTGTTCCATCATGCCTCACTCTTGACGGTCTTTGAGGCCAAGGAAGCCTTTGGGGTCCCCCCCTACTTTTTGTATTTTTGGTGATGTTCTATGTGGGAGAAAACTCCATACAGGCTTGAGGAATTTTCCTCCTTGTGTAAAGTAGGGAAGGCAAAATAACATTTTATGCTTTGCTCTACATCCCAAGCAACATCAGAAATGTTGATTTTAATCTCTGTCTTGAAAACAGTATATTTCATACCTCTCTCAACAAAGATCACTTCAAATTTTTATCTGGAATGATAAGAACTCTACCTTCTAAACTTACAAAAGAGGAATAAACCAGAGATAGCCCTGACGTTGTTGCGTAATGATAATGTACATGTTCTTTAAGGACTATTAATGCCAGAACTAAGAATGAGGGGGAATTTTGATCCAGCTGACTAATACTAAGCTTTTTAGGCTAGAAGTGTCATCTTGGGCTGGCTATTTCCTGTACATCTGACTAAGGCTATCTATTTAATAACAGCCATTGCTCTGGAAGCTTGTCTCATGTTCATGTTGTCATCAAGCAAGTTATAGACTCTCTTAGAAGGTCAACCTGAGACCAAAAAAACCCACAAAAACTTAGATCGGCACAGTATATTGTCTACTTGTGAGCTACTTTCTATTCCCAATTTATAAATTGTCAACTTTTTATTATCCAAAGATAAACTGTGCCCATTATGAGTTATCTATAATATACAATATATGTTTACATAGCATTTTACTAAAGGCTCTCTTCCTGCTTCCCCATTTCTTGCTATGCCCAAATTGTAGGCTGCCTTTCCACTCTCAGTGGTATAGTCTTAGAACACATTTATTCTTAACACTATGTTTAGAATAAATGGAGGCAGTCCCAAAATTATCTGGGTAATTAAGTAGTTCTTGAGACCAATTTCTGCCTAGAGCTGTGCTTGGTTTTCTGTGGGGATTGTTCTCCAAGATTAAAAGCTCATGGACTAGATGGAATAATAAACCAGCTTAGATACAATAACTAGCAACACAAGATTGTGTGCATGCATGCGTACACAACCAATAGCTAAGTATTATGGTACATGTAAGACTTCAGAGAAATCAGCTAGAAAAGGATTCATAGAAGTGTTAAAGCTTACAGAGGGCCTTGAGAGGTAAATAGGATTTGATTAAGCAAAGGAAGAAGAAGAGAGTGTGATAAAGAAGAAAAAGGCATGAGAAATACTATGGACATTTTGGATAATACATGGTTTCAGATGATCTGGGCCACCATGTTCTAAAGTCAAGAGCTATTTGTTCTTACAAGACTTTAGAGTTAAATTTTGATGCAGCAATAGTTAAACTGAATTTTTAAAAATTAGCTCTCACTGCTTTCTCTCAAATTGTCATTTTCTTGGAATTCTGTGGAAGTTCAAAGCCTTCCTGATTCAGCTGTGGGATCAGGCTCAGAGCCACAGTGTAGGTGAGAACGGCTTGGGAAGTACCATCTTGACTTTGAGGTGGGACTGCTAGCCAAAGACAAGCCTAAAGGTCCAGCTAACATTGGTTGGGTTTCATAGTTAATGAAACGTTGTATATTTCAGGATGGCTAACAAGGGCACCTTGGTGTCTATGTAGACTTTCAGTCTCTTAAGGGGTTACCAAATCTTAATTGGTATTGAGAGTCTTTACTATGCTCTTTAAGGAGTAATAGCTCAAGTTTTTGTTACTAGAAATTCTAAACTAATAATCTCTGTCCTTCCAAGGAATTTGGACTTGAAAGTCTGAAGGATCTGAATGAATGTAGGATCTATAATGAGCAGATAAACACTATTTATTCTGATTCTGGGGACTAAGGGGCAAGGAATCTGAGGGGGTTGCAGTAAAAGGGCACACAGAACAACAGCACATTGTTTTCTGTCCTCATAGAAGGCAAACTTGAAAGAAACAGCAGAAACTCAACTAAATATTTAGTTTAAATTCAAGGAATAATTTACTAACAACAGGTTACCAAAAATATAAAAAGCTTAAAGAGGAAAAAATTATAATGTCACTTGCTGGTCATTATATATAGAATAGATGCCCTCTATAGAGACTGCGTAGATGTGGTCTGAGTGATGTATAGGATTCATGGAATTCTTTGATTCTAGGGTGGTCATGTGGGTACCTGGATTGGGAGGTGGGGGGACACGGCTCTTGAAATTGACATCTCTGGGCTCTCTCTTTTTAATCATTCCTGACCCAAGAGAATTCTCTGTATCTATATCATGGTTTTGTTAATGTCTTTAGAGATGTCTGTACTCAGAAGTGAAGTAGAGAGGATAGTGGCCTCATAGATTAATTTGAAGCGGCAATAGCTTTCGTGGAAATAGTGGTAAAACCCTGTTCTGCAACCAGTACTAGAGAGCATTAGATTATCGATTGTATGCACAGGATGGTTCATTCCTAATGTTTTGGAATCATAGACTTCAGTGCCCAGCTTCTCGGTGCTAGGAAAGGATGTATGGATCAGTCAGTACATGTGGTTTTGAAGGGAGGACCTCCCATCGACATCCCGAGACAGTGGCAGTGGAGGGCTGCCTGGAAACAAGAAGTGCAGGAACAGCCGCTGGGAGCAGACTCTGCTGGGAGTAGTTGTCTAAGAACAATCAAGACTGGTGAGGCAGGGGTAGCCATTGCAGGGTGGATTGTGGTCATGCTTCTTTTAATGACTACTAGTTATTTTTCATTGACCAGGGTTTAAGTGCTGACTTTCTTATTTTTATGTTGCCTGTTTTTAGCACTGACACACTATTCCATGCTTGTAAAGAACACTAGACATTGTCATTACAAACAGGGAACGCTTGCAGACCTGATGTTGAAATAAAATAATCCAGAATTAGATCAAATGATGTTTTACGTGGCTTTTTTATTAAACGGGATGATTTTATTAGTTTATTTTGCTTAGTATTTGATGATTTCTTATCCTCAAACTTAACTTAAAAGTCCTGTCTACTGTATAAATTTTTTTAATATGTTGTTAGAACGTTCTTATTTTTTAAATCTTTGTATGTAGAAATGATCCTGTATATATTTATCATTTTAATATTTGCCTTCCAGGTGCCAGGATTGCTGAATATTCCCAACTGTATGACCAGATTGTATTCAGAGAGACCCCCTTTAAGACTCAGAAGGATGGCTGGGCCAGCCCTCAAGACTCCTCCAACCTCAGCTCTGCATCACCTTCCCATACCCAACACGGTAGTGAGGATTGGCTTTTGCATTCAACCTATAGTAATGGAGAGTTAGCAGATTTCTGTCCCCGGCCAGAGCAAGACTTGAAGTCAAAATATGCCACTTTAGAGATCAATACAAAAAGTACCCCAAGACGGCTATCCACAGCTTGCTCTGTGCCTTCTCTCCAAACCTCTGAGCCTCTGCTGGGCTCCACGCAGAGACACAGTGTGGTGGTCAGCCAGCCCAACAAAGAGGACTCCTGTCAGGGCCATCTTTACAACTCTCTGGGACGGAAAGGAATCAGTGCTAAATCTCAGCCTTATAACAGGTCCCAGTCATCTTCCTCCATCCTGATAAACAAGTCCGTGGACTCCATCAGCTACCCTAGTGAAACGGGAAAGAAACAGCCGCTGTCTTTACACAGAAGTTCAAGGTGGGAGAGTCACCAGGATTTGGTGCCAGGTATTGCTGACTCAGGTCAACAGGGCACTGAAAAACACTCAGATCTCACACTCCAGGACTCGCAGAAAGTTCTGGTAGTAAATAGAAATTTACCTTTAAGTGCCCAAATAGCTACCCAGAACTATTTTTCCAATTTCAAAGAGACTGAAGGAGATGAAGATGACTATGTGGAGATCAAGTCAGAAGAAGATGAGCCAATAAGCAGCAAACTTGGACCATATCTGACGTCATACAATGATTCTGACAAACTGAATGACTATCTCTGGAAGGGGCCATCTCCCAATCAGCAAAATATTGTCCAATCTCTAAGGGAGAAGTTCCAGTGTCTTAGTTCAAGCAGCTTTGCCTAAGGTTCTTAAGAGTAGCTGCCTGATTTAACTTCTTACTGTGCTCATGAATTAGAGATACTGAGAGATGTTTTGTATGTACCAGATGAGAACAGTTTTGTAATAACCAGAGATGTAAAGTATACTTTCTTTAACAGCACAACTTTTTGAAACAGCTGGCGATCCAGCCAGGATTGTACTGTAGCAAATGTTAGCATCTAACACTGTGTTTTCTGATGCTGATGGTCTTCATGTTTCATGTAAGTCAATCTTACTTGAAAATTTTAGCCTTTTTTTTTTTTTTTTTAAACATGATGGCCATGGTATTTTTTCCCATATCCTGAGAATTAGTGCCCAGACTTTAAGAAATGCAATAATCATTTCCTATTATCCAGAAGCCACAGGTATACTAGGACTCAAAGGCAGCAAGGAGGACTTTTCGCATTTTTTAAAAAGAAAGGAAACTAAAGCTGTTTAAAGGATTATGCTTACCTCTGACATTTTTATTAAATTTGTGCCAAGACCCTAGAATAACTTAAACGAGGAATCTCTAATTGGAGTATTGTCTAGGTGCCCATTTTAGGGTTTCTATGCTGGCATTCCTGCGTCTAGTTCATTATAAGGCAGAAAATATGTAACTACTGGAAATTAGAATGTATCATGACCAATTTTCTGTAAGCAAAAATCCTTCCCTGTCTTCCTGAACAAGGCCTGGAGAATGTGCTGCTCATCATTTATTTTACATTTCATGGGGTTAAATGAATGATTCCCTTAATGGTTTAAAGCCAAGTGCAAGACAATGCAAATTGACTTACTAGAAAAGAGGGGTTGACATCTGGGTGCAACTTGATGATCTCATTATATGACAGTTGGGGATGGGGAGAAGATAGAACCCTTCACTACTTTTTGTGCCTGTTACTAATCAACATGAAGTAAACCATAAACTAAAGTAAAACAAAGCGCTTTAAAGCTACTCTTCCCAGAGCAGTTTTTCAGATGCCCTTTCATGAATTTTATACTCAGCCAAATGACCTGGTCCCAGCCTTGAGAATTTTATTGACTGCAGTGAAATTTATTTTCTAATCCAGACATAATATGGGGGTCTTTTTTCATCGTTTGGGGGCATATAGAAGAGCAGAATCTTTGGTTACTAAATTCTGACTAATCACATCTTTTAAGTTGTAATTATGGTCTTTAAATAGTGGTTCATTGTGATATTATGTACTAATACAACTCTTTATGGAAGGAAACAAAAAAGCAAGACCTTGTGAGTAAAACGCAAAATTAAAGAAGCTAAAGAGAAGAATGAAGGCAGATTCATTGCCACTTTATAAAAATATTTTATTGAAGACTCCAATCAATGTAACAAGTATGTTTTCTCAAACAGTGGCTTTCACATTCTCACTTTAAGCCATTTTACATTCTGTGGCCGCTTCCCCACCCTCTCAGGTTTCATCTTAAAAGATATAATCTGTGTAGGGAAAGGGGATCTGGGCTTTTCATTTAAAGATAAGCAATGATATTGATTTGAATCAGTGACATCTACCATAATTCTTTTTCTCTCTTTAAGTGCTACGCCTCTTTTTCTTAAAAACATAAAATGTGACCATCCTTATTTTATACGCAGGTACCTAAGGCATTTGTTTTCCTTTTTAAGTAACAAAATATAACCTAAGTTTCTTCTTTCTCCATACTGTACTTTCTTCTTGTAGCTTAGAAAACAAAGTCCATATCGACGAGCATTGTTTTGGAACCATTCCTTTCATTGCCCTTCTTTAAACATGATATGAGTTTTCAAGAATAAGCAGTATCAGAAAAGAGAAGCACTGTAACTGAGTACAGATTCTCAGACTTGCTAGAGGTATGTGTAAGGGCATTTACAAAACAAAGTTACCTGACTTTTCTTGTCCTGGGAATGCAGTTTTCCCACTTCTCTGCTTTTTGGTTTGTAAGACCCAAGTTCTGTATTATCCATATTACTGTGGTGTCTTACTCTCAGAAATTATTAATTCTCCACACCAATGTCCTGTTGCACGACTTTGATGTCACTTATAGGAACACACCCTGCTGCACGGAGGCTGCTGTCATACTGTATAAAATGTCTGTATGGTTGTCTTTAGGTTCTAGGACAAATCTGCAGTTCTATACATCCGTTCCGTCAGCCAGGATACAGATTTTGAGATGTGTGTATATATATATAATCAAGTTCATATTTTCCCTCAGTTATTCAATGAGTGCTTTTGTTTAAAATAGTTTCTTCGGGAGGTGGGGTAGGGATGTATATAATTGGGGGAAAAGAGTTATATGTACTTAAATGGATGTCAAGTTCTTACTAGGTCTCTGTACTAAAGGTTCAATTTTTTTTTTATAAGTTCACTTTTCACCTACTCTATTCTTTGTGCAAAAAAAAAAAAAAAAAACCCCAGAAAAACAAACATGAAAAACCATGCATCTAGGAAAACATAGTTTAAATACTGTATATATGATAATGAAAGTTAGTAATGCTCATTATTTAATAAAGTTTGTAAAGTACAAAGTAAAATATAGTGTGAATTAATGTGTTAATTCTAGAAAGATCAAGATTTTTCTGAACTATACTCAGTTATAATACTTTGCCTTATGAGCTGTGCAGAAAATGGTTCAGGGTAGAATTCCCTGGCGGTCCAGTGATTAGACCAGTGGACTCAGAGCTTCCACTGCAGGGGGCACAGGTTCAATCGCTGGTCAGAAAACTAAAATCCCACAAGCTGAGCAGCATGGCCAAAAAAAAAAAAAAAAAAAAAAAAAGAAAGAAAATGGTTCAGGGTAGTGATGATATACCATGTTTCAGTGGCCTGTGACTGACAATTTTCTGTATCTTTTGATTACTTTTCAAATATTGAATTTAGCCTGGGATTATCATACCTTTCTCTGAAATTCCCTTTAGACCAAGTGCCTTTCCAGGTTACTGGTTTTGATGGTGTGAGAAGATCATAGAGTCGTCTGACGTGCAGCTGTGGGGTTAAAGTCAGGTAAGGTGGAGGGGAAGGGCCCAGAATGCTGAAGTATTTTTGGTTCCAAAAGACAAACTTGCCTACTTTACTCTGCTGGTGCAAGCCCATGGGCAAAGCCCACTTTGTGTATCTATGAAAAACAACAAAGCTTGATTTTGCAGACAATAGCTTATTCACAATGCATCATACAATAGGAAAGGAAGAGAAGCAAGCAGTTCCACTTCATTAGTTCTAAAACCATGTTTATTCAGCTCAAACAGTAAAAGAACAGGGCTTGGATAGTAAGTAAATCATCCGCTCTACGGGGCAAACACAAGCCCCCAAATATTCTATTGTTTGTATGGCAAGGTATGGCTCTCCAAATAAGCATCACAAGACCATGGGTAAGCAGATTCCTTCTTGTATAGACCAGTTAAATCAGAGGCTGTAGACTGGTGGCCCAGAGTCTGAATCTGGTTTATACAGTTTTAAAAAGGTTTAACATGAAAATCCAGATTTCCACCTTAAAAAAAAAAAAATTAGATCTAGCCTGTTTGGGGCTGGCTTCTGATGAGGTGACTCCGAGATCTGAGGATGGAATTTAAAGGTGAAAATCATCCTGTAAGCCAATGAGGTAGCAGATCCCTGGAGAAAGAAACAGGCGAGGAAGCCATTTTGGGCCTAAGCCATTTTGGGATCTCAGCCTGGCCAAAACGCTTTCCTTGAACAGGTCTCAGTACTTAATGATCTCAAGGGAACAAAAGAACAAACAGTTATTAGGCAAGAGAAGTAAAAACAGCAAAGTCCTTATCAGTTGTAAGGACTCCCAGTTCTCTTTCAATGGTAAAGGTTAGCCGGAAGCGCTCAACTACCTGAAGCCCCGAACAGAAGAGAAGATGTTGTCACGCTAGCTTCCTACCTGCTTGTCTCGCCAGTTTTCCCCATTTTCAGACTCGTGCACCTCCATCCTCCCAAATCTTAGCCAGCATAATCTTTCTAAACACAAACAGAATCCTATCTTCTAAAAAGTCCTCAAATCCGTCCCTGCCTTTATAGGAGCTGCTCCGTTTGCCTGCGTGACCCTCCCACTGCCATCCAGGAGAAAACCTGCTTGGTCCTCAACATTCAGCTCAAAACCCACTATTAAGGGGGCGGGGCTTCCCTGGTGGCGCAGTGGTTGAGAGTTCGCCTGCCGATGCAGGGGACGCGGGTTCGTGCCCCGGTCCGGGAAGATCCCACGTGCTGCGGAGCGGCTGGGCCCGTGAGCCATGGCCGCTGAGCCTGCGCGTCCGGAGCCTGTGCTCCGCAACAGGAGAGGCCACAACAGTGAGGGGCCCGCGTACCAAAAAAAAAAAAAAAAAAAATCACTATTAAGAACTGTGGCGGGTCTGGGATTTTACTCAGCTTGCACACTAACAAGTTAGCTTGCCTCTGTATCAGAGGTCATGATCACTCCCAGCAGGATAGGCAGCATGAAAGCATTGGTTTCCCTTGCTTCTCCAGGCCCCCAGGGGCCTGCAGAGCAGCCCAAGTATGTGCTACACACACACACAGTGGGTTGGTTTCACAGCTGAGGAATACTGGATTTTAGGAATCTTTTATCTTAAAGAGCTACTGGCAAACCTGCCTAATCTTTGACCCCGGAGGGAGGCATTATCTTTACACTGTGGGCAGCAAATATACCTGCCCTCTGCCCTGGAGGGAAACACTCTCAATTTTCCAAGGTTGTTTGCTGTGCAAATATCCTTGCAACACTAGCCCAGAACAGGACCCATTGATACAAGACAGGAAGAGATGCAAAAATGCAGGAAACCCATAGAGAGTGTCTCAGAACAATCACAGTGTTACCCCAAAATTGGGTTCCCCTCTTGGTGGGTGTCAAGCTAAAAGACACAACCATGCCAAAGGTCCAGAGAAGGACTTATTACTTGCAACAAGTAAGGAGAACACCAGGGATCTTACACAAAGCAGTGTCTCCCCTAACAGCAAAGCTGGGGAAGTTTTTAAGCTAAGGGTACATGCATATTCATGAAGGGGCTTGAGCAAGAGAATTCAGCATAGAATTGGGGCAAAGGTCAACAGAGTCCAAGCTTTAGTTGACTGAAGTCAGAAAAGGTCAACACCGTCATCCTTTAGGTTCCAATTGATCTGTTGGAAGCTTCTTGTGACTCTCCAGGTCTAGGAAGTTGTTTCTTCTTAACACTTATAACTCTCTGAATCTTTAGGCTTTATAGCTTTCCATCAACATGCCTGTGTTCTACTATACAGTTCTGCACAGTAAACTCCGACACCCTGACACACGAGCTTGTGTCTGTCTTGTTCAAAGTTGATTCCTTCATCACATGCCTAGCATAGAGGCTAGTAGAGAGCAAATGCACTCTCACTCTCTCCATATACCCATAAATATCACATTAACTTCAGATATATATATATCCCTTATTCTGGAAACAAACTTTCTTTGACTTATGTCCAAATGTCATCTCAAAGTGCACTGAAATTACCTATATCCACTAGGGAAAGAATGTGAGTTAATGCATTTTTAAGTGCTTCAACACAATAGAGCCCTTTCCTCCCTGGGTAGTTGACTTTTCCTAAGTAAACCAATAGATATTTGAGTTTGGGATAAACAGATTCAGACATATCTATCTCCAAATGAGATCCTGACACTTCCCCATGAAACAAACCTGGGAATATGGAAGATCCTGAAGTTTTCCTCCATAAATATTTCTCCCTTCCTTATCCTCTCCTACAAGTGTGTATTATGAGCGTGTAAGAGCCCAAATAGCTCTCATCTGGAATGACTTCAGGGTGGGGCCCAAGAGGGAGTTGAAGGTGAGCAGAGGACAGAGGCCTCCATGGTCGTCCACGTGAGGACCTGAATAGGTTGAGTAAAATACTTTAACCTGCTTGATCAGCACAGGCATTTGCTGTCCTAGACCTGAAAGTGATTTCTTAAAATTACTTATAAGGTCACAGTTAATCATATCATAATGGGACCATCAGTGTCAACACCTAAAATTTTTTAAGATTAGAAAGTATGTTAATTCAGTTAAAAAAAAAACAAAACAGAAAAACCACATGGCTTCTAGGTGAACTTTATTATACTTTTTTTTTTGGCCCTGCTGCGCAGCTTGCGGGGATCTTAGTTCCCCAACCAGGGATTGAACCCAGGCCCCTCCTCGGCAGTGAAAGTGCCAATTCCTAACCACTGGACCGCCAGGGAATTCCCTATTATACTTTAATGTGAGATCTAATTAAAAGAGATATAGTATCGCTTTAAAGGTGTGGATTGCCATAAGCTTTTGGTGACAACTGTAAACAGGCTCCAAAGTGCCTTCTTCAAGATGGCTTTGTAGCACATCTATAAGGCCTGAGTCATTTCCATATTCGGGATTCCAGTAACAAATGAGTTTTGGTGGCTCACCCATCCCAATCAATTTAGCTTAGGTGTACGGTTTTAAACGTGATCTTTTCTATTCAAACCTTTCTTCCATACAGAATAGTTCATGAAGTGTCGGGAAGTCTTCTTTGGGGCCTGCTGTGCCAGGCTGAGCCATGCAATTCACAAAAATGCCACACTTTTCCGTGCAATTCAGTATGATCGGAAGGGTTGCCTTTTTATATGAAGTTGTGCTTTGCTGCTTCTTCTCCACTCAACATTTTTAGCAGTTATAAATTTTCTGAGAACTGCTTCTGCAAAAGGTTACAGGTAAATATTGCCACCACAGGTGTGGCCCCGACTCACCTTCCTATCCTTCCCCTAGCACATAGAAAGCCTTCACCACACAGCTACTGAACAAGCGAATGAAAGAATGTTATTTCTCACACCAAAACTGGAAACAATACAAACAACATCAGGAAAAGGTAAAATAAATTATGGTCTATCCACAATATAGATTAGGTTATAATATATAGCCACTATAAGTCATGATTTCGAGTACTATCCCTTCCCAATTTCATGAAAACAGATCTAGCAAGTGAAGAAGAGACCTATGTATAAAATATGGTCACAATCTTGTAAAATAAGTTAAAATAAAATTAAGAGATTAACAGTTATGACTTGGCAATAGTATTGTGGGTGATTTTATCTTTTACTTTGTGCTTTTCTCTATATACATTATAAATAAATAGTATATATATTTGAAAAACACACTCAGCTCCAGCATCGGATCCTCTGGTGTTTTCTCTGATGCTCCTCCATAAACAGTTAAGCATTTCATCTTCATCACCTCAGAAAACAACCCCGTACCTATCAGCTCTCACCTCCAATCCCTCTAGTTTCCCTGCCCCCAGCCATAAGCAAACCCTAGTATTTTATGTCTCTATAAATTTGCCTATTCTGGACATTTCATATAAACAGCGTCATATAATATGTGGTGTCCACAGTCTTTTTTTTTTTTTTTTTTAACATCTTTATTTGAGTATAACTGTTTTACAATAGTGTGTTAGTTTCTCTTTTACAACAAAGTGAATCAGTTATACATATACATATGTTCCCATAACTCTTCCCTCTTCTGTCACCCTCCCTCCCACCCTCCCTATCCCACCCCTCTAGGTGGTCACTAAGTACAGAGGTGAACTCCCTGTGCTATGCTGTAGCTTCCCACTAGCTATCTAATTTACATTTGGTAGTGTGTATATGTCCCTGCCACTCTCTCACATCGTCACAGCTTACCCTTCCCCCTCCCCATATCCTCAAGTCCATGCTCTAGTAGGTCTGTCCACAGTCTTTTTAAACATCACTATGGTTGGCACTCATCAGATGGAATGACAAATTGTCACTACTCTCGTGGAGTTATTATTGGAAACTCCTGAGGGTAGAGACTGGATAAGTTTTTTTAAAAAAAAAGGTTTTTGTTTTTGTTTTTTTTTTGAGCAGTTTTAGGTTCACAGCAAATCTAAGAGGAAGGTACAGAGATTTCCCATAAACTCCCTGCGGACTGGGTGATTTTCATCTTCGTGGCCAGTGGCCTGTGTTCAGCAGTGTCCAGTGAATGCCCATTAAATGAGTGGCCCCCAATTTATATAATGAGACAAGCCTCTAAGGGTTTTATGACTTGCCCAAGATTAGTAGGACAGTAGGTGAACGGGCCATTCAAGTCTCCTTTCTGATGTTTATATGCTTGTGTAACCAAGCAGGACCCTATGGGGCATTTCCAGGACAGGCCCCCCTGCCCCCCCAATGTCCCCCACCTACCTCTTGCTTGTAGAAAAATTTTAACCTCCTAAAACTTCCTCAGGTTCCAAAGAATAAACTTAATCAGAGAGGTGAGAAAGTGCAGAAACAAAGCAAAACAGTCAAGCAAGACAAAAATCATAATAGTTTAGTCATTAGACAAATTCAAGGACCCTTAGTTCCTCCTCAAGGGCTATAGATAGATAATATTCGGAACCACATCCTTTGAGCTGTTCTGTAGATACTGAACCCCCCACTAGGGATGTTCATGGGCTGATCACACATTCAAAACCCTCTTCCTCACCCTGTCTTTAAAAACCTTTCCCTGAGAACCACTGGGGAATTTAGGTCTTTTGAGCATTAGCTGCCAGTGCTCCTTGTACGGCGCCTGCAGTAAACCCTGCACTTTCCTTCACCACAACCTGGTGTCAGTAGGCTGGCTTTACTGCACCCTGGCCAGTGGACCCAAGTTTAGTTTGAGAACACTCGTACAAGACACAACTTCTGTGATTTTGTTTCCTCTTGTGTAAAAACGTGGTAATGAAACCATGCACCTCAGACTGAGACTTGAAGCCCTGTGCCGGGATTTGAACCCGGCCAAAATCCAGGCTGGGACTTGAACCCACGCGGCCGGGACTTGAACCCAGCCAAACCCCACAGTCTTCCGACCGAGAGCACACACCTGGTTTCAGGACTTAATGAAGCTCAGGTTCCTGCTGTCTCATCCCACAAAGAATTCAGTGAGAGACAAAGCGATAGGTAAGAAGTGGATTTATTTAGGGAGAAACACACTCCACACGCAGAGCGTGGGCCATCCCAGAAGGTGAGGAAGGTACCAGGTATGGGGTTGTCAGTTTTTATAGGGGTGGGTAATTTCATAGGCTAAAGAGTGGGAGGGGTATTCCAGCTATTTCAGAAAGGGGCGGGGTTTCCAGGAATTGGGCCACCGCCCACTTTTTGATCCTTCTGGTCGGTCTTAGAAGTGTCATGGCGCCTGTGGGTGTGTCATTTAGCTTGCTAAAGTGTTAACAGTGAGCCGATACTGAGGCTCAGGATCTAGCGGAAGTTGATTTGTCTGCCATCTTGGACCCATTTGGTTCTAATCAGTTTACTTCATGTCCTTGGGCTATGTAATTCTTTCAAAGGTTTTGCCCTGCCCCTTCCCCCCTGTTTCAGTAATATCTACCTCACAGGTTTGTGAAATGTTAGCTATTGCTGTACCCTCATGTGTGAGATTGTGGCAATCAGCCTTACAATGAAAAATATAGACAGTAGCATGCGATTAAGACATGATCAATGAAGGCAGGCAAACCGAACTGACCTCTCTGGACCCAGTTTCCTCGAGGCTTAAAATCAAGACAAAACACATTACTGTTTTTTAGGATTAAATTCAGTGTCTCTCCAGAACCTCCTACAGGGTTTAGCTGATGGAAAGTCAGTGTTTATATTTATTTTATTTTTTAAAATACATTTATTTATTTATTTTTGGCTGTGTTGGGTCTTCGTTGCTGCGCACGGGCTTTCTCTAGTTGTGGTGAGTGGGGACTACTCTTCGTTGTGGTGCACGGGCTGCTCATTGCGGTGGCTTCTCTTGTTGCGGAGGATGGGCTCTAGGCGCGCGGGCTTCAGTAGTTGCAGCAAGCAGGCTCAGTAGTTGTGGCGCACAGGCTTAGTTGCTCCGTGGCATGTGGGACCTTCCCAGACCAGGGCTCAAACCCATGTCCCCTGCATTGGCAGGTGGATTCTTAACCACTGCGCCACCAGGGAAGCCCAAAAGTCAGTGTTTATAATTTGTAGTTTTATTCCCACTTGGGAATTATAAACCTGATAAGATTATAAACAAAGTATTTCGTTTTGAGGCAGCTAAGCTTCACAGAGGTTAAGTAACTTGCCTACGGCTACAAAGTCGGCTTTTGAACTCCAAGGCTCACAGGCTCTTCACTGTTCGGCCGCCTCCAGCCAGATAAATCCAATCCCTGGTAGCTAAACCAATTGCCCTTCCAGGAAGCAAACTGCCACCGAGGGCAGGATGTTATTGGCATCCTAGGCGGAGGAAGAAGGTACTGTCTCAGGGCACGGCGGGAGCCCCATGCTGCCGCCCCACCGTCCTCTGATTTTTACCCCTAGCCAACTTTCGAGTCTGTGTTTGCAAGTGCCAGAAAGTGCCCGTCCGTGACGTCCAGTCAACTCGAACGGCAGCCCCGCGCCCCACAGGCCCCCGCCTCCCCAACGTCACGACCACTGAGCGCAGTGCCCCCTAGGGGCTCCTCTCCGCTGAGGAAGAATAGCCAGGACCTTCCTGCCACTGGCTCGTTACCGGCCGGGTCCGGTTCTCCTGCCTGGCGCTCGCCCCGCCACCCCCAGGAGGGACGTGAGCCGCTGCGTCTCTGAGCTCAGCCGCCGCATCTCCGCGCCGCGGGAGAACACGAGGCCTCCCGCTTCCGCCGCCTGGCCGCGCCCCCACTGCGCCGCCCGCGCCTCGCGATGAGCGCGCGCTTGCCGCTCGTCCTGCGGCAGCTCGGCCGCCTGCAGCCCCCCGGCCCGCCGCGCCGCCTCCGAGAGCTTTGTCTCGCCAGCAGCGGCGGGGGCGGCGGATGTGGCGGCGGGGAGGGCCTGCTCGGGCAGCGGCGGCTGCGGGACACCCAGGCCGGGAGCAGCCGGGGCCCGGGCAGCCGGGCGCCCCCAGCGCGGGACTCGATAGTCCGGTGAGTGTCCGGCGCTCGCCGCCGCCCAGGACCCCGGCGGCCGGGGGAGACTCAGGAGGTGGGGCGGCCGGAGCTCTCGAGTCTCGGCCGGGCTCCGGGGGCCTCCTTGGGGGCTTCGCTGAGCACGGGGTCGCGACTGCTTGGTGCCGACTGTTAGGGGTGGGGTGACGGCATCTGGTGGCGGGCAGCGCGGGCACGGTCCGCGAGAGGACGGAGACTCGGGGCCGGCCCAGGTCTGAGGGGTGGGGGGTCGGGAGGCCGTGAGCATCCGCGGCGGGTGCTGCGCAGCCCAGACCGCGCGCCTCGCTCCACGTGCACCTCCCGCCGCCTGCTCTGATGCGGCCGCGCCGGGCGCTGCCTGGGCAGGAAAGGGGTGGCGCGGCGAGGGCTGGAGCCCCGAGGGGGAGGGGCGCCCGGCCAGCCCGCCCGTCCGCCTGCTGGTCGGATCCGGGGTGGGGGCCAGGGCGCTGCGGCGCTGCGGGGCTGCGGCGGGTGCGCCCCGGGCCCAGCGATCGGCGCCTGTCTGCGCAGGGGCTCCGCCTCCGGGACGCTGGCTGCGGGCGGCGGACAGTGACTGCGGTGAGGTCTGCGCTCCTCAAACGCCGCAGCCTCCTGCGCGTGGGAGGGCTGCGGCCCGGCCCACCCAGTGACGCGCAGAGGGCGGCCGGAGAAGTCGGGGCCGTCTCGTTCCCAGCGTCGCTGCACCGTGGGCACGGAATCCCCAGCGCAGCCGTATTTCCAAAGTTCTAACCCGAGCGAGAGGCGAACTCTGCCTGGGAGCCCCGGGCCGGCCTTCCGCTGTCCCCGCCGGAGACGTTCGCGGGTCCCCCTCCACCCCCTTGATCCTCAGACACACCCTAGCCTCTTCTCCTAGCCCTTCGGTGGGAGCGAGGGGAAGTAGAGCCTTGTCTGCCTCTTCCTGGAGAAGTGTGTTAGCTGGGGACCCAGAGGGTGTAGAGGGAAGCGCTCCGGACAGGCCTGGGGGTCGCGGGAAAGCCCTTTCTTCCCTTCCCTAACTAGAATGACTAGTTCCAGGATGCCATGTTACGTACGGAGCGAGCTCTTCACGCCCATCCGCTGACATCCTCTTTGTTTTCCTTCTAGCCTTCATTCTGAAAATGAATTTACCTTTTTACTCCCTCTCTTTCCAAGGCGCTTCATGATGTGGCCCATGACTCCAAGGACTCTTTGGTTTACCTTGTCTTCTCCCCGGACGTCGCGGTTAGGTCTCTTCTGGTCATTAGATTTTAAGCAGTGTACAACTGAGCTCATCTTAAGGGGTTGTCACCAAACCGAACTGGGGTACCCTCTCCAGATATGCAGCAAACCCAGTCTACTGACACCGGGTTGTGACGTAGGCAAGTACAGTGTTTGTTGCAGGATACCAAGCAGGGGAGTTGGGGACAAACCTCAGATCCCCTCCACTCCAACTTGGTCTTTGAGATAGAGGTTTTGGGGTTTTTTTGTTTGTTTGTTTGCCGAGTCACGGGGCATGTGGGATCTTCCCCGACCAGGGATCGAACCGGTGCCCTCTGCGTTGGGAGCGGGGAGTCAACCCCTGGACCACCAGGGAAGTCCAACATTTCTTTTTTTTGTGTGGTACGCGGGCCCCTCACTGTTGTGGCCTCTCCCATTGCGGAGCACAGGCTCCGGACGTGCAGGCTCAGCGGCCATGGCTCACGGGCCCAGCCGCTCCGCGGCACGTGGGATCCTCCCAGACCGGGGCACGAACCCACGTCCCCTGCATTGGCAGGCTGACTCTCAACCACTGCGCCACCAGGGAAGCCCCCAACATTTCTTAATTGTAGTTTCGGCAGTCGGGGTGTCTCTGGTTTATGCTTCTCTAGCCGGCCGGTCCTTGGCCAGAGGTCTGTTAGCTCATCTTGTCCTGGAGAAACAGCTTGAGTTTGTAGTTAATGAAGATATCTACAATAGCAATTTTAGTATATTAACGACGTTACCAGCAACAGCAATTTTAGTCATCTGACTCTGGTTGATTATTGCTCATTTAGCACAGGATTAAGGGGACAAGAAAAGGAATAAAGTATTGGATAGAAAGATTAATCATAAACTGGATAAGAGGTTTTAGGGGGATTTGGTTTCAGGGTCCAAAGACAGTATAGGATGCAGAAGTCACCTTCCAACTAGAAGTTGAGGAGGCAACTTTTCTCACTCAGGGCAGAAAAATCTTTGATGAGAAACATCTGTGCTACTTTCTAGACTTCTTGAGCCTGGTAACTCCTTGCTTGCTTTGCTTGGCACTGTAACAATAATGGAAGAATAAGGAATAACCCCAAAGAATGAAACGTTACACATGTAACAAGTTGTGGGGGAATTAGCCAACTTGATGAGCAGAGTTGGTGACAGGTGTCACTTTCTACAGCCCCGTGCCCTTCATTTTATTGAGGGGTAGGTGCTACAAGTGTTTCTGGGAAAATTGCTTTTGGAAGGAGTGTTTCAGTGTTCAAGGGTAGCTTTGAGGCACAGAAGAATGCTGTAGAATTATAAGAACAAAGGCAGAGCCCTTGTAGTACACCTGCTCTACAGATGAGGAAACGGGCTCCTTAGTGGCTCAGTGAATTACCCACGCTGGTCAACCAGAGGCCTGAGCTCTGGTCCTCGGCTGTTTCCACTGAATGCTTCGGGGCCACCCAGACTCCTTGTTGAAAACACGCATTCCCAGGCCCCACCCAGACTTAGGGAGTCCGACTTTCTGGGCTGAGTCACAAAGCCTTTCTCTTTACCAAGCTTTCCTGATGACCCTCATACACATTGCCAAGAACCACTTGGGACCCGCACTCCAGTGCCTTACCACGCTAGCCAGAAATGAGGACCCAGTATGGCCCCAATTCACAGCCAAGAAAGGCAGAGAATCTGCATACGGCATGTGGTCCGCAGCTGCATGTTGTTGGACAGAAGATTCTTGCTCATTTATAAGGTGATTTGTGAGCTTTCACATATAGTCTGGTTTATCAACACAACAATACAGTTGTTTCACTGGGAATCAAGTTGCTTTATCCCAAGTGTTTAAAAACAAACCAAAACCTTCCTGGGTTGTAGACAGCTGCATGCCCATTTACTCTATCTCTTCTAGCCCAGCTGACCGTGGGAAGGCTCATCCTGGTTGAGTTTTGAAGCCTTTTTCTGAGCACCCTTCTCTCCTCATCCACCTACAAGAGCAGTGCCTGCCAGTTACATTCCTCAGATTCTTCTCTAAAAGTGGGAGGCGTTTTGCCCCTGGCCATTATGCCTTGTCCCTTTGCTCATGGCCATTTATTGCTGATGGGATCTGGCTGGAAGTTCCCCTTGCATTTTTTGAAAGCTGTTGTGCATGCAAGACCCTGATGGAGACAAGAGATGATACTTAAAGGTGGTCTTAAGCACTGAAGCTTGGGTACTGCCTTGGCTAAGCCTTTTGTCTATTATTGTGAGAGGAAAAAGAGCCAACTTTCTTTTTTAAATTTTTTATTTAATATTTTTTAATTAAAAATTTTTATTGAAATATAGTTGATTTACAATGCTATGTTCCAGGTATACAGCAAAGTGATTCAGTTATACATAAACGTCTATGTATATAGATATATAGAGAGATATATCTTTTTCAGATTCTTTTCCATTATAGGCTGTTACAAGATACTGAATATAGTTCCCTGTGCTATATAGTAGGTCCTCGTTGTTTGGCTATTTTATATATAGTAATATGTATCTGTTAATCCCAAACTCCTAATTTATCCCTAACCCCCTTCCCCTTTGGTAACCATAAGATTGTTTTCTATGTCTGTGGGTCTGTTTCTGTTTTGTAAATAAGTTCATTTGTAAGAGCCAACATTTTTTAAAAAAATACATTTTATTTATTTATTTATTTTTGGCTGTGTTGGGTCTTCGTTGCTGTGCGCGGGCTTTCTGTACTTGCAGCGAGCAGGGGCTACTCTTCGTTGCAGTGCGCGGGCTTCCCTTTGCGGTGTCTTCTCTTGTTGCGGAGCATGGGCTCTAGGCACGTGGGCTTCAGTAGTTGTGGCGCACGGGCTCAGTAGTTGTGGCTCACGGGCTCTAAAGTGCAGGCTCAGTAGTTGTGACGCGCAGGCTTAGTTGCTCCGCGGCATGTGGGATCTTCCCGGACCAGGGCTCAAACCCGTGTCCCGTGCATTGGCAGGAGGATTCTTAACCACTGCGCCACCAGGGAAGCCCTATGCCAGGTATTTCATGATTGTTCTCCTCCCCCTCCCTCCATCCTTTCCACACTTGGAGGAGCCTGTCCTTGTGCTGTCTAATTAGTTTCATTTAGAATAGAAAACCTTCTAAGAAAATGTGTTGTATCCATCCTTTCTAGTCATTAACCTAGACCTGACTATGTTGTTTTTCTTTCTCAATGCAGAGAAGTCATTCAGAATTCGAAAGAAGTTCTGAGTTTATTGCGAGGAAAAAACCCTGCCTTTAAGCCGGTTCTTGCTATTATTCAGGTAAGCTGAGAATGTGGTTCTGTCTTGCTATTTTAGGATGTCTTTGAATTTAGAAGACAATTGTACACAGGTGACCAGCTGCATTTCTTGTCACAGAAGTCCCACTCGGGCTTAGGGGAGGGAGGAGAAAACTCATGTGGAAATGTGGTTGTTTCCCCCTTTATCTGGTCATTTTGCTGCTTCAGGATTACAGGTTAGGTACCACTCTGTTTGAGTCTATCTCCCTTTGGTGCGGATAGCTTCCAGACGTCAGGAGATAGGTGCTCACATAAGTTGCGTTACACAGTATATAATGTGGTCCATTATAAATGCTGATCAGATGTGATTTGAGTGGGATGGGAAAAAACATTCCCCTTTGTTTCTGTGGAAGACAGGTGCTGGCTGAGACATGGTGTTTGGTGATCTTACTCCTCGGTCTTTTCAAGCTTGCCATGAGTCTGAAGGGCCCAAAGCCATGGCATGGCAGGACTTGGGAGTTCCATGTCTATGTCCTAGCCGCGGCCCCTTCATTGCCAGCTGCAGTTGGCGCCGTTTGCCACCCTTATTGGCACACCCAGGTGACGCAGGTGCAGGGAAGTGGTGCGCTGAGCCAAGCCTGTAAGGTCACACAGCCCAACAGTTGAGCTGCCTCTGTTGTTTTTGGTTCATGCTTAATGTATCAGAATAGCAGCCTCTAGTTTCATCAGCGCTGTAATTTCAAGACTGGAGAGCTACGCTCAAGTCACTTTGGGGCCTGCATTCTTTGGGGTCTGTTTCCTCACCCCCTACAAAGATAAGCAAGTGAGAAGAGTGGAAAGAAAAGCGAAACAAGAGCCTGGCCCCCTGGAATTCTGCTCATTGGTAGCTTTTCACCCAAGGGCAAGTCCTAAACACCCGTCTTAGGCGTCCTCACTTAGAAAGGAATGCTGCCTATGTGGCTATATATGCCCTATGAGGAGTATTATTTTCAAAAGTGATATATCTTAAAGCCTGAGAAACTGACATGTTAATAAATACCAGCCCTTAGTCCCCTTTTATGAGCAGTAAGATTCTTTTTCTGCATTTCCCTTATCATCTTTGTAGTCAGATAATGTATAATCACAGAATTAGTCTTTGTATTGTTTTGTACCTTTTCAAGATGTTTTCATGTTGTTATATTCTCCTTCTTGCTCTCCTTTCCCAAGGCAGGTGATGATAACTTGATGCAGGAAATAAACCAGAATTTGGCTGAGGAGGTAAGTAAGGATTGTTGATTTTTTGAATGATTTTAAAAATTCATTTTAGGGCTTCCCTGGTGGCGCAGTGGTTGAGAATCCGCCTGCCGATGCAGGAGACACGGGTTCGTGCCCTGGTCCGGGAAGATCCCACATGCCGCGGAGCGGCTGGGCCCGCGAGCCATGGCCGCTGAGCCTGCGCGTCCGGAGCCTGTGCTCCGCAACGGGAGAGGCCACAACAGTGAGGGGCCCGCGTACTGCAAAAATTTAAAAAAAAAAAAAAAAAAAAAAAAAATTCATTTTAATTTTAGGGTGATAGATTCATTTTCTCTCAGTGATGAAATCACCCTGTGTTCTCTTTGCAGGCTGGTCTGAACATTACTCACATCTGTCTCCCTGCAGACAGCAGTGAAGATGAGGTAATACAGCAGCACACTTAACCCTTATTTTGTGTTTCTCTTCAGTCCTAACACACCTCTTAACATCTCTTAGTTGTGGTCGGAACTGAACAAGCCTTTTCTTAGGGCTGAACTTTTAGAGAGAGGAGTTCACTTTTTCCACTAGTGTAGATGCTCCTTGATCTGTCTGTCCCTTAGCATGTTTCTTTGTTTTTAATTGAAGTATAGTTGATTTATAACGTTGTATTAGTTTCTGGTGTAGAGCAGAGTGACTCAGTTATACATATATATATATTTATATATTCTTTTCCATTATGGTTTATTACCATATCGAATATAGTTCCCTGTGCTATACAGTACGACCTTGTTGTTATCTCCTTACCTTGTGTTTCTGTTGACAATGTGACCTATGATGTGGCGACTTTGGTTGTGTTTCTTCAGCTGTAGCAACAGCATCATCTAGTGGAAATTATCGGTGTCTGGAGGACTAGTTCTGCTTTGCAGTGTGCTGACAGGTTGTTTGACCTTGCTTGGACCATTCTTTGGTTTCTCTGGGTCTCAGTTGCCCTGTTGATAAAATAAAGGGGAAGATATTTTTCAGGCTAACCTTGTGTGAATCCTTCAGTGCTATTTTGGGGCAGCTGGTGAAAAACCGCCATAGGGTTCTTTTGCTGCTATTGTATGTGCTTTAGTTGTTTCCGCCAGCAGGGAAGGGCAGTTCTCGTAAGGGTCATCGCAAGCCTGGGAGAAGCAGTCACCCCTCTAAGTAGGGCCTAGGAAGCTGGACCACGGGCCCTCCTGGTTGTCTGCTCCTCCTGTGGTTAGGTTTTCTTCAGACTGGCTACGGCAGTGATGAAAACCTTAAGTAATCTGGAATAGCACAGAAGTTTTTTGTATGTGAATGAAGTTTAGAAGTAGGCAGTCCCTGGCTGGTGTGGTGGCATCACTGAGTCGTTAGGAACTCAGGCTCCTTGGATCTTGCTGCGCTGTGATTTTTGTTGTGCAGCCTCATCCAAGATGGCAGATTCAGCACTACAGATCACATCCACATTCCAGCCGGTGCCAAAGAGACAATAAATCCAGACTCAGTGAGGAGAGACATAATCTGAAAGGGTTATTGCAAGGTGGAGAAAGGGACTGCTGCAGTCTGCCCATAAACACACCTTTGAGAGGTAAGCAAAAGGCTTCTCTTCTATAGGGAGGAAAGAACCCAGTGTGAGAAAAGTGGGAGCAAAGGGTGACTTGATGGGATAGCAGATTAGAGAATGTTTTACCCTGAGGCCAGCCTATTCTCCCTGGGGGGTTGGGTGGTGGTAGAGCTGTTGGCCAATCAGCCCGAGGGTAGGTCAAAGTTCAGGAACCTGGGGGAAGGAAAGAAGCTTACCCAAAGTTTGATTAACAGGCATTTTGTGCTGATGGATCAGTGGAGGCCAGCAGTTCAAGTAAATCATTTATGAACAAAGAACAGAAATTTGTGGGGTCTGTGGACTAGGGAGCATTGGATGGTCGTGTCAGAATCCTATGGGGAAGGTGGTTCTTTGCAGTACACAAAGGATGGGGGCATTTCTTAACCATCCCTGTTTTCCAGGATCACAGGGCTTAGTTCGACAAGTTCTTATCAGCAGCAAGAAAAAGGAAGGACAAAGACCAAAGTCAGGATCCCAAGTCTTTCTCCTGAAAGTCACAGTTCGGCTTCCATTCCACTGGCCTGAATTGAATTGCTTGGCCTTTTTACAAGGGAGGCGAGAAATGTGGTCTTTATACCAAGTGGCCCTAGATCATTTCTTAGCAGAGTTAAAAATTAAGAGTTCATTACTAAGAAAGAACAGAAATTGGATATTGGGCAAACAGTTTCTACCACACTTGCCATTGTAAGATATTACAAATACTGACACCTGTCCTACCAGTACTAACAGAATGCAGAGAAATTTGTTTTCCCTTTGCAGAAGGACACTCATTTTCTGCAACAGAATTTGCATGTTCTTAGATTGTTTTGCTACTGGTATTGATAGCCCTTGACTTTTTTTTCCCCCTTGGCTTATTTAATGTTTTTCATTCACATTTTTTTTTCTTCAGTTTGTCACAGTATTTTTAAAAAATTCTTATTGGAGTATAGTTGCTTTACAATACTGTGTTAGTTTATACTGTACAGCAAAGTGAATCAGCTATATGTATACATATATTCCCTCTCTTTTGGATTTCCTTCTCCTTTAGGTTCCCCTTGGCTTATTTTTTTGACAAGGAGTCACTTATTCACTCTTTTTCTTTGAAATTCTGATAAATGGGAATTTATATGATGGTGTTATTATGTTGGAAAAGAGTAAGGATCTTAATTTATTAAGATTTTGTTGTCGTTGTTACCTCTAACTACGTTAGAGGTAACAATAGTACCCTCACTTCATTCTGGCTGGGCTCTAGGTATAGATGCCACCCGCTCTGACCACCCCCCCTACCCGCCATCACTCCATATCAATTGCAGAGATTATCCAATTGTTATTGTTATACTTTTTTGTAATTTTATTTATTTATTTTTTAATTTTTGTGGCTGCATTGGGTCTTTGTTGCTGTGCACGGGCTTTCTCTCTAGTTGCAGCGAGCGGGGGCTATGCTTTGTTGCGGTACACGGGCTTCTTATTGCTGTGGCTTCTCTAGTTATGGAGCACGGGCCCTAGGCAAGTGGGCTTCAGTAGTTGCAGCACGCGGGCTCAGTAGTTGTGTCTCACAGGCTCTAGAGCGCGGGCTCAGTAGTTGTGGCGTACAGGCTTAGTTACTCCGAGGCATGTGGGATCTTCCTGGACCAGGGCTTGAACCCGTGTCCCCTGCATTGGCAGGTGGATTCTTAACCACTGTGCCACCAGGGAGGTCCCTGTTGTTGTTGTTATTGGTCCTGTCTTCTCTACTAGAATATAAGCTCCATGAGGGCAGATCTTTTTTTACAGCTGTATTTCCTTTACTCAGAACTGGTACAAGGTAGATATTCAAAACATTCAACATTTGTTGAATGAATGACAGAATGATCCATATTAAACAAAATTTTCTTTCTGAGTTTTCTGAATATATCAAATAGCCTTTTCTTCTCTTACCAGGTAGGAATTCTTACTGGAGTATAGTTGCTTTACAATACTGTGTTAGTTTATACTCTACAGCAAAGTGAATCAGCTATATGTATACATATATTCCCTCTTTTTTGGATTTTTGCTAGATAGTAAAACAGAAATGGTAAACCAACACTTCTCATAGTGAGGTCCATATCTACGAGCTAGAATCTCTCTTAGTTACGAACAAGTAACATTGCTAAGTGAAATCCTGGCATAAAATAGAGGTAAACAGAGAGGCCAGAGCATTGCTTATTTAAAGACATACCTGGCCATTCAATAACGATTATATTAGCTTCCCAAGCTGCTTTGGTCCTTTTCATAAATAGCAAATTATTTTAGTGTTTCCTGTAAAATGGAGCTATCTATGCTTAGAGGTTTTCCATCATAAGCCTTTGGAAATGCTTTCTACATACCATTCTGGCCCAGAGAACAGGGGGGCCTGAGTGTCATGATTAGAAAGCTTTGGTTAAGCACAGTATGCTTGAAACACAGGCTTCTCTGGGCCAGGTTGGAATGCTCGAGGCTCCTGAGTCCTGGCCTCCCTGAAAGTTGGCATTACATTGGGCTCAAATCTGATTGTGGACAGGGAATTGTCTTTTGTTGATCTCAACTTTTTTTTTTTTTTTTTTTGTGGTACGCGGTCCTCTCACTGTCGTGGCCTCTCCCGTTGCGGAGCACAGGCTCCGGACGCGCAGGTTCACCGGCCATGGCTCACGGGCCCAGCCGCTCCGCGGCATGTGGGATCTTCCCGGACCAGGGCACGAACCCATGACCCCTGCATCAGCAGGCGGATTCTCCACCACTGAGCCACCAGGGAAGCCCTGATCTCAACTTTTTTAACTGTTTAGCTGTGGTTTTGTTTTGCTCTGTTCTGGCAGAGAATAGAGCGATAAAGACTTGAAGTCACTAAAAAGTCAGCCAGGTTTTTATAAGCGTGGTTAGAGGGAACATAGACTTCTTCATTCTGCTTTACACCAGGTCTTCAACAAGGAGAAAAAAGAAACTAAAACAGGGCTTCCCTGGTGGCTCAGTGGTTGAGAATCCGCCTGCCGATGCAGGAGACACGGGTTCGTGCCCCGGTCCGGGAAGATCCCACATGCCGCGGAGCAACTAAGCCCGTGAGCCATGGCCGCTGAGCCTGCGCGTCCGGAGCCTGTGCTCCGCAACGGGAGAGGCCACAACAGTGAGAGGCCCGCATACCGCAAAAAAAAAAAAGAAACTAAAACAGATGCATTTTTTTTTTTTTTTTTTTTTTTTTTTTTGTGGTACGCGGGCCTCTCACTGTTGTGGCCTCTCCCGTTGCGGAGCACAGGCTCCGGACGCGCAGGCTCAGCGGCCATGGCTCACGGGCCCAGCCGCTCCGCGGCATGTGGGATCTTCCCGGACCGGGGCACGAACCCGCATCCCCTGCATCGGCAGGCGGATTCTCAACCACTGCGCCACCAGGGAAGCCCAAACAGATGCATTTTTATGAATCTATTTTTTACATAAAATGTCTTTTCTTGGGTCTTATTTTTGCAAAACTGACTTTAGTTTTCACTTTAGATTATCGATGAGATCCTGAAGATTAATGAAGACACCAGAGTACATGGCCTTGCCCTTCAGATCTCCGAGACCTCATTTAGCAACAAAATCCTCAATGCCTTGAAACCAGAAAAAGATGTGGATGGGTGAGAACATATAAAAGAAAACAATCGACTCATTGCTAAACTAGTTTTTCTACTGTGAATTCTTTAAAATTCTGCTCTTTCAACTGTGTCAGTAATTGGGCCATGAATGAAATCATTTTAAATATTTCAGGAGTTGGAGGGCTTGTAAAATTATGCTTAAGAAAGTACGTATTTGAGAAAATACACTTGCCCTTTTGTAGTGCTTGGGTGCCATTTTGGCCCAATCATACTCATTTGAGAAGCTCCTGTCTGACCTACAGAGTCCTTAGCCAGCTCTCCTCTTCTAATAGCTTTTCCTTTTCCTTGATAATTCTACCAAACCAGAGAAAAAAAACCGAGGGACCTGCTTCACCACAGTAGCACATTGTGCCTTAGTCCCAGGCCAGCGGAGAAAAACAAAGCAAGCACTTACATTCATAATGTGAGGTTTTATTTGAAATGTGAGGGAAAACCTATGACTATCAGGTGCTCTGATATTGGTCTTAGACTCGTGTCATGACGTAAGCTTCATGGGACAAGGAATACTGACCATCCATGTGGGAGTTCATGATGTTTCCTGGAAGTTAAAAACCTCATCTTCCTACATGGAAATAGGAAATTTTTGGGTCGTGGCCAGAAAGAACGTGATATATTTAGCATTCCAGGGTCGTAAGCAAATTTATAACATTAGTCTTATAGGGACTGGATTGAGTGGCCAGCACCTCACTGGCATACCCAGGTTCCCCCATTATCCTAGCCTTCTGTTGTGACTTAGGGCAGACTCAAACATGGGTAGAAAATTGTCATGAAAATCTCCGATCCTATCGCAGACAAACCATAAAGGGGGAAGAGGCTCTAGTCAGTTAGAAAACATCCAGATTCCCAGGGTATCAAGGTGTAGTTTCCAGTCTTTCATAAAAAGAGAGAATTATGAAAACTTTTCCAAGTATCTCCATTTTGTTACTAACCTGTACTGAGACCATCAATTTAAGCTAAATAGTTAGGGACTGTTTTGTCCTGGGTTTGACTGAGGAAGACCACAGAAGGCATTGAAAGGACATGGTCCCTCATTTTTTCCCTTGATTTCCTTAAGGAGATAAGTACTGATGTCCAGTGGGGATCAGACCTTGACTCCAAGTCTTTCTAGGTCACCCCTGATTTCTAGGATTGGTTCTGGACTTTGATATTGATGGAGATGTAAATTTCCTCAGGATAAAGTGGCTGCAGGACCATGGCATTGCACGCGTCCAGGGCCACCATTCCGTGTCGTCCACTGAACGGAGCTCTGTAGCGTTGTGCAGTGAAGCCCCACGTGGCCTCCGGCTGCGGTCCTGCTGTCCAGGCAGAAGGAGAACACCCGTCGTCGCCCTGACTCATAGGGACCACGTTGGAGTTGCCTGAGGGGCTGCTCTGGAAGCTAATGACCTCTATTCCTGCCCACTCTTTCATTTCTGTGTAATAATGTAATATATCCTACCTATCTGTCGATGAAAATTCAATTAACTATCAAGTTAAGAAGGAAAAGAGGGAATTTTATCCGAGCCAAACCAAGGATTATAACCCAGGAAGCAGATTCTCAGGAAGCTCTGAGAACTGTTCCACCTGTTAGAAGTCGAGGGCACAGTCCTGTACATTTCTGAGGGAAAAGATTGCACTTCAAAATGACATACTGGTGTTTTACATAAAGGTCACCACGGATATATAGTCCAGGTAAGCGTGTACAAAATGAGCAGCAAGTCGCCGTGACCCCCTGCAGAGCTGGGAAGGAACACTGTTCTTTTAAGAAGTTACGTCGCTAGTGTCAGAAGAAGAAAATAAGCAGCGATTCTCATCGTTGAGGAGCTCTGGTTAATGTTTAACCCCGATACACACTGCACACAAGGAGGGAAGAGGCCCAAATAACCACGCAGAGAGAATTTTATATTTAATTTTTTCTTGTCCTGCCTTAAAAGATAAATTTTATTTCATCATGTCAAATATTGACTTGATGTTATTTGGGATTAATTCATGTGAATTACAGATGAGTGAGTTTTGACCACGCTTGACTTGCTTGTTCTCTTATTTTTGGACTCAGAGTAACGGATGTAAACCTGGGGAAGTTGGTACGTGGGGATGCCCGTGAATGTTTTGTTTCACCTGTGGCCAGAGCTGTAATTGAACTTCTTGAAAAGTCAGGTATGATGCTCCTTCAGAAATGTTGCTATTTTCTATTTTTTGTTATTTATGTGAGTTCTTAGTAAGGATTTGTTTCTGGAAGATACTTATTGAAACACAGAAGCCATATTCAGTGTCAGCTTTATTTTTCTCCTCTTTTAGGAGATAATGAATGACTGGCAAATTTTTCTAATAAGATTAGCTGTATTCTAATTTTAAAGAGAAATTGGTAAAATGAATTATTAGCCTGTGTTTTCTCAGTTTCTCTTATGAAACCCTCAAAATATCCACAATGAAAAATGTTTCAAGTTTCAGCTTCTCAAACCTGTCAATATGTAAACCTAGATAAGTTTGACGAAGCTGTCAGATATAGTTTAGGGTATAGACACCTAGATTAGGATCTATCACTGAGCCGTATCTCTTTCAG
Organism: Kogia breviceps; assembly: GCF_026419965.1. Lineage (NCBI taxonomy): Eukaryota > Metazoa > Chordata > Mammalia > Artiodactyla > Physeteridae > Kogia > Kogia breviceps. Next base: position 76,836,417 of record NC_081322.1, read on the forward strand.
TAATCAATATTTAATTTTTTCTGTACACCAGCTTGAGTGAAAAGGAGACAATGCCCCTCCCTACACCCAAACATGAAATGATTGAACAAAAATTCCAAAATATATACCAAAGTTCTATTAGAAGATTAACTTTCAAGATATACCTTTAGGACATTAGCCATTAAGCTCAAATCTCTGAGATAATCCACGTAGACAGTGTTTTTCCATCATATGGATAATTAGGATGATGATTCTAGGTCACTCTACCATAAAGTTTGCAAAGAAGGAATAAGTTATGGCTTTATAGTCACTGTAGGTTTGGTGCTTAGAGGGCCAAGTTTTAAAAGGCTAGTTTTTTGCAGCCAATTGAGCCAACGCTGCTCTTTTCCTCATGCGAGCCCAGTGTGCAGTGGCTGCAAACAGCAGCCTCCTTGGTTGTGTGTGCAGCCTCTTGCCTGTATGGGTTGCCCTAAGGGACTTCGAGACAGCCCTTTCCAGTGGACATTCATGTCTGCCATGCTGTCCCCAGTCTGGGCTCCAGACAGGTATGTGCGGTGCCTTTGGAAAAGCCCCAGGGCACAGTGGCCTGGGTCCACATTAGCCAAATCGTAATGGCCATCCGCACCAAGCTGCAGAACAAGGACCATGTGATTGAGGCCCCGCACAGGCCGAGTCCAAGTTCCCTGGCCACCAGAAGATCCACATCTCCAAGAAGGGGGGATTTACTAAGTTCAATGCGGATGAATATGAAAACATGGTGGTAGAAAAGTGGCTCATCCCAGATCGCTGTGGGATCAAATACATCCCGAATCGTGGCCCCCTGGACAGATGGCAAGCCCTTCACTCATGAGAGCGTTGGCGCTGCTGTCCCCTCCTTACTCACGCCCACCAATCAATACTGCTTTCCTGTCCAAAAATTAAATTAAAATGAAAGCTATTTTTCCTTACATCAAAGCTGTATGGGAGGAGGACTTTGAAGTTTTGATTATAATACTGAATTTCCATTTGGTGGGTAGGTGTCAACTTAGATGGAAAGAAGATCTTGGTAATAGGAGCCCATGGGTCTTTGGAAGCCACCCTGCAATGCCTGTTCCAGAGAAAAGGGTCCATGACAATGAGCTCCCAGTGGAAAACACCTCAGCTTCAAAGCAAGGTAAGCATCTTTCATGTTGGAAACATGTGCTTCAATGCCTATATTAGAAAAGGAGGACTGAAATGCATAGGCTGATCATTTAACATAAAAAGTTAGAGAAAGAACAGCAGAAAATCTCAAAGGATGAAAACAAAAGAGCAGAGATTACTGAAATAGAAAACAAATGTGTAATATGAGAGATTATCAGCAAAGCCAAAAGATGGTTCTTGGAAAAGTCTAGTAAAATAGACACACCACTAGCCAAAATAATTAAGACAAAAAGAGAGAACACCAGCAATGTTAGGAACAAAAAGGGGACATAACCCCAGAAGCAAACATTATTTTTAAAAAGGAGAATATGGGGGCTTCCCTGGTGGCGCAGTGGTTGGGAGTCCGCCTGCCGATGCAGGGGACGCGGGTTCGTGCCCCGGTCCGGGAGGATCCCACATGCCGCGGAGCGGCTGGGCCCGTGAGCCATGGCCGCTGAGCCTGCGCGTCCGGAGCCTGTGCTCCACAATGGGAGAGGCCACAACAGTGAGAGGCCCGCGTAATGCAAAAAACAAACAACAACAACAAAAAAACACACACAAAAAAAGGAGAATATGAACAGCTTTATGCTGGTAAATTTGAAAAATTGTATGGGATGAAAACTTTCCTAGAAACTGTAACTTACAAAATGGATTCAAGTAAAACTGAGTAGTCTTATGTGTAATTGAAGACATTGAACCAGTCTACCCAGCGAACAAGTAAACAAAAAAGGCACTAGGTCGTTTTATGAATGAGTTACCACAGTAAAGAATATTTTCTCTGGAGAGTAGAAAAAGAACATTTCCTAACTCATGAGTGCCCAGTGCAGACAATGACAAGATGCTAAAGGATAATTACAGGCCAATTTCACCTATGAACCTAGATGAAATAATCGTTAGCAAAATAGAAAACCAAATCCAGTATCCCATTGGGACTATCATAGGATTGTAGGGGGTCTAACAGCAAAATCTGTTAAAATATATTAATGTAGTTAACCACATTATCAGATTAAAAACTATACTGTCACCATAGTAGATGCAGAAAAGTCACTAGATAAAATCTAATATTCATTATGATTTTTTCCTGAGAAAAACATTAGACTAGGAATTTAAGGAAATTCCTTAACAAGATAAAACATCTATAAAAACTTAGAGGGCTTCCCTGGTGGCGCAGTGGTTGAGAGTCCGCCTGCCGACGCAGGGGACACGGGTTCATGCCCCGGTCCGGGAAGATCCCACATGCCACGGAGCGGCTGGGCCCGTGGGCCATGGCCGCTGAGCCTGCGCGTCCGGAGCCTGTGCTCTGCAACGGGAGAAGCCACGACAGTGAGAGGCCCGCGTACTACAAAAAACAAACAAACAAACAAAACAAAACAAAAAAACAAAAAAAAAAACTTAGAGTGAAAAATCTCATTTAACAGTGTAATATTAGAAACATTTTCTTAAATTAGGAAAGACAAGGGTGCCTGTTATTAGTTCTCCTGACCAGCATTGTGTGGGAATTCCTAGACAATGCAGTAATGTGAAGAAAGAAAGGAAGAAAATTCATAATGATCGGAAAGGAAGACACCAAACTGTCATCAATCCTGGGTAATATGATTACCTAAAAAGTCCAAAAGAACCTATTAAAATATCAGAATTAGTAAGAGTTCATCTGGGTTCTTGGATATAAGATCAACATGCAAAAATCAATTGCATTTCTAAACACTACTCCCCACAGTTAGAAAATTAATTTTTAAAGAAATACAATTTATGATAACAATGAGAATATAAGGTATCTAGGAATATATTTAACAAAAGTTATTTCTGACCTTTTGAAAGAAATTATATAATTTTGATGAATGTCATTAAGAAGACCCAATTAAAAGCAGAGATACCATATTCACAGATAAGAAGACTCATCTTTTTTGTTTTAAAATTAATTCATTTATTTTATTTATTTATTTTTGGCTGCGTTGTGTCTTCCTTGCTGCGTGCGTGCTTTCTCTAGTTGCGGAGAGCCGGGGCTATTCTTCGTTGCGGTGCGTGGGCTTCTCATTGCGGTCGGTGGCTTCTCTTGTTGTGGAGCATGGGCTCTAGGCACGTGGGCTTCTGTAGTTGTGGCTCGCGGGCTCTAGAGCGCAGCCTCAGTAGTTGTGGTGCACAGGCTTCATTGCTCCGCGGCATGTGGGAACTTACCGGACCGGGGCTTGAACCCTTGTCCCCTGCATTGGCAGGCGGATTCTTAACCACTGCGCCACCAGGAAAGCCCGAGAAGACTCATCTTAAAGATACTAATTCTCCCCAAATCAATCTATAAATTTGAATCAGAATCCTGACATAATATTATTGTGTAGACGTTGACAAGCTGATTCCATTTACATGGAAGCACAAGGACAAAAACAAGACAATTTTGAAGAAAACTAGAGCTGTAAATATCAACAAGAAAGAATTTTTAAAAATAGCATTCATTGGAAAAAAGCACATTGCAGAAGGCTGTATTTCATTTAACACCATTTATATAGGGTTTTAAATCAGTACCGTGTATATATTTTTAGGGCTGCATACATGTAAGGTAAAAGTATAAAGGAAGGAGTGGAAACTGTGAACCAGATCAGGAAAACCATGACAGGACAAAGATGTGCAGGTAGGTAAGAGGAGGCTAGGGGACCTTCACTTACGTTGGTCATGCCTTTCCTTAAACTAGGCAATGGGCAGCATGTCCAGGTGTGTTATGTTATTCTTTTACATTTTCATGTCTGAAATAGTCAATAAAGTTTTTTTAATTTCAAAAACTGACAATGAATTTCACAAATTTCAAGCAAAGTGAGGTTAAATTAAAAGTACATTAAGGGCTTCCCTGGTGGCGCAGTGGTTGGGAGTCCACCTGCCGATGTAGGAGACGCGGGTTCGTGCCCTGGTCCGGGAGGATCCCACGTGCCGCGGAGCGGCTGGGCCCGTGAGCCGTGGCCGCTGGGCCTGCGCGTCCGGAGCCTGTGCTCCGCAACGGGAGGGGCCACAACAGTGAGAGGCCCGCATACCGCAAAAAAAAAAAAGTACATTAAGTACAATAAATTACCAAAATCTAAAAATACATGTTCTTCACTTTGCAGCGTGAGGATGGAAACCAACAAGTTGTATTCCTGTCCAGGGGAGACGGGCCCCTCGACTGATGTTTGTAATTTTTCACTGGCAGGTGGATCTGATGTACATAATTCCTTCTTGTTTTAAAATAGCCCAGCAAAATGGTCTTGCAGTTAAACTCAAACCTATGTGCTTTTTTAGTGGTCACCACGTGGTGGCAGCCTATTCAAGAAAATTCAAGGACAATGTTTCATACTTTAGAGGCCAGGATTTTAGGTTGGGAAGCTTAGTAGAAGAGGACAGTAAACTTGCCCTGAACTGAACAGCTGTGACGAAAAAGAGAAAAATGCCTTCATTGGCAAAATTCAGTGTTTTCACAGCTGTCACAGATACTTTCGCTAGTTGTATCTGTATTTTTGAACAACAAAGACATCTTTCAAAGTGCTTTTTTTATTATGGAAACAAATCACCTTGACTCTTTTGGATAAAGCTCACCCTAACTTTGAGAACGATGATTACAAGGCTTTATTCTCTAGAGAATCTAGAAATTGCATAGCGTTCTGGTTCCCACATGTCTAAGAAGGCCCTTTTCAATAGCTGACCTCGCACACACATTTTGTTTTCTTAAGTCCTTGGCACTTACAGTGGGCACCACTGTGAATCTTATAGGCTGTCAACTTCCACTCTTTTTATTGCTTCAACTTTATAGCCAAAAATAGGGAAAGATTCCGGGCTTCCTGTACTTGTCTTTAGAGTTCATTTGGTCTCTGGTGTTTGGCCCTCTCTACCTGGCTTTACTTACATACAACAGGCTCCCCTCACACCACAGGATAAAGGCTGTATCTTCCCAGGGCTTGAACCCAGCCAACTTCACTAGTCACTTACCTGCCGCTGATATGCCTCCATGCTTCTGCCTGACATTTGACTTCTCAGGATTCCTATATTTTATTTCTAAAACACAGGCCAGGGCTTCCCTGGTGGCGCAGTGGTTGAGAATCCGCCTGCCGATGCAGGGGACGCGGGTTCGTGCCCCGGTCCGGGAAGATCCCACATGCCGCGGAGCGGCTGGGCCCCGTGAGCCATGGCCGCTGAGCCTGCGCGTCCGGAGCCTGTGCTCCGCAATGGGAGAGGCCCGCGTACCGCAAAAAAAACCCCCAAAATAAATAAATAAATAAATAAATAAATGAAACACAGGCCATTGCTGGGCCTGGTTTCAGAGGGTCAGTGCGCCCTTTGCAGACCAGAGTGATGGCAATTAATGTGGTGCAAAGAACACCCAGGCCCATGTTAGTGTCCTAGGACACCTGAATGGGACAGGCTGTGTCCAGCCTTGGAAAACCTCCACTGTGAGAATCCTTGAAAGTATAAATATAACAACAGATTTGGATTTTTGTTTTCTAATTCCATCAACAATGCATTTTAAGATTATAGTGCATTATAAGTGCATCTTAACAGTGTGTTTTAAGATTATGGCCCTTTCAGCTTCTCATTATCAACAATGCTAAGTATCAGGGAGAGAAAAGAGCAAGCAAAGGATTATAGCTGTTAGGTCACAGGACGTTATCTTCGAAAAGCATTTCTTACCTGCTTATTTGTACCTGACGTGGGACAAGACCCCCTGTTGGCCATCTGGTGGGGGATTTCCAAAACCAGGGGGGTGAGGGTTTGGGAATCGGGGGGTGACTGTAACACTGGAGTCCTGTCCACCACCTCCTAAACTACATGTAGCCTTTCAAGTTTGGGATGACCTTGAAGCAGTCGCAGCCTGCTGCAACCAGTAGGAACTGTCTTTGAAGGTCTGGAGTCAGAGACAACATGTGTGTTCTCGGGAAGCAATAAAACATGGGCATCGGTGGAGACAGCTCTGGATTCAAGCCTTATCTGTTGTTTAACCTCTCCGAGCCTGTCTCCTTATGTGGAGATATGGGGATCCTAATACCCCCTGCCTCATGGGGCTGCTGTGAGAATTCAGCGATCACGTCAGTTTGCTTAGCACAGGATCCCTGGTTAACAGCTTGGCTGTTATTGATGGTGAGTCAGGAAGGACACTGGCAAGTTTCACCGTAGGGATGTGCAGTTGCTCCTCAGTGTGGAAATGGAAAGGGCAGTGGGTGATCACATTAAGTAAGGAGAGAATAAAAAATCAGGACCCAGGGTTCCTTATTGGAGGAAAACTGAGAGACAGTGTCCCTGAGAGAGTGGGTGCCCGGCTTTGGCCGGTCCGGGCTCTCCCTCTGGTCCTCACCTCCACGGCTGTGGACCTCTTCCTTCGCTGACGCCTGTGTTACTCAGAAGCTGCTCCGCTTCACATCATGTCTCCTGGGGATTCCTGGTTTACCAGTCACTCCTTCCAGGAATAGTAGTGCTTCCTACGATTTTGAGAAGCAGTTACATTGAGTTAGTTAAATAGAAGTGGATCCCTTCTCTAACAGCCTGCCTAGATCTAAAGATAGTCTTTGGATACTGATTACGCATAAAATCTCATGGAGTCTGAACATGAGAATTGAGATTTGCCTTTTTAGAGAAGTACAGGAACGAGTTGGCTTCTGTATTTGGTAGCTTGATAGTTCATGCCCCTCTGAGTGTATGATTGAAAATTAAGAATGTTTCCTGCTTTGTTTTGCAGCATCAAAACAAAGATGCATTCTGCTTTGAGATGCATTCTGTACTTAACATGGGAGAGGGGAAGAATGTCTGGGCACCGATCCAAATTAGCTACACATTGTGGAGTATCAGCTGTTGGTACCCCAAAGCACTGAGTGCGATGCTTTGGGGTCCAGATAAGGAATCGCCCTCCTTCCTCTGCCCAAACAAAGGCCCCTCACTCAGCTCCCCAGGCCCCTGGAGTGGAATGACACCCTTATGTAGGAGGGGACAGCCATCCGCCCTGTGAAAATTGGCCTAGATTTGGAGATGTCCTCTTCCTCACCCCAAGGAGCTCACTCTGATACCAAAAGCAAATGTTCTGCATTTAGTATTTATGAGGTGGAGTGGTACCCCTCCCCAGGGAAGAGAGGCTGGCAGGCACCCCGGGGCTGTGCTCACACGCCCTCACTTGCTCCACGGGCTGGAAAGCCTCTTCTGAATCTGCGGTCGGGCGCAGCTGGAAAATGATGGCAAAACGGCCTCCAGCTGCAACGAATCAGGTCAATCCCAGCTGCGTGTATAAGAAATAACCCCGGAATAAGAGAACCGTTGTATTTTGTTTGTCTCAGAGGATCTTGTTTCTCCTGAGCACAGAGATCGTCAAAACTAGCACTATCAGAAGAAGGAAAAAATACAGGTCTTTCACACTTGAAGGATCAAAGTAGGCTGTTTTCTTGAGCCAAGCTAAATGATCACAAAGTCATTTCCACTTTCAATTTGGTACATAGCATGGCTTACAAAAGGCCTTAAAAGGGGAATTGGAAAATTCTAAATATATGTGTATTATACATATGAGATTTTGAAAAAGTAATCTATTTTCCAGAGATTGTGGGGAAAACCCTAGCTTTTGTTTTTTGGCCGAGCCCCGTGGCTTACAGGATCTTACTTAGTTCCCTGACCAGGGATCGAACCCCGGGCCGATGGCAGTGAAGGCGCCAAGTCCTAACCACTGGACCACCAGGGAATTCCTGGAAAACTCTTAACTTTTAAACTGGACTAGATTGGCAAGTTACACGAGTTTTTTTTTTTTCTTTTTTATATTTATAATTTTTAATGCATTTGTCTTTTAAATCGGGTAGGAAATTATAAGTGTAGTTTCAAACCAAAAATACAAGAATACGGGCTTTTCTGGAGATGTTCATTTCTTCACACAGCTTGGAGTTAGTGACTAGTGTCTTTTCACTTCTTGTAGAGCAGGTCTCATGGTAACGCACTCCCTCCATTTTGTTTAATATGCAAATGTATTCATTTCTCCCATTTCTTTGAAGTACAGTTTTGCTGGATATAGAATTCTCAGTTGACAGATCTTTTTTTCTTCAGGCACTTTAAGTATGTCATCCCACTGCCTTCTAGCCTCCAAGATCTCTGATGAGCATGATAATTCTTTTTCACCAGAGAGGCTACACTTAAACCAGTAACATATGGGAACAGCGGTAAGGACAGCTAATAATCACTGAGTTAGTGGTTACTATGAACCAGGACTGTCCTTCACTTGTGTTAGTTATCTCATTGATTCTGCAGCCATCCTATTAGGCAGGACTCTCACTCTTCCCATATCATAGATGAGGAAACTGAGGCTCAGAGAAGTAAAGAGACTGTGCAAATGTGTATAATTTAAAAATGATAGAGGTGGCAGTACAGCCAGTATTATTAGCCACTATCCCACGTCAGCTCTTATTCCAGATAATCACAAAACCCAATCGTTAAAAGTACCTTTAAAGTCTAATCTTTTTTTGTTTTGTCTTTTTGCGGTACGCGGGCCTCTCACTGTTGCGGCCTCTCCCTTTGCGGGGCACAGGCTCCGGACGCGCAGGCTCAGCGGCCATGGCTCACGGGCCCAGCCGCTCCGCGGCACGTGGGATCTTCCCGGACCGGGGCACGAACCCGCGTCCCCTGCATCGGCAGGCGGATTCTCAACCACTGCGCCACCATGGAAGCCCTAAAGTCTAATCTTTAAAACCCAGAAGTATCTGACAGGTCGGATGGGGGAACATCAGCGAGACCAAGGCCCAAGACATTAGACTTGGGTTGAGTTCACCATTGTTTCGTTCCCACAGATATCTTCCTAAGATAAGGAAGCCAGTTGCTCCCTGAGCCCTGGGCTTCTCACCACCCCTCCAGGGACACTCTTCAGAAGGGATGTGTCCACCCTCTTGAGAGGGCAGGGTAGGGGGCACCCTGGTCAGGTGTGTGGACACTCAGTACAGCCTCAGTGATGTGAGTTCCTCCCCCCACCCCACCCCCCCTGTAGTGGCTGGTTGGAGAAGATACCACCGACCCCGGGGCACCACAGATCTTGTGCCCAGCAAATACCAAGGCTCCTGAGTAACGTGTGATTAAGTGACCTGGATAATGTAGCCCCCTGAGCTTCTCTGACAGATTTTTCAACATTCACGGACTGAAAATGCCTTTGGGTGTCAGCTCCCATTCCTCTCACTCTTGCTTCCGCCTGATCATTGTCTTGCTTATTAACACCAGGGAAGGAATAGAACTTTTAAAAAAGCCCTCAAATCAGGCCATTTATATTTAGCAGCATGGAGAAAGGGATCTGAGAGAATCTGTTGAAACTTGGGGCGTGAGATCCAAAGGGGGGCGTGTGAAGTCTCAGATGGTTCAAGGCAGGTACCGCACAAAGGAAAGGCTCCAGGCTGAGTCCTGCAGAGATCAGGCCAGTGACGTCACCTCCCGTCCACCTACAGATCATCCCTGCCTGCCCGTCCGCACCATCGGCAGAGCCTGGCTCTATCTTTTACCCCTTCTTCTCCAGTGAAAATGCTTCCTAAGGATGTAGAATTAGAATACTCTCGTTGGTAGGTCTTAACATAATCTATAATGATAAAGCACCTTACATTTGTGTACAGATTTCGTTTTCAAAGTCTTTTCATATACTAGCTCACTAGCGTTATATCCTGAAAGCAAGGTGTTATGTATGGTTCCCTGACCCTGGTTGTCAGTGAAAAGGAGAAGAGCCTGGATATAAATCCGGGTCTTACAAACCGCCCCCCTGCCACGCTGTTCCCTCTGCACCTCAATTCCTCTCTGTGTCAAGTGCAGCTTCTTCACTTCTCCAAGGAGGCAACTGGGGCCAGAGAGTTATTCAGGGGAAAGTGGGGTGCAGAAATCCTGTGTGCGGCCCAGGGTTCAGAATCGGAAAACACAGGTATGGTGGGAAATGCGACGCAATGCTGGATTTCCCACGGGCTCATCGATTCCCCTTAGCTTCAGCACGACATAACCGTAAATCATAAGGCTGTCCTGCCTCTGAAGTGCGGCCTGCTTCTCGTGGCTCTGGGGACCAAAACTCGGTCTTTTCCACATTTTTGTGTTACGTGGTTCTGAGTCTTTGTCATATCAGATTATCTCTCATCACACGTACACACACGCACAGACACACACACACATACACAGGTGTGAGCTCACGCTCTCTGTGTGTCTCAGCCCTACTTTTTAGTTTTATTTCTTCCTAGGGTGCGAGAAAGGGAATTATTCTTGATGAATCAAAGTATATCCATTACTGGATTTGAGGGTGCATTTTCCTGTTATCATCCATCATAATTTATGCGAGAATCAAGTAAACTTGAAGAGGGATTAACTGTCTTTTCTTTATCATTTGGGACACAAATGACTGTCTTTGATACACTCCTCTCATACACTGAGCAGTAAATATGTTGAATGATGAAGTAAGACATGAACATTTTAGAAAAAGGAAGGTCATTTATTAACCTTTGGGGGAAAAATTGGGGAGATAAGTGCTGTGATCATTCTCCCAAATTAGCCATTTGGCTTGTAGTCATTCTGATTTATGAAATAGGTCTTAATTTTAAAAGCCAGTAATGTCCTACTGATCACAGATGAGTGTGGAAAAAAGAAACATAGGCAATCCCAGAAAGGAAAAAAACCCTCTGGGGTGAGATCGCTTGCTGCAGTGGGGGAGGTACCTTTTGCTGAGTCTCATGCTCTTATCTTGCCAAAGTATTACAACATCTGAATGAACGTGGTTTGACATTCTTATTTTAGAGTGCTTACACAGTTATTTTGATGTTCTCATTTGATAGTATGCTTAATATTGAAGGAAAATATGTATATTTATCCATGGGCACAGAGCAAGAATCCTTTGGTAGATATTCAGTTAATTCGAATAAAAGGTTAGACATTCTAAGTTTGAATAATTTACGGATAAACAGGGACTCCGCTCATGAAAAACTCTGCCTCAGTGACATCTCCATAGGCAGGGAATACACTGGACTCCAAGGGCAAGAGTTCACCCAGGCATGGTTGCCCATACCCGTTTCTATAATAAAGTCACTGATGAGTTCCTATTTGCCACAAACGGAGTTTTTTTGCTTTTAGCTTGCTTGGCCTTTGGGCATCATTGGAACCGGTTGAGCACACCCTTTCCCCTTGGCAGCCTGCTTGAAGACACCCAGTCCTCCTTCCTGTGTCTGGGGTCGCACCAGAGTCATGTCATTTATTCCCTTCTTTAGTCATTTAAGATGAGTGCCCCCAAGGGATGCATTAAACACCTTTTTCTCCCCATTCTACCTGTTTCCCTCGGGGGTCTTGTCCAAGCTTCTAGTTTTAACTATGTCTGTAACGCTGGCCGATCCCAGCCTGCACCCCTGTCCTCCTGACCTTCCTCAGTTCCCGGCATCCAGCTTCCTACCGGCCCTGTCCTGTGCCTGCTGCGGTGTAATGCTTTCCCTCTCAGCCCCTCCGATCCTTCTCAATCCAGCATCCAGAGTAATTAATCTTCCTAAGACACAGCTGATGGTGTGAGGGCAACCAGAGTAGCCCGGTCTGACAGCTACTTATCTGTTATCAAGAAAAGGCCAGCAAATTCGGGAATTTGGTATTTGTTGGAAGAAAGTGACATTTAATCAAAAAGAAAACCACTTCACTCTTTTTAGGACTTTGCCATGAGATAGCCACGGGGCCTCCACGCCACATGAGATTTCACAAGACACGCCCTGTCACTGCAGAGCACTGAGAAGACTCTTCCGTGGAACGTGATGTGATCTGTATAGCCACTCATCCGTGTCCCGGTTCATTGAAAGTGAAAGAATGAGGGCCGGGTCACCTCCCACCCTCCCTCCCTCGGGGCCCCTCCCTGTACTTAACCGTGTGTGACAGCTGCTGGAGTCCCTGGAGTCCCTGTCGCACAGGGACTGCCTGCCGGGTGTTAAACACTAGCAAAGTTTTTAAGTATTTTACCAACTGTGTGGGCAAAAGAAGTAGAAATCGAATGTTTAATTGTTTCTTTTCCGTATTCCAGTGGTTTTCCCTGCGCCTCCATCTTGAAGCTCCCCAGCTCTCAAATCTTGTAGGATTTTTATATTCCCATCCTCAGCAACCTCAGTGTCTGCCCCAGGTGGCACTTGAGAGATGGCAGGTGAATGAGTATATTCACTAAAGAATCCTGGATCTCTTTTATTCTCTTCAGTCACTGTAATTTGAGAAGCGTGTCTTTGCTGGAGAAAGTACTTTTTTTTTTTTTTTTTTTTAAGTATTCTTCATTTTGAACTTTATTTTCTGAATTGTGTTGATAAGTTTTGAAGGATGTAGAAGCACCTTTGATAGGTCTCAGGTAATTCAGTCACGATGCTTCAGGACATAGCTCCGAACCTTTTTTTTTTTTAACCTGTCCTACCTTTTGTAGGCATGCAAATCTCATGCCTGAGATTCATATGTGTCCCTTCAAAACCGTCGATAGCATAAGTCTTGTCTTCTAACTAGGAAGGTGGGGCTGTCCTTTCTGGAGTTTCCATTTTAAAATGCATTTCATTTGCTAAATACAAAATGGTGAGGTTCCTTTTAACTCGGCAAGTCCTATCTGTCCTCCATCTCCCCCTCCGTATTCTGAGACCTGTCCCCCATCCACGCTCCCTGAAAAAGCAGTGACTTCAGAAAAGTAGTTTTCATGGTATCTAAACCCTCTGCATTCCCACGTGCTCCACGCTAAATGCCTGCATATCTGTGTCTTGCGATTGTTTTAACATTTGGTCTTCTGCCTGGGGAGTGGGCGGTTCGCTGAAAGCTGCTTCCACTCAAGTCTCAGCAGAGAAGGCAATATTTTGTTATGAGTAAAGTTTCAAGCCAGGCTTTGGCCAGGGTCCTTCCCATTAGGGAGGAAGAAAGTAGAAACAGCCAGTGAGATGATAATTCTCCTTGAATCGGAGCTCGTTAAAAACCTCGCCTGGGCCTTCGTGGGTTATTTATTGATTTAAGCATCTAGCACTTTTCCTTTCCAGAAAGATTAGCATCTCCGATGCATCACTGCTGGGGGAGGAGATTTTGGCTTTTGCAGGATCAACTGCCCCCCCCCCCCCCGCCCCAGTTGCTTGTTAGCCCGTTTTCGAGCTGAGTCTAGGTACACAGTTAAGGGGGGGGAATGAGATTTCTGAGATTTATTGGTAATGAAAAGAACAGGTTGTACCGAAGACACCACATGTAGGAAACTTAAGTGCTCTTAGGGGACTCAATTAAACCTGTGATCCTTGGCTTTTTCCAAAATGAACATTGCAGTCTTGTACATATTAACTTCCTTTTTGTAGATGTTTTAACATGTTCTGTTTTTGCCGCCATCGAGCATGGAACATGCAGCGAAATGGCGTTTCTTATCCGCTGATCACTTGCCACCCAGTAAGCATCTGTGTTTCAAGTCTTACTGTGGTTGAGTGTCTGCAGTGGTAAAGGAACACAGATATTTTCTTATCAGATGTTTAAAATCCTCTATCCATAAGAACACATTTTTCCCCTAAATATAACATCACCTGCAAGTCTGGCTGCCTTTCAGCTCTATCTGTACAGAACCCGTGGGGCGTTAACGCACTAGATTGCTGGGAATATTGGCTGTAAACCTCTAAGTTCGGGTTCACGTACTGTGACTTGGGCATTAAAAAAGTGGTTTTTCCAGTAGGGACCTCCTTTTTTTTTTTGCGGTACGCGGGCCTCTCACTGTTGTGGCCTCTCCCGATGCGGAGCACAGGCTCGGGACGCGCAGGCTCAGCGGCCATGGCTCACGGGGCCCAGCCGTTCCGCGGCACGTGGGATCCTCCCGGACCGGGGCACGAACTCGTGTCCCCTGCATCGGCAGGCAGATTCTCAACCACTGCGCCACCAGGGAAGCCCAGGGACCTCTTTTTGAATGTGATTAATACAGACAGAGATACCGTTTTAACATATTCCTCTTCCTGTGCCTTAATAAAGGGCGGTGCTGAAAAGCAGCGAGCACCTTCGGGCCTCATTAGCGGTACTCATTGGACTGCTCTCCCCTATTTGCATGATCCAGCTGATCAGGTGTTTCTGGGATGTTAACCTGTGCATTTAAATTTTCACCATGCTTCTCCGCTATCATGGGAGCTTGGAGCTGCTCTAGATCTTGGCTTTTTTGTTCCCAAGATTCCTGAGACTTTAGCCGATGCAGCCTCTTGCCCAAACAGTGTTACAGACTCGGGCTGAGGAGCTGACCTGGTCCTTCCCCATGATCTTCAGCGATCAGCATGTCCAAGCTGAGAGCGGATGAGGACCATTGGAGCCTGTTCACTTCCTGGGCTGTTGGGTGGTTGGGTGAGGGTAGTGGCACTGGAGGTGTTTTTGTGTTTTGTATTCCGTTCCTGTCTGTTTGAGTCTGAAGAGTCTGCAGTCAGTTGCAGGGCTTTGAAGTCTGTGGAAAAAGCAATGGGGGAGGGGCCATCAGCGCTACAGAACGGAGGGCTGTCAGCTTCCCTCTCTTTCTGCCTCATAGAGTATTGAGTATTCCAAGGCTGGGTTCGCTGGGGAGACAGGACATACCATAGAGGTACTTACACTCCCTGAGCCTCAGTTTGCTTGTCCATTAAATGGGTATAATGACACCAACCTCACGTATTTGTGAGCTGACATGCGCAGTTGTTGGTATTTTCCCCATGGGTCTAAGATTCCTTCTTCAGCTCTCTCCCTCCACATATGGATCCAGTTTGAAGTCTTTGGTTGCTTAGTTGGTACTGGGACAGGTGGTCATTCTTCTGTTGAGGCCAGAGCCAACCTCTTACCCTACTTCATAACCGTCCTTCTAGACACGTTCCTCCTGTGCTGTGTTATCAAAATACAAACAGGGCAGAAATGTAAATGTCTTTTGTAGTAGTGGTTGCATTGTTTCCTTTTTCTTTAAGAAAAAAAAACAAACAGTTTGACAAGAGACTAACCAGGACCTCAAGGAAAATGAGATTCTTGCTTGAGCTCTTGAAAATCTGTCCATGGATCCTAGTACAAGTTCCATATGGGTCTAATTTTGATTATGCAGTTGTACAGGCCAGAAGGCTCCCTGCACTGGCCAGATCTTCAAGTGGCTTCATTGCAACCAGCACGCTCTCCCCCCTGAGTCAGGATGCTGTCCACCCCATTCGGCTTGCAGTCTCCTCCTCGCGTCAGTGCAGTTTCCTTGGCCCCATCCTTTTTCTTGATATTGCAGTTCGTGTTGAAAACATGTAAATGATAAGACGACACGTAGTATATATGCTGAAGTGACTGCCCTCAAGAAATTTTTTTTTTTCAATAAGAGCGAACACTTTCTTTTCTTTGTTGCTGTACATATCACAATGCTGGAATTGTCCTTCTCTGTCTCTCTCTTTTTCGTGGCCATGCCATGCGGCATGTGGGATCTCGGGTCCCCACATGCCACATCCCAGGGATCAAACCCGAGCCCCCTGCAGTGGAAGCAGAGTTTTAACCACTGGACTGCCAGGGAAGTCGCCCTGAAGAAATTTTTAAAGCTTCCCTTTTTTTCTAGGATATGGTGATCACGTTTGGTTTGTACTAATATGAGCTACATTAGTAAATTGGTAAAGTGACTCTGTCAGTGCATCCGTGTGGAACTGAACTCTGAAGATTATTGTCTGTTACGCTGAAGGCATTTGGCGTTGATCGTCACGTCTTTATGCTACAGTTGAAAATGCGTGTGGTGTTTTTCTTTTTCTTTCTAGCTTCATGAGGCTGACATTGTGATCTTGGGCTCACCCAAGCCGGAAGAGATTCCCCTTTCTTGGATTCAACCAGGAACTACTGTTCTCAACTGTTCCCATGACTTTCTGTCAGGTAAATGTCTTCAGACTGGTGCCAGGCCACTGATCAAAATAGCTAAGGTTGCTATGAGAAAAGTTAATCTTCTTCAGAAGAGTATGTTCCTGAAATGATGTTTGCTGTCAACATACATACATAGGTAATGTGCCTGCCTTTTGGGTTACTTGATATTGGAACCATATTGTCGGGCAAAGAGCAGCCAAGATGCCAGCTGCACTAAGGGCCTCTCCTCCTCCTCGTCTGTTCTTCCCCCTTCATCAGCGTGTCCCCTGCTGGCCTCCAGCATCAAGCAGTCAAGTCGGTTGTGACCTAAACTAGGAAATTTTTACATGTGTGAGGTAAACTAGAAACAGTGGTTTTCACAGTCTTTCAAAAAAACAGCTGAATCCTTTCTCCTAGAGCAGTCTTAGATGAACCTCAACACGTAAAAGCAGATGAAAACACAGCTACCAGAGGGATGGAGTGGAGACTAAGCTGCCCTGAGTTTGTCATTTCCCTTTGCAGTGACCCCCTCAAGCACTCCCTTGGAGCCACAAAGTCACTTCAAAACACTGTGAAAGTCACCCTTAGAAACAGAAGAGGTCTTAGGATGAGTGCTGATATCTGATGGTATTTGCCAAGGGACCCAGGAATGTCCTGGACCGCATCAGGTCACCCTCAGGGTAGTTGAAGCTGTGTCAGCCCCAGGGCACTCAGCCCAGGGGCCAGTAGGGACACCCTTTTCTCATTCACAGAAAGACTCTCAGGCTAAGAGAGCTTTAGCACACCCAGCCCACCCTCTCAAGACCCTGAGTGACATGTGTATGCAAGAGACAGTTGCAGAGGGAGACAGAGAACCCTCTTTGTTACCTGTGGCCTCCAAATTTCAACATGTGGTAGGGGAGGCTGTACTGAACTGTCCAGGAGGATGGCGTTTTTTGCCACAGAGCTGGTCCGAACTTGGGCCAAAAGGAGTAGAGGTCTCCACCGGTACCACACTGGAGTTCTAGACCTTGAAACTTAGGCAGCCCCGGCACACAGAGTGAAATAGAGAATAGTATCAAGGAGAAAATAAATGTAACTTCTGATCCAGTCACCTTGAGATAACCGTTTTACATTTTTCCATTAAAAAAGCACTAAACTTAATTTTATTGAAATACAGTGGAAAGAAAAGAAAGTAATATGCTAAAAGCTCTACTGAAATTCATTTAACTTTTTCTTCAAAAAGAGAAATAATGCACCTTCCTCTCTGGGAAATGTAGCTCCTCCCAGAATCTACCAATCAGATTAAAAACCCCTTGGAGCTGAAGGGCTAGGGGGTTGTTTGGGGTGCTTTGAAAGGAAGATGCTCAGGAATTTCCCAAAATGCTCATGTACTCAGTTCACAGATGAGCACACACATGAATAAAGCAATTTGAGGTGCAGTATAATACGAATGTGGGATTAATGGCTCTTTTTAACAAATAGAAGACATGTACTAAATTACTTCTTTGAAATATATGTAATTTCTGGGTATAACTTCTTTTTTTTTTTCCTGAAAAAAACAATGCCTAACCCATTAATAGTGGACATGCACTGTAGATTTGCTCAGAATCCTAGTTGGACTAGGATAGTCAGTTATGACTTTATTACTATTTTTTTTTAATGAATGTTTCCTTGCTACAATGTTTACTTGCTGTTTTTTATTAGAGTTTATATGTTTAGGACGATTTTGGTACAATCCTGGCCGGAGATAGGAGAGTCGGCTTCAGTGTTCTTTGGGAATCCCCATGAGCCATATGTTTTATTGGTGAAACGGTGCCCCATTTCTAATAAGTTTCTTTTTAGGACTTTTATTTTTTAAAGACATTTTAAAAACATTAGATTTAGATGTAACAGTTCTCTTGAGGGGAAAAAAAATAAGACCAAGCACTAAGTTTTAACAATTCTGTATGGAGACTGATTGCAGTTAGTTTATTTTCAATTTATCTGGTCCAGTAGTAGTGGTTTTATTGATTTTTGAATGCCCAGTGCCCAGAACAGTGCCGGACACGTAGGAAGGGGTCAGTAAATACTGAGTGAATAAACATGGACTCAGAATTGTGCTCTAATTGTTTGCACTTTTTTTTTTTTTGCTCAGTACACGGGCCTCTCACTGTCGTGGCCTCTCCCGTTGCGGAGCACAGGCTCAGCGGCCATGGCTCACGGGCCCAGCTGCTCTGCGACATGTGGGATCTTCCCGGACCGGGGCACGAACCCGCGTCCCCTGCATCGGCAGGCGGATTCTCAACCACTGTGCCACCAGGGAAGCCCCGATTGCACTTTTAAAGTTAGTTGCAGATATAGAGACATTTCCTTGAACTTGTATCCCACTTAAAAACAGGGCTGACGGCACAAAGGCAAAGATGAAAAATGCTACACTGATTAAATGGATGAACGTTTTCCAGTTGGCACTATTTATAATAGCATTACATTTCTCAATTGTCAAAAGTTTTTTTGTTTTGTTTTCGCTGCGTTGGGTCTTCATTGCTGAGCGCGGGCTTTCTCTAGTTGCGGCGAGCAGGGGCTACTCTTCGTTGAGGTGCACGGGCTTCTCATTGTGGTGTCTTCTCGTTGTGGAGCACAGGCTCTGGGCACGTGGGCTTAAGTAGTTGCAGCATGTGGGCTCAGTAGTTGCGGCACTCGGGCTCTGGGGCACAGGCTCAGTAGTTGTGGCACATGGGCTTAGTTGCTCCACGGCATGTGGGATCTTCCCGGACCAGGGCTCGAGCCCATGACCCCCGCATTGGCAGGTGGATTCTCAACCACTGTGCCACCAGGGAAGTCCAAAACTTTTAATTTTAGCAGCTTTAATTAGTATGAAAATTTAATCTATGAGTAAATTGGAGAAAGGCCTTTTCCCTCTCTTTTATATATAATTTTCCACTTTAAACAAATGAAGACCTTTTTCAAGCATTAATAAAAGGAAAGTTGCTTTTATTTAAACTTCAGAGAAAAAGAATTTTTAATACACGTATGATTAGGTGAAGGCAGGGCTTTATAATGAAATTTTCATAGTCATCTTAACGGTACTGGGTTCCCCTTCCCCCCACCTTGTAAACATAGATAGAATATGGTGATTTATGATGAGGTAATTCTATAGAGGCATTTTATTGAATACCTAATCCCCAGAGAGATTTTCTTGATGGCTGGTATCCCAGAAGCAGTGCTCGGAAAACAGTTACACCTAACTTGTTGGATGTGTTCACTCTTCTATGGCATGAGCTTAATGTTTAGATTGAAAACAGGGACATAGCAGTGTTCAGTTTTCTAGCTATAAGAATAATTTTATTTTTTAAAAAATTATTTCAAATGAAGGAAGTGGGCTGTGATTTTGTAATGCTCTGCTTGCTAAAGGTCAGAATTCATCCTAAGCAAAACCACTGTGCACTCTAATATTCAAACTTATTTTCTGATGTACCAAATGGGACAAAGGAGAAACTGATCTTAATACTTGGGCAACTTTATGGGTCAGAGTAGCTCACAGCATCATTTTAAGCAAACATAAGTCAGCAGGGAGCCCTGGGCTGCATCCCAGGACTCATGCTAATCAAAGTTGCTAAAATTTCCCAGGGTGGCCTCAACACAGCTCCTGTCAGAAAAGGATTGTTCTGATTTCCAGGGAAAGTCTTATAACACTTTAGCCTTAAATTTTCCAATGTGGCAAGTTTGGTTATTATAAGAAAAATTATAAATGAAAGGCCATCTTTTAAAGTGATTCACTGACTTGTCCCTGGAGGAAGGAACTCTGAGTTAATGGGGAGTGGTTAGTGGGAAGTGAAAAGACCCATTTGGTTTGGGACGGGAGCCCTGTTGGACTCACAGACTGCGTGTGGACACCCCTCCGGGTGGGGCCCTGCCTCTACATAGGCAAGGGGGTGACGTAATGATTTCCTTTTTCAACTCTCCTTCGCCAAGAAATTTATTAAGAATGTATTCCTGATTCACTGCGTTACTATCTTAATTGCTTCAATTTCTCCAGATTCAGAACTTTCAATCCATTTTAAGATTGCATTGATTCCTGCTACAAAAATGATACAGTGGTTATGATTGAAAATTTTTGAAGTATACAGTAGAAAAGAAGTAACTAACTTCTGACCCTGTCAACTTGAGATAACCGTCTTAGGTTCTTTCCTATGAAAAAATTACACTCAATTTTATTGGGTGGAATATAGTAGAAGGAAAAGAAAATAACATACTAAAAGCATTGCTGGAATTCAGATAACTCTTCTTCAAAAAGAGAAATATTGGTCCCTACAAGATTCTCCTAAAGTTTGAAATATGAGTGTATGTGTCTTTTGTGTTGTGTTTTAAAGTCTTCATTTGTTTTAGCCATGTTCTATTTTATGCATGACAGTGGCTAAGAGTATGGGAGAAATTATTCACTGTGTAATTCTGTAGGTGAATTAGTCTTCATTCACATGGGTATTTGTGATTTATTCCTGTAACATGCATTTATAAGTTGAGATCACATCCTAGAATGTAGCTTTTTCTTATGTCTCCATCATTTAAAGATAGAGGTAGGAAAGAGGGAAGCATATTTCTTTTCCTTAGTGGCTGGATAAGACCTTTAGATCAGATCTCAAGTGGTTCAAACAAAAGAAAACAATTCTCTCTCATTCTGTAGACTCTTGGCTTTTGCCTGAATATGATTTATAAAACTGAAGTGTTGCTAATCTTTAAACAACACCTGAGGGATATGATTTTCCAACACCCTTAATACATTTGACAATAGAACATTACAAAACACTTACTTTTGTTTCATGCTCTTTCTTGCAAAGAACTTCCAGGAGAATGGATAAATTAAAAGTAGACTTCCCTAGTGGCACAGTGGTTAAGAATCCACCTGCCAATGCAGGGGACACGGGTTCGACACCTGGTCCAGGAAGATCCCACATGCCGTGGAGCGCCTAAGCCTGTCCGCCACAGCTACTGAAGTCCGCGTGCCTAGAGCCTGTGCTCCGCAACAAGAGAAGCCACCATAATGAGAAGCTCTCGCACCACAAGGAAGAGTAGCCCCCACTCGCCGCAACTAGAGAAAGGCTGCGCGCAGCAACAGAGACCCAACGCAGCCAATAAATAAATAAATTTTTTTTTTTTTTTAAAAAGTGGAGTGGTCCAATATATACACTACCAAATGTAAAATAGATAGCTAGTAGGAAGCAGCCACATAGCACAGGGCGATCAGCTTGGTGCTTTGTGACCACCTAGAGGAGTGGGATAGGGAGGGTCGGAGGGAGACACAGGAGGGAGGAGATATGGGAACATAGGTATATGTATAGCTGATTCACTATGTTATACAGCAGAAATTAACACACCATTGTAAAGCAATTATACTCCAATAAAGATGGTAAAAAAAATTAAATAAATAGATAAATAAATAAATAAAGAGTAGAGTGGTCCAAAAAAGAAGAAAATAGTTTCTTACTTCAAAAAAGTTACTATTGGGGCTTCCCTGGTGGCGCAGTGGTTGAGAATTCGCCTGCCGATGCAGGAGACACGGGTTCGTGCCCTGGTCCGGGAAGATCCCACATGCCGCGGAGCAACTAAGCCCGTGAGCCATGGCCGCTAGGCCTGCGCGTCCGGAGCCTGTGCTCCGCAACGGGAGAGGCCACAACAGTGAGAGGCCCGCATACCGCAAAAAAAAAAAAAAAGTTACTATTAGCAATGTTTCTCTTCTCTAAGAGAGGATGTAGACTAAAGCATTTTACATGTGTTTACTTTTCATAAACTTCCTAAGTGCCAACCACAGTAGAATTCTTATAAAATGCATCTCTGTTTTGAAATCCAGGTAATCCTCAAAATTAATGCCCTAAAATATAATTTTTCAGTTTTGATGGAAAATTGGCTCTGTCACTTTTATGACAGGGATTTAAAAAAATTATCCAAGAAAGCCTGATCGTTCACAGAACATTTTAACTGGATTTGTCCTATAGGTGTTTTAGTCCTCCTTTTTATATAGGGTTGGCCAAAAAGTTCGTTTGGGTTTTTCCATAAGGTGTTATGGAAAAACCCAAACGAACTTTTTGGCCAACCTAGTACTTTGTATTCTTACATGAAATTGCTTTGATTTTTAAAATTTATTGTTTAAACATGCATACAATATGACAAGCACTTTACATTACCATATCACATTCAGTTCTCACAAAACTCTGCAAGGTTGAACAACATTAATTAACAGGCCCAGAGTCGCAATTGTTAGTAAGAGGTAGAGGCAAGATTTTAAACCAGTCAGACTCTAAATATGTGGCCCAATTGAGAGCCCCAGGGCTGTGCCAGGGCCTACCTGGTAACCTATCTGTAGCTGTACCATGACATCCTAACTTTCTTAGTTGAAAACGAGAACATCATTCAACGTCCTGGCATTTTACAAGGAACAATATGCTGAAAGTTTTGTTTTTTTTTCTTTCCAGGGAAGCTTGGACGCAGTTCTCCCGGTGTCCACGGTACTGGTCCCATCGCAGAAGATGTGAGTCTCCTTGCTGCTGCTCTGCGGATTCAGGTTTGTCTGACGCAGCTATTTGAGAATTTTTGAGTTTGGAGCTTCAGTGAATAGCTGCTAACAGTTGCAAGTGTTTTCTGTTTAGCAGACACAGTGTCAAACACTTTACAAACATGATGTCATTTAATTCTCACAACAATCCTGTGAGATAGTGTTATTCCCATTTGATAGATGAGAAAATGGAGACTGGGAAAATTTGAGTTACTTGCCTTTGATCACATGACAAGCATGGGGCAGGGACCCACATCAGGGTCCTTTATTAAATAGTTATCTGTTGGTGTGTAATAAATTACCCCCCAGATTTAGCCATTTAAAGCAACAAACATTTATTATCTCACAGTTTCTGTGGGTCACATTTGGAGCTGCATAGCTGCATGGTTCTGGCTTGGAGTCTCATGAGGTTGAAATCAAGATGGCAGGGGCTGTAGTCATCTGAAGGGCTTGACTGGGGCCAGAGGAGTCAAGATGGCGCTCTCACATGGCTGTTGGCATGTGGTATTTAAATCCTCTTTGGCTATAGGCAGGGTGCCTTTGTTCCTCATCACCTGGATTTTTCCATGGGGCTGCTCACGATGTGGCAGCTGACTTCCCCCAGAATGAGGGATCAAAGGAGAGAGCAAGGAGGAAACTGCAGTAGGTTTTATGACCCAGTCTCCAAAGTCACATGCCACCACTTGCTCTTTTCTTCTTTGCTAGAACTGAGCCACCAGTCTAGTTCACAAACCAGGGAAAGGGAATTGGGCTCACCTCTTGAAGACAGGAGTGTTAAAGAGTTGGTGGACATCTTTTCAAACCACTGCTATCTGTGTGACCTAAAGCCCAAGATCTCCGGCTCCCCACTCCTGTGCGCTAGGCTGGTGCTGAAGCCTGCAGTGAGGGTGCCGGCCAGCAGAGGCGTTAAGTAGCAGTAGAGAAACCTGAGCCTCTAGTTAAACAGAAGCAGGTTTTAGTTCATTTCTTTCTTAATACATGCAATACACAATCAAAAATTTTACTTAAAAATGGGACGTAGTGCATTTCTTTTTTGTTTGTTTGTTTTGTTTTTGGTGGTATGTGGGCCTCTCACTGCCGTGGCCTCTCCCGTTGCGGAGCACAGGCTCCGGACGCGCAGGCTCAGCGGCCACGGCTCACGGGCCCAGCCGCTCCGCGGCATGTGGGATCCTCCCGGACCGGGGCACGAACCCGTGTCCCCTGCATCGGCAGGCAGACTCTCAACCACTGCACCACCAGGGAAGCCCCGTAGTGCATTTCTGTAAGGCATCTGTGTTACATTGCAACTAAAGGCAAATATTATTTCTATATATATGTGTGTGTGTATGGGTATATGTGTATATATATATATATATATATATATATATATGTATCACTGATAATTCAGATTGCTTGTTCTATTATATCAACTGTGGAAGGATTATGCTTGCAATGGTGCAGAGTTTTGGTGAAACTGGGCATCCCAGCCAGCCAGTCATGCATTCTCATGTTTCCCTCAGTTTTCTTCTCTGAGGTGACGCTACAATTTTAATCCATGTGCTTGATGCGTTTAGTGAATACAAACTTTTTTAATAGTACTTGTATCTCACATTTTCTTTTTTAAGAAAAATCTGCACATTTAACTACATGTGAATAAAATTAGTCCTGATGTTCACTTGGATTACTGTGCAACTTTTACTCCTTTTCATGACAATATCCCTGAACGATATTTGATATTTTCATAGTTTAGATGTGTAACCTGTCAGCTTTTACTTTTTTAACATGCTTTCCTTCCTCTCCCTATTGAAGAACATGGTTAGTATCAGAAGATGGTTCCATGAGCAGCAGTACAGGAGGTGGAGACTTCACTGCCTGAAACTTCAGCCTCTGTCCCCCGTACCAAGGTATTCAGGTGATTTGTTTATACTGACATCGATTCACCAAAGTGCCTTAGATATCCAGAGTTACCCATTGGATGGGGGCACAACTTGTGGTGTTATGGCTTTGATGGTAGATAATTTTCTCTAATCAAATTGCTGCACTATTTTTTCTTTCTTCTTTTTTTTTTGGGGGGGGGGGGCGCGCTGTGCGGCCCTTATTTCCCCAACCAGGGGTCGAATCATGCCCCTGGCATTGGGAGCGCGAAGTCTTAACCACTGGACCGCCAGGGAAGTCCTGCTCCACTATTGTTTCTGTCACTTAATTCCTCCAAAATTAAATGATAATGAACATGTTGACCATATTCTATCAGTTCTAAGATGTAGTTTTTTTTAATTTCTGAAATCAGGTGCACCTTATTGTCAATGATATACCCTGTATTCAGTGGCAGTGTTTTTTCTTAAAATAATGGTATCTTAGATTTGACAGAATACGGTAATGTAATATTTGGAATATGCTTTTCAGTGTTAGAAATGCCCAACACACACGTCAGCTTGGTCTTCAGGGCCTTGTAGGTTTCTACGCTGCGGGTAAATGACCAACCAAACCAAATGCCATTAGACGTGGGACCAGAGCTCTGCCTTCTTGAGAACGTGGTGGTATCTGCTCTCTGACGGGACACTCTGGGAGTGTCCAGATGGATATTTTCTTAAGTGTGGTATTCAATGAAGTGTAAGCTACATATTCCCTCTGTATAAATTTGGAAATACAAACTGCAGGACAGTCTCAGCATGTGATTTTGGAACAATTCGCTAGATAAGCTATCTGAGCCAGGCAAATGCATTTTCCAGCTTCCTAGTGAATCCCCGGTGGCCACCCCTCCTCCTGTGAATTGGCCCAATTCCCTTCCTACAGGGCGCCCATAAGTCCATCACTTAACCAGGTGATGCCGCCTGCCAGCATGGAATACACAGAATGTAGGAGATAACACCATCCGGAATTGACTCATTTTTCACTTGATAACCAGTTGCTTTTCAGAACTGACCTCTGTTTCCTTGGGCCACAGCCCAACACTAAGGTTCGATTATACCCACCAGGCTGGTGAAACCCTCCAAGCTATGTTTTCACACCTCAAATAGACTAAACGTCTTAGTCATCTTCTGTGTTCATTAATACGTAAATTCCAAGGAATGTTCTTTGTAATATCATCCCTGTAGCTGTGCAATCTGTTTCATAAAATAGTTTTTGAGGTTACTTATGTTGTTATAGAACCTTCATTTTTAAAAGTCAATGAGGAAATTCTTCTTACAGAGAGCTAAAAAAAACTTGAGAGGGACTCGGCCAAATTGTGTACAAATCCAAATAAAGTCCACGTGGGGGGAAAAGCCCCTAAATTGCTTAACCAAATTTGACTCCTACAGCCACTGGGGAAAGAAAGGCAGGCTGAGTAGTTTATTTATTTTTTATTTTTATTTTATTTTTTTTGCGGTACACGGGCCTCTCACCGCTGTGGCCTCTCCCTTTGCGGAGCACAGGCTCTGGACGCGCAGGCTCAGCGGCCATGGCTCACGGGCCCAGCTGCTCCGCGGCACGTGGGATCTTCCCGGACCGGGGCACGAACCCGTGTCCCCTGTATCGGCAGGCGGACTCTCAACCACTGCGCCACCAGGGAAGCCCTGAGTAGTTTATAAATCACTCAGAAAATTAAAATGATGTCACCATCACTCTTCAGCTAGTGAAGAGAAAACCGTGGAGGTTTTCCAAGAATAGTCTCTTCAATTTAGGAGATTGTGGGAGGAGAGAAACAGAAAAAAAGGTGTAGCCAGGAAGGCGAAATGAAGCGGGAGCACGGACAGTGAAGGCTGGGGTGCAGCTGGGGGCGGGGAGAATCAGAAAGGACAATGCAGGTGGACCTGGGGAAGGGGTTACCTAGCTGCAGGTACAGAGCTCCGCCCACATCTGGGCAGAGGCGCCCTTCCCCCTCTCCCGCTCTAGTGGGCATTGGAAATAGGTTTACTGTTACCTCTTGCACCAAAGTCAGGCTCTATGGGGTCATGGAGGAGAACATAGGGTAGTTTGAGGACTGAGGGATTGTCCGCAGTACCAACAGAAAAACATAGAGCAGGCGGCTGCCTACCAGTGGAGAGACCGCTGCGCCGCAAAATAGGGGCCCCAGGGCTTCCCTGGTGGCTCAGTGGTTGAGAGTCCGCCTGCCAATGGCAGGGGACACGGGTTCGTGCCCCGGTCCGGGAAGATCCCACATGCCATGGAGCGACTGGGCCCGTGAGCCATGGCCGCTGCGCCTGCGCGTCCGGAGCCTGTGCTCCGCAACGGGAGAGGCCACAACAGTGCGAGGCCCGCGTACCGCAAAAAAAAAAAAAGGGGGGGGGGGGCCCAGGGTGAATCGGGAAACTGCTGCATTGTCAGACATCAGCCGTCAAGACCAAGTCACAGACAGATGGATGGGCCAGACCCCCAATAAAAGAAGCGGCTGAGCTCAGGAGCCCCAAAAGACTCTGAGAAGTCTTGCTTTTCATAGCACTCCTGTTGAGACGGGCAGCAGCATTCACATCTTAACCAGTGAAATAGAATAGTTTAGTTGTTTGCCCAGCGACGCTCTGGAGTTCCTAAAATTTCCTGTGTCTGAAGTTGAGCCTCGGGCGCTAGCTCCATTTACCGACAGTTATGTAATTAATGAAATATTTTGAAATATGATTTTTGACTTGAGAGGGAAAATATGGACACACATAAAACAAAAGAGTATTTCCACATTTTTGAATTGCCAAGAGACACATGTGGCTAGCCCAGTAATAAAGCATTATGCAATAACCCCTCAATTCCTGGTTAAAGAAGTCAGCAGTGACCCATAAAAGACATTGTACTCTATCATGGAGTTATCTTTAGGGGAGGCCTTTGGAAACATTGTAATAATCCATCTCCTTTCCTATGGCAGAGGTGTATCCTGGCACCTGGGAAGAATTCTAGAATCTAGTTTTTAAGAGTTGCTTCTCTGTCTAAAGCAATGTACCATTTTCTTATGCACTTTAATTGTTAGCAGTTGTACTTCATCCTACTTGGGAAAAAGGACCACAAAGCCATTTGATCTAATTGTTGGCATGGTGTATGGCTGTTTTCTACTCTAGCAGCGACCACCTAAGCTGAGCAGACTTTCTTACCTCTTATGTTTCCCCACCCAGTGATATCGAGATTTCAAGAGCACAGACTCCAAAAGCTGTGGATATCCTTGCCAAGGAGATAGGGTTGCTTGCAGATGAAATTGAAATCTATGGCAAAAGCAAAGCCAAAGT
This sequence comes from Kogia breviceps, assembly GCF_026419965.1. Lineage (NCBI taxonomy): Eukaryota > Metazoa > Chordata > Mammalia > Artiodactyla > Physeteridae > Kogia > Kogia breviceps. The sequence continues at coordinate 76,863,975 of NC_081322.1, forward strand.
ACGTTTGTCCCTGCTAGAAAGGTTAAAGGATCAAGCAGATGGAAAATACGTCTTAGTTGCTGGGTAAGACTACTTTTAAAATCTCTTTTTACTAAGAAGACGTTTATAAAACTCTGTTCCCTGTTTATATCTGTCACCACACCCCTCAAATCCATCCTCTTCTCCAGCTTGACATTATTTTGTCCGTTTCACTTGGCAGTCTTTCATTTGACATGAGGTAAGTTTTTATTTTCAGTGTAAAACAAATGAGTCTCCTCCACAGAATATCAAGTGTAACGAGTTCCTAATCCAGGACTTTGCTTTTTGTTTCTCATATTTGTTTTGATCACCCTGGTTCTGCCTTGGATTTTTCATTTCGCTTTTCATGATAAAAATTAAAATAAGAATTGAAAGTAAAATAGTTTGAGCTGAATGGGTTGTTTTTCTACTTGGAAATAACATTGGAAAATGAACAGATCATTGTGTGAGACTTAGACTTTTCGATTAGTATCCTTAATATTTATGAATTTGCATTACAAAAACTCATCTCTTTCTTGCATTTCAGAATTAATACTGGGCCATTTACATTTGTGTTACTCCTTTTACAAAAGGCAAATGCACAGTTTTTGTGAAAAGGAGCATTTTCTTTATTTTGCCTCTTTTTAAAAAAAAAGAAATACATTCACCAGCTGAAAAACAATAGAAAACAAGGGATTTCAAATATTTATTTAATGTGACCCAAGGGAACATCAGGAGACCATATAAATTCCTTTGTTGTCTTGAAATGTCATTGCATTGGCTTACTAATGATACGTAGGCCAAGGCTTGGGGCACAAAACCCTATTTGTTAACAGGCAGAGACATTTTTGTAACTGGGCTTGACTCATAGTTAACTTGGTTTTTACATATCTAATTATTCATGTAAGTGCTTTATTTCTTTTTCTGGTTATAAAAGTCATGCATACCTGGAAAACTATTTGAAAAATACAGAAAGTAAAAACAAGAAAGTATAAAGGACTGTTCACATTTGAGACCATCTTGACACAGATGCAGTCTGTCATAAATGAGGTCATTGTACACATGCTGTTCTGTAAGCACCTTGATTATTAACAATATGTTGTATGCCAAGCTCCATGTGAGTCGGGAGGGAGCTATGTTATCATTTTGCATGACTACTTAACACGCTACTGCTCACATCCCAGCTTCTTCAACGTGCTGGGGGATGGGGCTTGCGGGGGGTGGTAAAAATGCCTGGGATGAGGGTGGGTTCCATTCTACACATCTTCCCAGCACCAGGAAACATAGCTTGTGGCTCAGCCACTGATAGTAAAGCATGTTTCTAATTCTTCTTCAAGTGTATTAAGGCAGAAAAAAGGTTTGAAGATATCATAGAGATGTCCCACAATTTATTGAACCAATTCTCTATTGACGGACTCTCAAATTGTTCCCCATCTTTGGCCATTATAAGCAGTGCTGAAATTAACAACCGTGGGCGTGCATATTTGTGCATTTATCCAATGATCTGCTTAGGAAAAATCCCTAGAGATGAATTCAATTTTTCATACCTACAAATAAAGATAAAACTATAAATAAAGCAAGATAGTGTCCATAATGTCACCTCTTTAATGGTGTAATTTCTTCATATCTCTTCCCCTTTTTCCTTTAGCCTTCCTCTACGCCCCCACCTCACCCCCCATCCCACCCCCCAGTTCCTCTTTCTCCATCTCCTTCTGTTACTGTTTTCTAAGAGGGATGGACAGCTAGAGTCATTCGGTGGCTGTGTTTTTAAGGAATTCATACCTTGCTGCAGCACCTCAGTTGCCTGTGGCTTAAACCTCTCTCAGACTCCCAGGTTCACCACCGCGGGATTCCCAGTCCTAATGGGATGCTCTCCAGCCTGGGACCCCAGCCCTGATGTCCCCATAACTGAGCTGTAGGAAACCTCTTTGAGGGGAGATTTGGCCTCACCTGAGGCACCCTCTGGGGGCAGGTCTGTGACAGGAGCTGGCTGGCGGCAGGGGGTGGGTACTCCCGGGTCCCAGAGCTTGGAGCAAACATCTAGTCAGTCAGTGTTGCTTTTCTGGAAGTGTGCTTCATGCAAGTTTGCTTACAGTGAATAAATTAACTCTGAGACATTAAGAACTTCAGAAGCAAATTTAGCATCTTATCCACAGATTTGCTTCCCTTCCAGGATTTAGGTGCTCTTGGTAGGTGGGTTTGCTGGTTTTCTCACCCTCTTTAAGGTAGGAAAACTCAGGAGGATGTGGTCTCAGTTTACGAAGGAAGAATCATACAGCCATTTTTCACATGGAATGGCTGTGATTTACTCTGTTTTGGGCTTGTCAGTATTGGAAATAAAAGCACAAATCTAGACATGGCCCTGCCCTTCACTGGGAACACAGAATTGATACTTCTAAAACAAAAGCTATGATGGTATTGTTGTCAGATTCCTAACCTGGCCTCCAGCCACATGCCAGAGAGTGACCGCCAGCCTGGCCACCTAGGATTGCCACCACGTGTTGGTCCATACCCAGTAGAACATCGTTCCGCTCTGTCTCTGCTGGCCTTTATGTGTGTAACTGAGCAGAAGCAGCCAGGCTGCCATGTTATACATAGAAGCCAAAATTAAACCTGAATTCTCAAGTACAGATTTAACCCCAGGACATCAACAGTTCTTTTTCTGAAATTGTGGTATAAATTCCCTTACATAACGAAGACCTATGAAGGAACAAAAATCAAATTGTGTTGCTTTCACCTGCATTGAAAAAGAAGCTGGGGCTTCCCTGGTGGCGCAGCAGTTAAGAATCTGCCTGCCAACACAAGGGACAAGGGTTCGAGCCCTGGTCTGGGAAGATCCCCAATGCTGCGGAGCAACTAAACCTGTGCACCACAACTACTGAGCCTGTGCTCTGAGCCCGTGAGCCACAGCTACGGAAGTCCATGTGCCTAGAACCCGTGCTCCACAACAAGAGAAGCCACTGCAGTGAGAAGCCCGCGCACTGCAAAAAAGAGTAGCCCCTGCTTGCTGCAACTAGAGAAAGCCTGCGTGCAGCAACGAAGACCCAATGCAGCCAAAAATAAATAAATAAAATAAATTTTTTTTAAAAAAGAAAAAAGCTGTGAGGGTAGGATTTTGAGATGTATGTATGCATCTGTCTCAGAGCTTGGAGGTGTTTAGAAAAGGCATATAACAGTGTATTCTATAAGAGAGGAATGAACTCCCCTCACCAACACAACAAGAGATATTTTTTTAAGTGTGTAAACTGCCTTTGTTATCTAATCTTTTGATAGCTGGATGTTTGAAATCACTTTAAAACAGCAAGACAATCATAATCTACAAGGAAAACTTCATTTGAAATAAAATCACCTTTAATTTGTCAGGTCAGTTATGGAAAAGTGACATTATCAAGCCCTTATACACATGATTGCAACTTCTTAAGAAATATAAATTACCTGTCCACATAATTCAAAAAGAGTCATGTACCACAATGTTTATTGCAGCACTGTTTACGATAATCATGACATGGAAGCAACTTAAGTGTCCATCGACAGATGAATGGATAAAGAAGATGTGGCACGTATATACAATGGAATATTACTCAGCCATAAAAAGAAACGAAATTGAGTTATTTGTAATGAGGTGGATGGACCTAGAGACTGTCATACAGAGTGAAGTAAGTCAGAAAGAGAAAAACAAATACTGTATGCTAACATATGTGGAATCTAAAAAAAAATGGTTCTGAAGAACCTAGGGGCAAGACAGGAGTAAAGACGCAGACATAGAGAATGGACTTGAGGACATGGGGAGGGAGAAGGGTAAGCTGGGAGGAAGTGAGAGAATGGCATGGACATATATACACTACCAAATGTAAAATAGATAGCTAGTGGGAAGCAGCACCATAGCACAGGGAGATCAGCTCCGTGCTTTGTGACCACCTAGAGGGGTGGGATCGAGAGGAAATATGGGGATATATGTATATGTATAGCTGATTCACTTTGTTATAAAGCAGAAACTTAACACACCATTGTAAAGCAATTATACTCCAATAAAGATGTTAAAAAAAAACTCAAAAAAAAAGCAGAACTAAAAAAAAAAAGATGTGGTACATATATACAATGGAATATTACTCAGCCATAAAAAAGAACGAAATAATGCTATTCACGGCAACATGGATGGACCTAGAGATTCTCATACTGAGTGAAGTAAGTCAGCTGGAGAAAGACAAAAATCATATGATATCGCTTATATGTGACATCTAAAAAAAAAAAATGGTACAGATGAACTTATTCGCAGAACAGAAATTGAGTCACAGATGTAGAAAACAAACTTGTGGTTACCAGGAGGGAAAGCGGTTGGGAGGGATAAGTTGGGAGATTGGGATTGACACATAGACACTACTATATAAAATATAGATAATTGATAAGGACCTGCTGTATAGCACAGGGAGCTCTTCTCAATACTCTGTAATGACCTTTATGGGAAAAGAATCTTAAAAAGAGTGGATACATGTATATGTATAACTGATTCACTTTGCTGTACAGCAGAAATTAACACAACATTGTAAATCAACTCTACTCCAATAAAAATTTTTTTAAACAATAAAAAAAATAGATGGCTAGTGGGAAGCAGCCTCATAGCACAGGGAGATCAGCTCGGTGCTTTGTGACCACCTAGAGGGGTGGGATAGGGAGGGTGGGGGGAGACCACGAGGGAGGGGATATGGGGATATATGTATACATATAGCTGATTCACTTTGTTATACAGCAGCAACTAACACACCATTGTAAAGCAATTATACTCCAATAAAGATGTTAGAAAAAATATATATATATAAATTACCCGTCCATTAAATGATTTTTTCCTTTTTTCTGAAAGGTTTTTTTTAAATCTGAAAATAATATTGACCCATTGAATAAAAATTTAGCATGAAAAAAGTAAAAAGGAGAAAACGAAATCTCTCATTACTCAGAAGTATTCAAAATTTTTATATTTCCTTCCAGGATTGTATCTCTGCATCTATCCTTTTTACACATTGAGATCATGCCATAAATACCATTTTGTTTCCTGCTTTTATCCCTGAATACTATAACATAAGTCTTCTCTCATGCTTTAGAAGAATTCAAATGCCCAAGTAATTTTTCAGTAAACCTAAATAACAAAGTATTATTGCACATTTGAATTCATGTATAAATGTGATTTTAATATATCAACAGTGGGATTAAAATATAAAGCCATGGGATTAAAAAAGCCTTCTACTATTAATACCACAAATGCAAAACAGATTAATTCATTTTAAAAAGCTATTCTTCAAACTTCAGAATTTCTTATTCCGTCAGAATCATCTGTATTTCATCAGCTACACTTCACATGGTATTTACACCTACACATCACTTTATTTGCTCTGCCTGACAAAATGAAAAGTATTGGGAATTGTTCAGGGAAATATGCCAAAAGAATCTTAGGGTCTCCTGAGTTTTACATATTTTCCTACTTACACTAATGAAAAGGAATTTGTTTGAGAACTTGACTCGGAGTGCAGCTGCAGGGCATTGAAAGTGTATGCAGAATGGGTCTCCATCCGCCCTTTACTGATTTCCATGCAGAAGTTTTTAGAATTTCTCTGAATCGCTTGGACCCAGCAGTTAAAAAAAGAAGCCCAAATTCAAAGTGTGAATAGACTGAATTTCACATTAAAGGAAAATATTCACATCACTATTTTTTTCTCTAGAGTGCCAAATACCTGATTTGATTTTATTTTTGTTTATTTTTTAATGTTACAAACCATTTTGGTCAGTGTAAAAATAACTTCTTTTGATTCTTCTAAGATTTCGATTTTCTGCCCTGTGCAACTATCTAAATATGTGTGAGTTTTTCTTCTACTTACATTAGATGCAGAGCAGAACAAAGGTATTTACAAGTGGCCAGGGAATTTGAACTATTTACCTCAGTCAAGTGTGATGGGAAACAACCAAATGGACCATGGTTATCCTTTTTTTAAAAAAAAATTAACATACTTTATTATTAATTTTTTTTAATGACTTAGGACAAGCTTTACTAATTGTGTTTTTTTTACATCTTTATTGGAGTATAATTGATTTACAATTGTGTGTTTGTTTCTGCTTTATAACAAAGTGAATCACCTACACATATACACATATCCCCATATCTCCTCCCTCTTGCATCTCCTTCCCACGCTCCCTATCCCATCCTCTAGGTGGTCACAAAACACCAAGCTGATCTCCCTGTGCTATGCGGCTGCTTCCCCCTAGCTATCTGTTTTACATTTGGTAGTGTATATATGTCCATGACACTCTCTCACTTTGTCCCAGTTTACCCTTTCCCCTCCCTGTGTCCTCAAGTCCATTCCCTACATCTACGTCTTTATTACTCTCCTGCCCCTTTTTTATTTTTTTATTTTCCATATGTATGTGTTACCATACGATATTTGTTTTTCTCTTTCTGACTTACTTCACTCTGTATGACAGACTCTAGGTCCATCCGTCTCACTACAGATAACTCAATTTCGTTTCTTTTTATGGCTGAGTAATATTCCATTATAGATATGTGCCACATCTTCTTTACCCATTCATCTGTCGATGGACACTTAGGTTGCTTCCATGTCTTGGCTATTGTAAATAGTGCTACAATGAACATTGTGGTACATGACTCTTTTTGAATTATGGTTTTCTCAGGGTATATGCCCAGTAGTGGGATTGCTGGGTCATATGGTAGTTCTATTTTTTGTTTTTTAAGGAACCTCCATACTGTTCTCCATAGTGGCTGTATCAATTTACATTCCCACCAACAGTGCAAGAGGGTTCCCTTTTCACCACACCCTCTCCAGCATTTATTGTTTGTAGATTTTTTGATGATGGCTATTCTGACTGGTGTGAGGTGATATCTCACTGTAGTTTTGATTTGCATTTCTCTAATGATTAATGATGTTGAACATCCTTTCATGTGTTTGTTGGCAATCTGATATCTTCTTTGGAGAAATGTCTGAGTCTTCTGCCCATTTTTGGATTGGGTTGTTTGTTTTTTTGATACTGAGCTGCATGAGCTGCTTGTAAATTTTGGAGATTAATCCTTTGTCAGTTGCTTCATTTGCAAATATTTTCTCCCATTCTGAGGGTTGTCTTTTTGTCCTGTTTATGGTTTCCTTTGCTATGCAAAAGATTTGAAGTTTCATTAGGTCCCATTTGTTTATTTTTGTTTTTATTTCCATTTCTCTAGGAGGTGGGTAAAAAAGGATCTTGCTGTGATTTATGTCATAGAATGTTCTGCCTATGTTTTCCTCTTAAGAATTTCATAGTGTCTGGCCTTGCATTTAGGTCTCGAATCCATTTTGAGTTTATTTTTGTGTATGATGTTAGGGAGTGTTCTAATTTCATTCTTTTACATGTAGCTGTCCAGTTTTCCCAGCACCACTTATTGAAGAGGCTGTCTTTTCTCCATTGTATATTCTGGCCTCCTTTATCAAAGATAAGGTGACCATATGTGTGTGGGTTTATCTCTGGGTTTTCTATCCTGTTCCATTGATCTATATTTCTGTTTTTGTGCCAGTACCATCCTGTCTTGATTACTGTAGCTTTGTAGTATTGTCTGAAGTCTGGGGGCCTGATTCCTCCAGCTCCGTTTTTCTTTTTCAAGATTGCTTTGGCAATTTCGGGTCTTTTGTGTTTCCATACAAATTGTGAAATTTTTTGTTCTAGTTCTGTGAAAAATGCCATTGGTAGTTTGATAGGGATTGCACTGAATCTGTAGATTGCTTTGGGTAGTATAGTCATTTTCACAATGTTGATTCTTCCAATAAAAGAATACGGTATATCTCTCCATCTGTATCATCTTCATTTTCTTTCATCAGTGTCTTATCGTTTTCTGCATATGGATCTTTTGTCTCCTTAGGTAGGTTTATTCCTAGGCATTTTATTTCTGTTGAAATGGTAAATGAAACTGTTTCCTTAATTTCTCTTTCAAACATTTCATCATTAGTGTATAGGTATACAGGAGATTTCTGTGCATTAATTTTGTATCCTGCTTCTTTACCAAATTCATTGGTTAGCTCTAGTAGTTTTCTGGTAGCATCTTTAGGATTCTCTATGTATAGTATCATGTCATCTGCAAACAGTGACAGCTTTAATTCTTCTTTTCTGATTTGGGTTCCTTTTATTTCTTTTTCTTCTCTAATTGGTGTGGCTAAAACTTCCAAAACTATGTTGAATAATAATGGTGGGAGTGGACAACCTTGTCTTGTTCCTGATCTTACAGGAAATGGTTTCAGTTTTTCACCATTGAGAACAATGTTGGCTGTGGGCTTGTCATATATGGCCTTTATCATGTTGAGGTAAGTTCCCTCTATGCCTATTTCTGGAGGGTTTTTATATAAATGGGTGTTGAATTTTGTCAACAGCTTTTTCTGCATCTATTGAGATGATCATAAGGTTTTTCTCCTTCAATTTGTTAATATGGCTTATCACACTGATTTGCATATTTTGAAGAATCCTTGCATTCCTGGCATAAACCCCACTTGATCATGATGTATGATCCTTTCAATGTGCTGTTGGATTCTGTTTGCTAGTATTCTGTTTAGGATTTTTGCATCTATGTTCATCAGTGATATTGGCCTGTAGTTTTCTTTCTTTGTGACATCTTTGTCTGGTTTTGGTATCAGGGTGATGGTGGCCTCGTAGAATGAATTCGGGAGTGTTCCTCCCTCTGCTATATTTTGGAAGAGTTTGAGAAGGATAGGTGTTAGCTCTTCTCTAAATGTTTGATAGAATTCGCCTGTGAAGCCATCTGGTCCTGGGCTTTTGTTTGTTGGAAGATTTTTAATCACAGTCTCAATTCAGTTTTTGTGATTGGTCTGTTTACATTTTCTATTTCTTCCTAGTTCAATCCTGGAAGGTTGTGCTTTGCTAAGAATTTGTCCATTTCTTCCAGGTTGTCCATTTTATTGGCATATAGTTGCTTGTAGTAATCTCTCATGATCCTTTGTATTTCTGCAATGTCAGTTGTTATTTCTCCTTTTTCATTTCTAATTCTGTTGATATGAGTCTTCTCCCTTTTTTTCTTGATGAGTCTGACTAATGGTTTATCAACTTTATTTATCTTCTCAAAGAACCAGCTTTTAGTTTTATTGATCGTTTGCTATTGTTTCCTTCATTTCTTTTTCATTTATTTCTGCTCTGATCTTTATGATTTCTTTCCTTCTGCTAACTTTGGGGTTTTTTTCTTCTTCTTTCTCTAATTGCTTTAGGTGTAAGGTTAGGTTGTTTATTTGAGATGTTTCTTGTTTCTCAAGGTAGGACTGTATTGCTGTAAACTGCCCTCTTAGAACTGCTTTTGCTGCATCCCATAGGTTTTGGGTCATCGTGTTTTCATTGTCATTTGTTTCTAGATATTCTTTTATTTCCTTTTTGATTTCTTCAGTGATCTCTTGGTTATTTAGTAGTGTACTGTTTAGCCTCCACGTGTTTCTATTTTTTACAGATTTTTTCCTGTAATTGGTATCTACTCTCATAGCATTGTGGTCAGAAAAGATATTTGATGTGATTTCAATTTTCTTAAATTTACCAAGGCTTGATTTGTGACCCAAGATATGATTTATCCTGGAGAATGTTCCATGAGCACTTGAGGAGAAAGTGTACTCTGTTGTTTTGGGATGGAATGTCCTATAAATATCAATTAAGTCCATCTTGTTTAATGTATCGTTTAAAGCTTGTGTTTCCTTATTTATTTTCATTTTGGATGATCTGTCCATTGGTCAAAGTGGGGTGTTAAAGTCCCCTACTATAATTGTGTTACTGTCGATTTCCCCTTTTATGGTTGTTAGCATTTGCCTTATGTATTGAGGTAGTCCTATGTTGGGTGCATTATTATTTACAATTGTTATATCTTCTTCTTGGATTGATCCCTTGATCATTTTATGTAGTGTCCTTCTTTGTCTGTTGTAAGTCTTTATTTTATAGTCTCTTTTGTCTGATAGGAGAATTGCTATTCCAGCTTGTTTGCATGGAAAATCTTTTTCCATCCCCTCACTTTCAGTCTGTATGTGTCCCTAGGTCTGAAGTGGGTCTCTTGTAGACAGCATATATATGCGTGTTGTTTTCGTATCCATTCAGCCAGTCTGTCTTTTGGTTGGAGCAGTTAATCCATTTACATTTAAGGTAGTTATCGATATGTACATTCCTATTACCATTTTCTTAATTGTTTTGGGTTTGTTTTTGTAGGTGTTTTCCTTCTCCTGTGTTTCCTTCCTAGAGAAGTTCCTTTAGCATTTGTTGTAAAGCTGGTTTAGTGGTGCTGAATTCTCTTAGCTTTTGCTTGTCTTTAAAGGTTTTAATTTCTCTGTCTAATCTGAATGAGATCCTTGCTGGGTAGAGTAATCTTGGTTGTAGGTTTTACCCTTTCAGCACTTTAAATATGTCCTGCCACTTCCTTCTGGCTTGCAGAGTTTCTCCTGAAAGATCAGCTGTTAACCCTTTGGGGATTCCCTTGTATATTGTTGTTTTGCCCTTGCTGCTTTTAATATTTTTTCCTTGTATTTAATATTTGATAATTTTATTAATATGTGTCTTGGCGTGTTTCTCTTTGGATTTATCCTGTATGGGACTCTCTGTGCTTCCTGGACTTGATTGACTATTTCCTTTCCCATATTAGGGAAGTTTTCAATTATAATATCTTCAAATATTTTCTCAGACCCTTTCTTGTTTTCTTCTTCTTCTGGGACCCCTATAATTCACATGTTGGTGCATTTAATGTTGTCCCAAAGGTCTCTGAGACTGTCCTCAATTCTTTTCATTCTTTTTTCTTTATTCTGCTCTGCATTAGTTATTTCCACTATTTTATCTTCCAGGTCACTTATCCATTCTTCTGCCTCAGTTATTCTGTTATTGATTTCTTCTAGAGAATTTTTAATTTCATTTATTGTGTTGTTCATCATTGTTTGTTTGCTCTTTAGTTCTTCTAGGTCCTTGTTAAACATTTCTTGTATTTTCTCCATTCTATTTCCAAGATTTTGGATCATCTTTTACTATCATTACTCTGAATTCTTTTTCAGGTAGACTGCCTATTTCCTCTTCATTTATTTGGTCTGGTGGGTTTTTGCCTTGCTCCTTCATCTGCTGTGCATTTCTCTGTCTTCTCATTTTGCTTAACTTACTGTGATTGGGGTCTGCTTTTCGCAGGCTGCAGGTTCGTAGTTCCTATTGTTTTTGGTGTCTGGCCCCAGTGGCTAAGGTTGGTTCACTGGGTTGTGTAGGCTGGTGCCTGTGTTCTGGTGGATGAGGCTGGATCTTGTCTTTCTGGTGGGCAGGACTGAATCCAGTTGTGTGTTTTGGGATGTCTGTGACCTTATTATGATTCTAGGCAGCCTCTCTGCTAATGGGTGGGGTTGTGTTCCTGTCTTGCCAGCTGTTTGGCATAGGGTGTCCAGCACTGTAGCTTGCTGGTCATTGAGTGGAGCTGGGTCTTAGCACTGAGATGGAGGTCTCTTTGAGCGCTTCCACCATTTGATACTACATGGAGCCAGGAGGTCTCTGGTGAACCAATGTCCTGAACTTGGCTCTCCCACCTCAGAGACCAGGCCTGACACCCGGCTGGAGCACCAAGACCCTGTCAGCCACACGGTTGCAAACTCCGGAAATCCACACTCCAGAGGCACTCCTTTCAACCTACTGCCTCTCCCCTTCCACGCAGGTCCTGGTTATCCATTTCTATTGTTAGTTTAAAAAGGTGTTAAAAGACCTTCCAAGCAAAGACTTTTGGAGTTCATGGTTCAACCCGTGGCTAATGGCAATAATACTGTCCAACAGGATTCTAGATTTTGAGAACGGATCAGTTTTATGACTTCTCTCTGCATAAGCAGTCTCTTTGAACTTTGAGTAAATGGTAAGCTTCTTTTAGTACGTGTCCAAATTGTCACAGACAATTCATTCGTTCAATTCATTTTTACTGTAGTTGACAGTGAAGAACATTTGTCTTAGAAAAGGTGTCATTTCTTTTTCTAATGGTTTTTGCTCATCTATGCCTGGACAGGTGGCAGAAGCGCAATGGAAATAGCCCTTCACCTCAGCAAGCTTGTAGTCATAATGCCCCCTGAAAAGTTAGATAATAAGCACGAAATGAGTCCTGTGGGAAGTTGGAGGGAGCAGGTAAATATCTTAGGAGAAAATGAGGAAGATAATGAGCAGAACCCACAGTTCCATTTCCATAAACTCCAAGCACTTACAGAAAAAGAAATTAGGTTAACATGGTGCTTATCTTTCCTCAGTCAACTTGAGAGTTTGGAATGTGAGCTAAGGATCGTGAGATGACAATTAAGCAAATTTTGATGCCAAATGTAGGAATGAGGTGAAATGAAATTTTTTTGGTAGCTCTCCTTTGATTGCTCCCCATAAATACTTCCTACTTTCTGATTTTCCTGAATTGTATCAGTTGGCAGAACGCGAAGCAGTCCTGTGTTTCTCATTAAGAGTTGGATGCTTAGCTGAAGTTTTTGGGAGGTCATGTCTGGGCGTGTCTGCTTTTGGCTCTCTGCAGCAGCATTGTGAGCATATCCTTAGGGATGAAAATGTAATCCTTCATGTGACACATTTAAGGAAAGCCTCTGTTCCTTTGCAAGAAGTAAATACCAGTACAGTACTTAATCCACCCTACATCTGACCTGCATTTTCTTTACGTAAGCCCGTGATGCCTGTGGCTCTTGGTTGGAAGTGTATGTCGCCGAGGAGCATTCCAGTGGGATCACTAGCTCCCTCCCAGTGGCCTCCTTGTTGCTAAATCCAGTGACCGCTTTTCACTGGACTGCATTTGAGTCTGCGGACGCCTCCATGGCTCCCTTCGGAGATTCCCCTGTCACACCTCTGCCTGCTGTCAGGGTTTCCCTGACTTAATACTGCTCCTCCTTAGTTTCCCTTTGCCGTCTTCTAACTATTCCCTAAGAGACAGTGTTCGTAACAATTCTGTCTTCATCCCTTTTGTCCTCTGTTCACTCCACTGACTGCTTGTCCCCATTCCCATGCTTCAAATTACTCATTATCGATAATGATTTCCATCCATAGAAATAACCTAGTGAAGTCAAATGACTTGCCTGGGTTTAATTTCCAGCTCTACTGCTCACTAATTGTGTGGCCTTGGGAAGAATACTTAAAATTCCTGTGCCTCAGTGTCCTCATTTATCAAATGAAGATTAACCCAACAAATATAAAGCACAGAACCTAGCGTATTAACTAGCCCACCCACCCTCACTTTTATCTGGGGAAAGCTTATTCATTGGTCAGGTCTCAGCTTAGATGTTACCTCCGCCAGGAAGCCTTCCCTGCTGTCCCAAGTCTACTTGGATCGTCCTCCTATGTGCTCTCATAATACAGTGTAATTGCCCTGTTTCCTCTGTCTCAGTGTCCCTCACATTCATTGTAACTGCCGATTTATCTCTCCACATCTCCCATCGGCCATAAGCTCTGTGAGCTCAGCAGTGGAGTCCAGTGTGGTCTTCACTGTCCCTGGGTCTGGTTACCTGGACACAGTGGTACTTAAGAAATATTTGCTGAAAGAGTGATTGATTGTATTGCTGTGGTGGACGGAGATAGTTGTATTACTTCTTTGCGGTCACATCGCTGGGTTTTATGGGTCAGAAAACTCTTTCATTGGTTTTGTTTTGGTTGAGTGTCCTAGACAATCTGGCTCACAGCATCTAACCCACAGAAGACTAAATTGTAAGGCAAAATAAGTTTTTAAACTTGTAACAGTGGTTAGAATATGCCAAGGAACAATTTCATGGGTCTTTACTTGGGAATGTAATATACGCCTGTCCCATTACTTAATTCTTTGATGTTGTGAGCCTCTGATGCTTGGCTTTGTAGGGTGTGTGCTCGACAGTGAACTCCCAGAGCAGAGTTAACCTCCTTAGTGTGCTTAGGAGCTGTGGACTTATTCCTTCCAAATACTGGAAGGGTTGTTGTATGGGAAGGGAGAGGCTGAGTGTGTCTGTAGGAAGCTACAGGAATGCAGATATCTCCTCTTTAGGACAAAGAACTTGTCTAACTGTAAAAGCTCTCAGGAGATAAATGGGCCACCCTGGAGCTAATGAGCCTCCAGCACAGCTTATGTTTAAACATGGCTGGACAAGCCCCGGACACTGATATCTAGAAGGAGATGGATGAATGGGGACATTAGAATCCCTTCTAAAATGAGAGTCTGGCCATGCTGCACCACCCATGGACCATTGACTTAGGCCTCGTGCCCACTTAAAGCCCTCAGTAAATGGCTCTGGAAGAATAAATGCCAAATTATCCATCAGCAAGAAAATGACATCAGCTTAATTATTTAAATCATTTTGATAACGATTTAATTATCATTGATTATTATTAAAAATGAATCATTATTTAATGATTAATAATGATTTAATGATTAATTAATAATTTAATTAACTATTTTAAAATGCCAAAGAATGGATAGTTCTTTGCCATTTCTTGAAGTTGGTAGTGTTATTGGCACTACTGCTGAATAACTTTTCTTTCTTGGCACTCTTGGTAAAGATATGTCTGTATCTTGACTTTAGCTTAAGCACGGCCTTTGTGATGTGGGTAGACCATAAAAAGATCCAAGGAAGTTGACTGATTCAGTGATACTGGAGTGGCCTGGTCTCTACCAGTCTCCTCCAAGTTGGTTCTTGTACCATAGATTGATTGTGCATAGGTTGTCTAGAAAATATTAAATTTACTCTTCCTTTTCCCCCAAACCAGGATCACACCCACCCCTCTTGGAGAAGGGAAAAGTACAGTTACAATTGGGCTCGTGCAGGCATTGACTGCGCACCTGAACATCAACTCCTTTGCCTGTCTGAGGCAGCCTTCTCAAGGACCGACTTTTGGAGTTAAAGGTAGTTTATTTAACAACGAGTATATTTTTCAGAGCAAAATTTATCACCAACAAATGTGGAATTACAACTTACTCGAGGAACTGGTACATTTCATCTCCACACGCACTCCTGCAGCCCTCCACCCCTCACCCGCCTCCCTGCACATTCAGTAGGTCACCCCAACACGATCCTCCCGCAGAGAGAGCTTCAGGGGGAGGTCTCAGTGGAGCCCCTCAGGAAGCCGACCCCCTTGCTTCCCTTGAGCAGTGCTTGGGTTCTTGCTCAGGACTCCAGCCTTGAGCGGAAGCCTTCCACTCCATCAGTCCCTTCTTCGCCGAGCGGTTTTGAAACTCTGCTGTTCGTATTGGTGTTTTGTCATCCCAGCCAAGCTGAAAGGTCTTTCCATCCAAACCGTTAAGAGATCCCTTAGGTCAGCCCCAAACCTCATGTCATCGGAGTTGCCGTGTGGGTCCTGAGGAGCTCTGGAAACTGGCTGTGGACCGGGAGGTGTGATGAACTTCCTCTGTGGCTGTGGTCAGGCTGCGATCTGGCACCTCCACAGTCACTAGTCCTTTTTCATGGATTTATCATGAACCATTCTTCAGCTCACTTTATAATAAATAGCCTTTACTGCTGCAGTTACTGCTTGTTCTCGGTACTTTGTGGTTTTTAGCAGGATTATCTTTGTATTCCTGTTACAAATATTAACAACTCCTAACTTTAAGTACTCTTAGAATGTCATACATTATGTAGTGCAGTGAACACTAGACGTGGACGAGAAGGCTGGGGTTTTATTTGTGGCTGGGTGTCTTACCGCTGTGTGACCTTTAGCCAGTCATAACTTCTCTGAGCCGCATGTGTAAAGGTGTAAAAGATATATAGTACTAGGCTTACCAGATTATCGTGAGGCAAAATAGTGTATAAAAATAAGGTCAACTGTAAAATGATGTGGACACAGAAGGTATCATTGTTTGAAGATAGAGAAGTCTTTTTAACGTAATAACTTTACTATTTTGAAGGATTAAGCAGCGTGACAAATCATATATACTATTAACTAAAATAAACTGACAGAAGTCTGTAATGTGTAAGTCTGTTGACCAGATAGATTTTATTTAGGAAAGTTTTTTTGTACTTTAAATGCATGTGCAAGTTAGGTGAAGCATAGCCACATAGATCTGATAATAAATTAACGAAAGAATCTCATGTTCACTGTAATGCCATTTGCTGTACTCTGCTTACCCCCCTTTTAAACAAAGAGACCGAAGTCCTTCAATTATATAGTGGGACGTAGGGTGAACTTTCTTCACCTTCTGTTCTGCTTTGCCTGAGAGGTATTATTTCTCACTGCCTGTTTTTATTACATCTTGGGGGTACGTGCCTCCCTGTTGGGCTTGGGGAGCTGTGTCCCCGGGGCTCCTGTACTTGGCACCTCATTTCAAATGGTACCTGCTCTGTTGTTTAGGAGGAGCTGCAGGTGGTGGATACGCCCAGGTCATCCCCATGGAAGAGGTAAGATTCCAAGAGACATGTGTCTTGTGTCACTGTTTTTCCCTCCTGGAACCTTTTCTCTGTGCTTCTGTAAATACAGGCCCACAGTAGTTTATCCTCGATCCCAAAGTTCTGAAGGCTCTGAAAACCAGAAATGTTTGCCTGACCCATTTGGGGGAAAACCTGACATATACTGTTAATGAGCTACTTATGGATTTTGTCTATGCCACTTGGTGTAAATATTCATATATTTTGCTGCAGAAATATTATTTTTGACTAATGGATGCTGACCTGGACCCTGCCTGGAATGTTTTATAAATAAATTATTTGTCCATCACACTATTTTTCTACATTCCAAAAAATTCTGAATCCCAAAACCCACCTCAAGGGTTCTGGATGAGAGGACGCAGAGCTGTATCTCCATCAATCATCTGTTATACTGCCAAATTCAGGAAGGCCTGGACTCTTCACTTCTGTGAACTGAGACTCCAGAATCAAATCCAGTTGCTCATCTGTATCCACAGGTTCCACATCCATGGTTTTGACCAGCTGCAGCTTGAAAATGGGAAAAAAAAATTTTCCAGAAAGTTCCAAAAAGCAAAACTTGAATTTAATGCACGCTGGTAACTATTTTCATAACGTTTACATTGTATTGAGTATTATAAGTAGTCTAGCGATGATTTAGATTATACCGGAGGATGAGAGTATGTTATATGCAAATACTATACCGTTTTACATAAGGGACTTTGAGGGTCTGTGGTTTTTGCTATCTACGGGGTCCTGAAACCAATTCCCCATGCATACTGAGGGACAACCATAGTTCCAAAAAAAAAGGTCCAAATAGGCCAATGGTGTCAATTCTTATCTCTACAAGACCAGTCTCTACACCCTGTATTAACGCTTCCTTGTCCCCTGGATTTAACCAGTGACCCAGTCCATCAGTTCCACTCTCCACATCAGCCTCTTGGTTCAGGTCCTGAGAAGTCTTCCTAAAGCCCGTGTCCTTTTCTGTTGCCTGTGCGTTTCAGCAGTTACCCCGTCACTCTCTGCCCAACACAGCACGGCCGCTCCCCGTGTGCCGCCGCTACGGTGGTCTCTCCACCCCCAGTGTCTCAGGTTCCCACGCCACCCTCCCTCTCTCCACCCTGTCAAACTCCTTGCCCTGTTGTCTCTTGGTTCCAATTCTGGAATGTTCTTCCCTTCCTTTCCTGCCTTCCCTGCTCAGCTCACATTTCAAATGGTACCTGCTCCATCGAGGTTCTGTTCCATCCCACGGATCCCCTCCTGCTCTGTGTTTACCTCCATGTGGTCCCATCGGGCCATGAGGAGTTAGACCCCCTAGGCCCCAGCTCTTAGCAGTGTGCCCAGCACGTAGGAGGTGCTCACTACGAAATATTTGTTGATTTTGTTGAAGGAATAGGAAAGGTTTTTTTTTTTTTTTTTTTTTACCCACAGAGATGTGAGCATCATGGCAGCTAGAGGGAAATTTTGGATAATCTTCAAATATTGGGTGTGGGAGTGAGAAAGAATAGTCAAGGCTTGGCTGAAAAAAACAGCCCCAGGCCTCACATCTGCAGGAGGATGAGTAACAAGCCAGGAAGCTCCAGAGCCAGGGGGCCAAGTTGGGGATGGAGTATAAGGAACATGGCCTGGGGAACAGCTCAGGATTGTGCCGTCGAGTATTGAAAGGGCACTGGTGACCTGCTGTCATATGGCATCACCCGCATGGCCCAAGTTGAGCCTAACTGAGGGACAAGGTAGTTAGAACTATCTGAAGAATTTAGCAAATTACAAACATGCCGATTCTACAAATAATAATCATGTGTGCACATAAGATTAGAAGAAAAATAATGAAATAGAGAGTTGTGAGTGATACTTTTTTTCTATTTCTCAGGCTGTCACATTCTATATTATTGTTTTGCTACTGTGTGTTTTATTCCCTGCCTTATTCCAAAGTACATTTGATATGGTACTATTTTCTTAATTATAAAACAGTGCATAAAAGTACATGAAAAAAGAAAACCAAAATAAGGAATCCAGTCATTAAGTCCATCAGAATTGTTTCACTCTTAACCTGAGAAAGGAAGAATTAGCAATAGAAAGTCTGTGCAAGTGTTCTTTGTTGTCAAGTGGAAGACTGACATTTTCTGATCTTCGGATTCAGGCTATAGAAAACATATCCTAAGCATTGTAAGGGTATGTCATTAGCATAATATTTTGTTTATTCGTAACGTCCTTCAGTACTGCAATGGTGGTTTGAAACAAATAGAAAGATGTTTTTGTTTCATTTTATAGTTCAACCTTCACCTGACTGGGGACATCCATGCCATCACCGCTGCTAATAACCTGTTGGCTGCTGCCATCGACACAAGGATTTTGCATGAAAATACTCAAACAGATAAGGTGAGAAAGGCTCCTTGTTGGCCATTTTGGCCATCTTATCCTGGGATTCCTGGATTAAGGAATTCATGAAAAAACTTTGGAGTCCGAAAGTTCTCTGAAAATCTATTCAAAATGTTGTGAATTGTATATATGTCCTTATTTCTTAAGGAGAGGATCTATACTTTGGCACGGTTCTCAAATGAGTTTATGACCACTACCAAGTTATTGGGGGAATTATGCTAGTTGCACTTTTTAAGCCAAATTGTCTTCAAGGCGAACCTTTAGTTTTAAAGGTAATTGGTAGACAAGTTCTCTGAGTTTTGCCCATGGGTGTAATCTCTGGTCTCTGCTAAGGGGGTTGGAGAGATATCTTTTTAAGATTCTGATGTTACAGGCAGCTATCCTAGATGCCCTGCTAAACAGGTCAGACCCCCTTTTTGGGCCTCAGGGCTGTAGGGTCTGAGAGGTAAATCACACACCTGAAGGGGACAGACTACTAGATGCTAATTCCTCATAGACATAGGACATGGATAAAAGTGGGAATTTCTGACACATTTTACAAAGGTCCTGACATCCTCCAATTAAACTAATTCCCTAGTGAGGTTTTTGTTTGTTTGTTTGTTTGTTTGTTTGTTTTGCGGTATGCGGGCCTCTCAGTGTTGTGGCCTCTACCGTTGCGGAGCACAGGCTCAGCGGCCATGGCTCATGGGCCCAGCCACCCCGCGGCACGTGGGATCTTCCCGGACCGGGGCATGAACCCGTGTCCCCTGCATCGGCAGGCGGACTCTCAACCACTGCGCCACCAGGGAAGTCCCCTAGTGAGTTTTTGAAGCCAAAAATAAATATAGAGATAAATTTTAATTTGGTAGTTATAAGGCTGTAGATCAAGAAATGTATTTTCATACAAACTCTTTACAATGTGCATTATTGCAGATCTAGTCGGATTTATTAAAATAACAGAACTTCAGTCTAAATTGTTTACATTAACCAAGAATTTTAATAGGGTCTGTAATCTAAACAGTTTGGTTATAAATGTAATGAACTTTGTCATATTCTGTAAATTGTCCAAGTTCATGGTTAGCCCTTAAACTTTTGTGAGTTTTGTTTGTATTTTGGGTTTCTAGGCTCTGTATAATCGACTGGTTGCTTCAGTGAATGGTGTTAGAGAATTTTCAGAAATTCAACTTGCTCGGCTAAAAGTAAGTTTCTAGTTAATGGTTCTTTAAAAAGAAAATACACTGGAAACAAATCAGAAAAAATGTCAGAACCAGAAATTTTGAACTTGATTTGATTTTGGTTTTCAGATGCTTTTTTTGGATATTGAACTGTAAATAGACAGAACAATGTAACAGAGATTGCCCAGAACTAGATGCCTGAGGCCTTGATCCTGCACCAAAAAGCAGGTGGACAAATTAAGTTCACCCTTATAGATACCAGCTTCTTCATCTATAAAACGAGAGTGCCACTCTGCAGACAGCTCTAGTCAACTAACAAATGAGGACTGCCAAGAGTCTTCCTTTTTCATGACATTTCTTAACTTTCTAAGAAAGACTTTGAAAGTTCATCTATTTCAGTTTTTATTGTAGCAAGATTCTAAGATTGTATTTGTGGATGTGCTCTTAATTCTTATCCATTTTACCATTTTCTAGTGCTGTTTGCTACTTAATGCCCTACTATCACATAGATTTTCCCTTTGCTTTTTTTCAGAGATTAAAAAATAACTTTAACGGTATAATCTACAGCCACTGGTCGGTGAGAATTGGTTTAAAAAATTCATCCCCTGGCTTCTTACTGAACCAAGTTCAGTTTGTTGAGAATAACGCACAATATGGTATCCTCAGCATCTCCAACGTTTATAGTTTGTTTCCCAGATTCTTTTCTTATACTTTATCAAAAACCACTTTGTTAGAGTGTTTTCTTTATGGAAAGAGATGCTTTAAAACTTTTAATATTTTTTCTTGTGGAATTAGAAATAACTTGAAAACATAGACATAATCGTTACTTAAATTATTGGCAGGGACTTCCCTGGTGGCGCAGTGGTTAAGAATCTGCCTGCCGATGCAGGGGACACGGGTTCGATCCCTGGTCCGGGAAGATCCCACATGCCTTGGAGTAACGAAGCCCGTGTGCCACAACTACTGGGCCTGTGCTCTAGAGCCCGTGAGCCATAACTACTGAGCCTGTGTGTCACAACTACTGAAGCCCATGCACCACCTAGAGCCCATGCTCCGCAACAAGAGAAGCCACCGCAGTGAGAAGCCCAGGCACTGCAACGAAGAGTAACCCCCGCTTGCCACAACTAGAGAAAGCCTGTGCGTGGCAACGAAGACCCAACGCAGCCAAAAATAAAAAATAAATAAATAAAAGAGGAAATTGTTTAAAAAAAATTATTGGTATTTGTATCTGAAAAGAACAGCTAGTGAACTGGAGCATCTGTTAGATGGAAGTTTTATGCCCCTTCTGTGAACAGCGTATGGTGACCACATAGAGAGCCTCAGACCATGACAGACAATACGGCACTTATTCTTTGTGTACTGTCACCTGTTATTTGAAGGGTGTATTATTACAAATATCTGTGTCTCCCATTTTAGGAGGTGTTTGGACTCATTCATTTATGAGTTGGAACAACCTACCATTTTCTTGAAGTTCAGCTTAGTTTTTAAAAAGGCTTTACTGTCATGGAGAAGGTAAAAGTAGAGGGATAATTTGGTTCCATCTTGCTTTTTATTCCTTCTAAAACATATTTTGTTCTTCTTAATCATTAGAAACTGGGAATAAATAAGACTGATCCGAGCGCTCTGACAGAAGAGGAAATGAGGAAATTTGCCCGTCTTGACATTGACCCCTCCACCATCACGTGGCAGAGAGGTAGGTGCTGGTGGCTAGATGGGGAGGGTGACATGTCTTCCAGCTGGAGCTCTTCATAAGCGCACAATTGTATTTCTTCCCACTGTCTTCCTAGCTTGCGTTACATAATCCCTCCATTTATTTCGCTCACTTCTTTTACCAGCCCCTTCTCTCATCCTTGCCTCCTATTGAGGAGAAAAAGCCGTACCCTTATCTCATCCCATTCACCCCATCTCTTCCAGATTTCCGAGGAAAATTACTTTTTTCCTGTCTCATCTCTGGCCTCCTGTATTCTCTTTGAGGGTAAAAATGTCTGTGTCTCTCCCCTTAGTTGTCCTGCTGCCCTCTCTACCCGCCATTCTAATTTCTTACTGTCTTCCTCACCACTAGCTCTCAGCAGCTTAGAAATTTGTATTTTCAGTGCACAATCTTTTCTCTGAGTCTCGTGCTTCCAGCTACTTACTAGAATCCCCTTCAGCACTTCAGATGTGCAGTAGAGGGACGTCTGTCCTGACCTCCCTGTTTTCCTCTTGGCTGTGACGCCCCTCACTTCTCCCTCACTGCCCTCCACAAGGGTGGGATAGTGGGGAAAAGCACTAAACGTGGAGTCAGGAGCATTGAGTGGGTGTCTCCCCCTCAGCGAGTCACATACCTGTTCTGGGCCCAGGTCTCTTGGAGATGGAAATGGAGGCGATAATATATAATTACAGGCATGTGGTAATAACACTTGATAAAACCTACCGAAGAGTTAGATGGTGTGTATTCCTTTTTTTTTTTAGTATTAAATCACTGCTGCTTTTACTTTAGTACCAACTATGACAAGATTTTTTCCAACTTTTTTTTTGAATTTTTAAATATAATTTTATTTATTTTTTTATACAGCAGGTCCTTATTAGTCATCCATTTTATACACATCAGTGTATAAATGTCAATCCCAATCGCCCAGTTCATCACACCCCCACCCACCACTGCTTTCCCCCCTTGGTGTCTATACGTTTGTTCTCTACATCCGTGTCTCAATTTCTGCCCTCCAAACCGGTTCATCTGTACCATTTTTCTAGGTTCCACATATACGTGTTAATATATGATATTTGTTTTTCTGACTGACTTCATTCTGTAAGACAGTCTCTAGATCCATCCATGTCTCTACAAATGACCCAATTTCATTCCTTTTTATGGCTGAGTAATATTCCATTGTATATATGTACCACATCTTCTTTATCCATTCGTTTCTCGATGGGCATTTAGGTTGCTTCCATGACCTGGCTATTGTAAATAGTGCTGCAATGAACATTAGGGTGCATGTGGCTTTTTGAATTATGGTTTTCTCTGGGTATATGCCCAGTAGTGGGATTGCTGGGTCATATGGTAGTTCCATTTTTAGTTTTTTAAGGACCCTCCATACTGTTCTCCATAGTGGCTATATCAATTTACATTCCCACCAACAGTGCAAGAGGGTTCCCTTTTCTCCACACCCTCTCAAGCGTTTGTTGTTTATAGATTTTCTGATGATGCCCATTCTAACTGGTGTGAGGTGATACCTCATTGTACTTTTGATTTGCATTTCTCTAATAATTAGTGATGTCAAGCAGCTTTTCATGTGCTTCTTAGCCATCTGTATGTCTTTGGAGAAATGTCTAAGTCTTCTGCCCATTTTTGGATTCGGTTGTGTGTTTCTTAAATATCGAGCTGCAAGAGCTGTTTATATATTTTGGAGATTAATCCTTTGTCCATTGATTCATTTGCAAATATTTTCTCCCATTCTGAGGGTTGTCTTTTCATCTTGTTTATGGTTTCCTTTGCTGTGCAAAAGCTTTGAAGTTTCAATAGGTCCCATTTGTTTATTTTTGTTTTTATTTCCATTACTCTAGGAGGTAGATCAAAAAAGATCTTGCTGTGATTTATGTCAAAGAATGTTCTTCCTATGTTTCCCTCTATGAGTTTTAAAGTGTCTAGTCTTACATTTAGGTCTTGAATCCATTTTGAGTTTATTTTTGTGTATGGTATTAGGGAATGTTCTAATTTCATTCTTTCACATGTAGCTGTCCAGTTTTCCCAGCACCACTTATTAAAGAGACTGTCTTTTCTCCATTGTATATTCTTGCCTCCTTTGTCATAGATTAGTTGACTATAGGTGCGTGGGTTTATCTCTGGGCTTTCTATCTTGTTCCATTGATCTATGTTTCTGTTTTTGTGCCAGTAGCATATTGTCTTGATTACTGTAGCTTTGTAGTATAGTCTGAAGTCAGGGAGTCTGATTCTTCCAGCTCCATTTTTTTCCCTCAAGACTGCTTTGGCTTTTCAGGGTCTTTTGTGTCTTCATACAAATTTTAAGATTTTTTGTTCTAGTTCCGTAAAAAATGCCATTGGTAGTTTGATAGGGATTGTATTGACTCTGTAGATTGCTTTGAGTAGTATAGTCATTTTCACAGTATTGATTCGTCCAATCCGAGAACATGGTATATCTCTGCATCTGTTGGTATCATCTTTAATTTCTTTCATCAGTGTGTTATAGTTTTCTGCATACAGGTCTATTGTCTCCCTGGGTAGGTTTTTTTCCTAGGTATTTTATTCTTTTTGTTGCAGTGGTAAATGGGAGTGTTTCCTTAATTTCTTTTTCAGATTTTTCATCATTAGTGTATAGGAATGCAGGAGATTTCTGTGCATTAATTTTGTATCCTGCAACTTTACCAAATTCATTGATTACCTCTAGTAGTTTTCTGATGGCATCTTTAGGATTCTCTATATATAGTATCATGTCATCTGCAAACAGTGACAGTTTTACTTCTTCTTTTCCAATTTGGATTCCTTTTATTTCTTTTTCTTCTCTGATTGCCATGGCTAGGACTTCCAAAACTATGTTGAATAATAGTGGTGAGAGTGGACATCCTTGTCTTGTTCCTGATCCTAGAGGAAATGCTTTCAGTTTTTCAGCATTGAGAATGATGTTTGCTGTGGGTTTGTCGTATATGGCCTTTATTATGTCGAGGTAAGTTCCCTCTATGCCCGCTTTCTGGAGACTTTTTATCATAAATGGATGTTAAATTTTGTTAACAGCTTTTTCTGCATCTACTGAGATGATCATATGGTTTTCATTCTTCAGTTTGTTAGTATGGCGTATCACTTTGATTTTTTAAAACTTTATTTATTTATGGCTGTGTTGGGTCTTCGTTTCTGTACGAGGGCTTTCTCTAGTTATGGCAAGCGGGGGCCACACTTCATCGCGGTGCGCAGGCCTCTCACTATCGTACCCTCTCATTGCAGAGCACAGGCTCCAGACGTGCAGACCCAGTAATTGTGGCTCACGGGTCCAGTTGCTCCGCCGTATGTGGGATCTTCCCAGACCAGGACATGAGACTCCCAACCACTGTGCCACCGGGGAAGCCCTTATCATGTTGAATGATTTGCTCATATTGAGGAATCCTTGAATCCCTGGGATAAATCCCACTTGATCATGGTGTATGATCCTTTTAATGTGTTGTTGGATTCTGTTTGCTAGTATTTCGTTGAGGATTTTTGCATCAATATTGATCAGTGATAGTGGTCTGTAATTTTCCTTTTTTGTAGTATCTTTGTCTGGTTTTGGTATCAAGGTGATGGTGGCCTCATAGAATGAGTTTGGGAATGTTCCTTCTTCTGCAATTTTTTAGAAGAGTTTGAGGAGCCATGGGTGTTAGCTCTTCTCTAAATGTTTGATAGAATTCACCTGTGAAGCCATCTGTTTCTGGACTTTTGTTTGTTGGCAGATTTTTAATCACAGTTGCAATTTCGTTACTTGTGATTGGTCTGTTCATATTTTCTATTTCTTCCTGGTTCAGTCTTGAGAGGTTATACCTTTCTAAGAATTTGTCCATTTCTTCCAGGTTGTCCATTTTATTGGCATAGAGTTGCTTGTAGTAGTCTCTTAGGATGCTTTGTATTTCTGCGGTGTCTGTTGTAACTTCTCCTTTTTCATTTCTAATTTTATTGATTTGAGTCCTCTCCCTCTTTTTCTTGATGAGTCTGGCTAATGGTTTATCAATTTTCTTTATCTTCTCAAAGAACCGGCTTTAACTAGGATTAATTATTACTATACCATTATATCTGAAATGCATAGTCAGCTTTTTCAAGGCATTTGTGAGTTTGTGTTACTCTTTCAAACATTTTTGTGAACAAAAAATTAATGCAGGTGGAAGTCGGTATTTTATTTATTTATTTATTTATTTTTGTCTGCATTGGGTCTTCATTGCTGCACACGGGCTTTCTCTCGTTGCAGTGAGCAGGGGCTACTCTTCATTGTGGTGCGCGGGCTTCTCATTGCGGTGGCTTCTCTTGTTGCACAGCACGGGCTCTAGGCACACGGGCTTCAGTAGTTGTTGCTCGCAGGCTCTAGAGTGCAGGCTCAGTGGTTGTGGCGCACAGGCTTAGTTGCTCTGCAGCATGTGGGATCTTCCTACACCAGGGATCGAACCCGTGTCCCCTGCATTAGCAGGCCGATTCTTAACCACTGCACCACCAGGGAAGCCCTGGAAATCAGTGTATTTTAAACCTAGCATGGGGATATGCTAAAAAAGAAATTTTTACACAAGGGGCGTTCTTCCACATCTGCATTGTGGCTCCAGCTGAGGCAGCCACCAGAAATAGAGCCATGATTCATCCAGTGGGTCTTGGAAAAAGAAGGGGTACACAATCCCTCCTGTGTACCCAGGGCCACCTTTCAGATTGCTTTCTCCCCGAGGAGCACGAAAGGACTGAAGCATACTGTGGTTGCAAATCACTTTTAATATGAGTGATAACATTAAAAAATTACTCCAGATAAATCCTAGAATTGTATTATTGTTTAGGGCACTAAAGTGCTAATTATTGCTATAGACAAGCCACCTAGGTCAGAGGCGTTTGGAATGACATTTGATAGCTAGTTTGGCTCTTATTCCCATGAATTAATATAAGAAATAGGAGTCTCCATGAAATAGATTGAGGTCATTTAATAGTAAGGTTTTTTTGTTGTTGTTCTTTTTTTTTTTATAGACAATATTGGCTTAGAGCTAGAAAGAGTATAGCCTTTGGGTGAGATTAGATATTTTTATAATTTGATAACTAGAGAAGGGGACACTCAGTGACCACATGGGGCTAAAAAACTCTTCTGAGACCATAGATGTCGCATATTTAATGCTCGCCTCTTCCCTTTTATCCTTCGTGAGAAATTTAACTCGTGGTTGTTTTCTCCTGTGCTTCCTGTCACTAGCTTGAAGGCCTCATAAGTGCCTGGTAACAAGGTGAAACTGGGAGCCCACAGACTATTCCAGAAACACATAGTATGAGCAGAAGAAACAGCGGACATCAAGTCATTTTATTGTTCCTCAAAGGATGTGAACCCTGCTTTTCTGGCCTCACGGGCCATCAGACCGAAGACCAAGAAGCCTCAGTCTCCAGGGAACTGACATCCAGTTACTCGTTCCCGGCACTCCGCTACAGGCTTGCAGGGAATCGGTACAGTTCTCCTGCCAGAGCCAAAGAAAGTAGTGGGCCTAGCCTCGATGTCCTCCCCTGTATTTCCCAGTCCCTGAGCTGGTGCTGGTTGTTTTAGCAAGCCACTAGGAACACTCTGGATGCTCCTCAAAACAGAGCGGTGTAGTCCTAAAGGGACCATCTAGGGCAAAGAGTGAAAACCCAGATCTCTCCCCTCTGCAGGGTCCCCTCTCCACGCCGACCTGCACTCTCCATCTCTGTCCTTCCCAGTGAGTGCCTTCCATCAGAGAATGATGTCCTGTCCGTCTTTGTATCCCAGTACAGCTCTCACAGGACCTGCCACAAAATTGGCCCTCAGTAAACAGACCTGAAATGAATAAGTATGTTCCTCATTCCATCTTCAGCTCTGTCACTTAGAGGGCAGGAATTCCACATCACTAACTTAGCATTACTTTCTGTTATCTATCTTTCTTGTGTATCAGAATTTAATCTTCACATTTCTTTTATGTATCACTGTCATTTCACACATGTCTTTCCATGGACATCAAAAGCCTGGTGAGACGCCCTGTTCTACCAGGGCTGTGCTAATAAACACACGGGTGGCCTTCTGATGCTGCTGATTACAGTTGATCTTACTAAGTTTTTTTGGGGGTGGGGGGGGGTTCTTGTTTGTGTTTTCTTCGCTAAATAAAAACCAGCTGAAATTCCAATAAAAAGATCACATTAAGTTTGTGTATACTACACATGAGAGTAGGAAATATTTTTACTTTATATGATTCTGCACCATTGGTCTTGGGAATAAAGTACTAGCTAGTGGTAATAGTGAGAGGCATTCCTTTCTCTGTATGCCCTCTGCTTATGCCTTAAAGTCATACAGAGGTTTCTCTGAGGAGGGTTGCCTGGGTGCCCGTACGGGTGTGCAGTAATATAAATGTATATATGTATGTGTGAGAGAAAGGAGAGGGTTTGTTTGTTTTTGTTTTTTGGGGGGTTTTTTTGGCTGCGTTGGGTCTTCCTTGCTGCGCGCGGGCTTTTCTCTAGTTGCGGCGAGCGGGGGCTGCTCTTCGTTGCGGCGCGCAGGTTTCTCATTGCTGTGGCTTCTCTTGTTGCGGAGCGCGGGCTCTAGGCGCACAGGCTTCAGTAGTTGTGGCACGTGGGCTCAGTAGTTGTGTCGGCCCCCGGGCTTAGTTGCTCCGGGGCATGTGGGATCGTCCTAGATCAGGGATCGAACCCGTGTCCCCTACGTTGGCAGGCGGATTCTTAACCACTGCGCCACCAGGGAAGTCCCGAGAGGAGAGTATTGTATGTAGAGAAAGGTTCCGGCAGCGAGTCAGGGAGCAGCAGAGGCAGGCAAGGTCGGCAGGCGTGTCCGTGCTTTGTGTGTGGAAGAAGACATTCACGATTTCATCCTGCAGGTGCCTGTGTTCCCCAGATACACAATTCCCGCCACCATTTTTGTCAGAGCCATATGAGACATTTAGTAAATTGGATCTAAGTTGTCAGTGTGGACGGCTTGCTATTTGATGCGGTATAAATTATTAGTGAAGTCTGTGTCGTTCTGGCTTTACTTTCTGGCCTTGTAGATTTGGTTTTCACAAGCAAAATGTACATCGGTGCAATTCATACAGGCCAGTGAGAAGAGGAAAGAGAGTTGATACTTACTCGAATCATCATTGACTTCTCCCCCCACATATACTACTTTATTTATTTGGGTTTTTTTTATATGATAAAATATACATAGCATATAGTCTTGATCATTCATAAGTGTGCAATGCATGGCATTAAATATATGCCATGAATGGCATATAGGCCAAGGCTTGGCATGGTTACAGCATCACCACTAACTACACCCCAAACCTTTTCATCATCCTCAACAAAAACTCAACACTCCCTAAATAATAAGTCCTCACCCAGCCCCTGGTAATCACCATTCTACTCTCTGTCTCTATAAATTTGCCTATTCTAAGAACCCTCTACAAGAGGAATCATACCGTATCTGGTTTATTTCATTATGCATAATGTTTTCAATGTCCGCCCATGTTGTATCATAATATATCAAATGTTCACTCATTTTATGGCTGTATAACATTCCCTTGTATGTCTATACCACACTTTTTGTTTATCTGTTCATTTGTCAGGGGACACTTCGCTGTTTCCACCTCTTGGCTGTTGTGAATAATGCTGCTATGATCGTGGGTGTGCAATAGCTGCTTCCAGTGCTATTGAATATATACCTGGAAGCGGTGGGTCATATGTTCATTCAATGTTTAACCTTCAGAGAGGCTTAATTGGCTGCTTCTTGTGCCTCAGGCTTCAGTGTAAAAAGGACACTCCTTCAGAAATGCTTTTCCTTACTGCCTGTTCAAAACGGCACCCCACCCCAAACCCCTTCCCGACACACGCCGTCATAGCCCCCCCTTGGTTTCCTTAAGGCAATTAGTGCTAGCTGGGTGATCCCTAGTTTATTTGACCCCTTTCTGTGATCCTCCCTCGGGATCACCAGCTCAGGGAAGCCAAACCTTATCTCTTGCTCTCTGCTGCCTCTGCAACACTCAGAATAATGCCAGACACACAGTGGGTGGCCAGATCCCTGCTTGTTGATGCTCTGTTCTCTTCTCTTCCAGTCTTGGATACAAATGACCGATTTCTACGAAAAGTAACCATCGGGCAGGGAAACACAGAGAAGGGCTCTTCTCGGCAGGTAGGTGGTGTTTTCTCCAGGGAGGACTCTGCCCTTGCGCTTAAACTGGCCCAGAAGCTGCTTCTCCACATTTCTCTGCTTGTTCTTCCACCCGCAGTAACCAGTGGGCCCCTGAGGAGTCAAGGTGTTTCTTCCAGTCTCTCAGCAGGACTGGGAGATCATCAGGAGACAGAAAGTCTCCAATATTATTTTGCCATCCTTGTTCTGTGTGATTTTAGTTGTGTTTCTGGTAAGAGCCATTCAGGGTGTCTCTTGAATATACATTCTAACATATTTTATTGCCGACCCACCCAGTTAGCACTATATCTGCCTAACAGCTGAAAAGTGAAAATCTCAGACACATTACTCACGTTTCATAAACCAAAGAACAAACACCCAGTTATTTGGCTTAATAGCCTGAGAAGTTGTTAAGGATAATGTCTTATTACCCAAATCCAGAAAATGTAGAAGATAAATTATGATGTCCACCTTCATTTTAATAGGTCTCCAGTGTGGGGTGATGGTGCTTAGTGAATATAAATTCATTCTATGATTTTTCAGCCAGGCCCAGCAGGCCTCTAAATTATTATTTTTTGTAGTAAACTTTATAGCTTAAGACACTTTTAGATTTATGGCCTTTACATTGTTAAGTTTTTCTTAGCCTGAAAAGAATCACTTTTACTATAGTATTCAGTCCTCCTACCAAATAGACTTTTGGATCTTTTGAAATATTTGAATTAAAAAGTGAATCTGAACAACAAGGTCCTACCCTATAGCACAGGGAACTATATTCAATACCCTGTGAGAAACCATAATGGAAAATAATATAAAAAAGAATGTGTGTGTGTGTGTGTATAAAACTGAATCACTTTGCTGTACAGCAGAAATTAACACAAAATTGTAAATCAACTCTACTTCCACTTAAAAAAATTAAATTAAATTTTAAAAAGTGAATATGAGGATTGAATCGAGAAGACAAGCTAAGCCCCTACTGCATCCCTCCTCCAAATCCTGGAACGTGCACGCACAAACAGATTTCAAATAGTCAGTATCCTTGCTAGAAAACCAGAGTCCCATGACTCTATGGCCATACGCTGGGGAAGCTTCTGAAAGATAGGAAGATGGAATTGGATTGGTGGAGAAAAGCACAAACCAAAATATGATGGAAGTATGGGAGGGGGTTGCTAAATTCAAAGGCATTGGATACCCTACTTCTCAGATACAGGAGAGGGATGGGGATAGCTCCCAAAAAACTGATGCACAGGCACCTTCCTGGGATACCTGTGTGGAGACACAGCCAGTAGATACATTGGTCTCAGCCTTGGGGCCCAGCCGTGGGGGACGGCTCACATCCGAGTCACAGATTTGCTTGTGTACCGTGCTTCCTGGCTGGCAGTGAAAAACATCCGGTGCAAGGAAAAGCAGTATACTGTGACACTCAGGAAAGGGCAACCTTTTGTCATTTGCACAGCAGGCAAGCTCAGGACTAAGAGAGACTGCGAGACGGGAAGCCAAGGAACAGCGTGTCCTATGTCCTACTCTCTTGAGTGTCTAGAGACAGGGTGGGGTTGTCAGAAATCAGGTCCCCAGACAAGGAAAAGGGAGCATCAAAGCCAGGAATCGTCCATATTAAAGGAAAACCCATGTCATGAACATGGACACCAGACACAGCAGAGAGAAGCTTAGATGCCCTAGACAAGATTGCAGATCAAATGGGAGGTACTTTGAAGAGATTACCATCAGTATTCTCAGAGGCTTAAGGGAACTGTCCTACAAGGATTGAGAATTAGCTGTTGTGGAAAAAAATGGGTTAAAATCTTGGAAATAAAACTGTAGCGTTGGGGCTTCCCTGGTGGCACGGTGGTTGAGAGTCCGCCTGCCGATGCAGGGGACACGGGTTCGTGCCCCGCTCCGGGAGGATCCCACATGCCGCGGAGCAACTGGGCCCGTGAGCCGTGGCCGCTGAGCCTGTGCGTCCAGAGCCTGTGCTCTGCAACAGGAGAGGCCACGGCAGTGGAGAGGCCCGCGTACCGAAAAAACAAACAAACAAACAAACAAAAAACTGTAGTGTCAAAATTAAAATCCAGTTAGTAGATTGAATAAGAATAGGGTTAACTGAATGAGAGAGGAAAGTTCAACCCAAGAAACTCTCTCAGAACATACTACCAAAAGGAAAGCCATAGAAAATATAAAGGAAAAATCAAGAGACATACGAGACACACCGAGAAGTTCTAATACTCATCTCAAGTTACTGGTGAAAGTTAACAGAGAATGGACGGAAGAATGTATTCGAGGAAATAATAAAAAGGGAATTTATTGACTTTAAGGAAAATTTAGAATTTTCCTATTAAAAGACTTCACAAGTGCTGAGCAGCATAAATGAAGTAGACTTACACCCAGACACATAATGTTGAAATTTCACAAAGCTAAGGGTGAAAAAATAAAATTCCAAAGAGCTGCCAGAGAGGAAAAAAGTCTTGATGAGTCACAAGGGAGTAAGATTAATATTGTCATCAGACTTCTCATTGACAGCACTGAATGCAAGGTAACACTGGGAAAACTGATTTGGAGTTCTGAAGGAACAGGATTTTCAATCTAGAATCCTTGAGTAGAAAGAAAAATAATTGGGGACAGAAAATACAAAATAAGCTGGAATAAGTCAAACACAGTAGTTTGGCCTAGTAGAAACGGCACTGACATAAAAAGCAGAAACGCTAACGAATAGATAATTTTGACATAAATAAAAATTAAAATCTTCCATATAGAGAAATGATTTACAAAATCAGTAAAAGACCAGTCACAGTCTGGGAGAGGTTATTTGCAGTATCAATATAACAACGGGTTAAAGCGCCAAACATAAAAAGAAGTTCCATAAATTAATACTCAAATACTGCTCTCAGTAAGGCCTTCACTGGTCACCTTCTATAAAACTGCACCTGCCTGTCCCCAGACTCCCTCTTTCTTTCCCTGCTATCCTTACTTATTTGTTTATTTTCTGCCTCCCCCCACTAAGATGTGAGTTTCGTAAGGGCAGGGGTTTTGGTATGTTTTGTTCACTGCTGTATTCTCAGTGCATAGGACTTTGTTACATAGGAGTAGTAGGTGTTCAATAAATCTATACTAAAGAAATGAATAGGATAAGTAGAAGATAATAAGACTTATCTATGAGCTCATTAAAACATAAATAAATTAATATTAAGCGTTAGTGAGGATGCAAAGAAATAGAGACTTTTATACAGTATTAGTGAGAATATAAATTGTAAAGCCTTTTGGATGATAGTTTGTTAGTATTTAAAATTTGAAATGTCAGAACAATTCTAACTTCAGGACTACAGATTCTTCTTAAAAAGGGGGGAATATTTACTCAGGTACAAAAAAAAAAATCTATATATAGGATATTAATGGTAGCATTTTTTGTAATGGTGAACGTTGGAAGCAATGCAGTGTTCATCGTTAGGGGTGATTACATATATTTGGTGTATCCTTTTGCACAACAGAAACAGGTAGCCATTGAAAATGATAAAGTGTATATCAGGGGAGTGACATAGAGCTCTCATACAGATTGTGAAATTGAAGGTTTGTCCATACAAACGTATGGACACCAAGGGGAAAAAGTGGTGGTGGTGGTGGTGGTGGTGGTGTGATGGGATGAACTGGGAGATTGGGATTGACATGTATACACTGATACATATAAAATAGATAACTAATAAGAACCTGCTGTATAAAAAATAACTAAAATAACATTCAAAAAAATAATAAAATCATATCTTGGAAAAGAAAAAAACATATTAAAAGAATTTGGACTAAAATGAATATAGCGTAATCCAGTTTATGTTAAGAAAAAGCCAGCATACATGTTTATATGTGTAAAAAACACATAAAATGGAAGCTGGAAAGCTGTTCACCTTCTGAAATCAGTGACTTCTGATTTCAGAATAGGAATAGTAAGGAAGTTCTTTCACATTTTCTCTGGGTATTTTTGTACTGTATCTTGGCACTAGAGAGATGCAGGATTAACAATTGCTGTGATCTGAATGCCTATTTTGTGCCTTTTATTGGTAGGCCCATTACATACGTGAGTTTGTAAATCTGGTTTGCAAATGAGAAAAGTTGCCATTTTGTGTTAAGTGACTTGTCCGAGGTTATGTTCTATATTGCTTTATGCATACATATTGTTAAGTAAAAAGGGATTATATCTAAGAGGTTTAACTGCTTTTTTTAACCTTAAAACTATTGAGGACATCTTTTTACGTCAGTAAATGTAGATCTATGTCATCTTTTTTGGCTTGTGGGACCACACGGCTTGTGGGATCTTAGTTCCCCAACCAGGAATCGAACCTGGGCCTTTGGCAGTGAAAGTGTGGAGTCCGAATCACTGTACCACCAGGGAATTCCCTATATCATCATTTTTTTAATGCCTGTATATAATACCACATCTTGTAGATGTACCATAATAGATACAACTATTTCGCTGTCAATGGACACTTAGGGTGTTTGCAGTGTTGGGCTATCATAAAGAAGCTGTAACATACACATGATGAACAGATCCATAACTGCAGAGTCAGAGGGGATTCGCATCCTTGTCAACATGCTTTTTGTCTTTTGTCTAAATCTGTGATAAACACTAAGAATCATCTCATCTACACCTTAATGTGATTTAGAAATGTTTTATTTGCAAAACAAAAGTGAGCAGCTCTCTGTTAGCTATACCATTCAGGCATAAAATGAGTAACTATATTTATATTGATCCTTGTTTCATTCTGATGTTGCTAGAGATGCAAAATTTTAAAATTGTAACGATTACCAATGAAGAACTTACGGTGTTACACATTCCACTTACACAGTTAATATTTTAAGCATATTTCTAGGCTCAGGTTTTACGCAGAAAGTCTCATCATTTTTAGTTATTTTTCATACGTACTGTTTTTAATGGGTGTAGAAAACCCTCAATTTCATACAATGAAAAACCACTTAGGTTTGGGATGGGTTATACTGAGAATGTAATAGTTGAGTATAGGTGCACTTGCCTTTCAGCTAATGTGTTTTCACTAAATCAGCGACTACTGAAATCTCAACCAGGAAGTAGCCAGGAAAGCTCCTTCTTTTCTTCACTTCCTTTCTTGTGGGTGCCGGAAATGGACAATAAAATGTCTCCTGAGAGGTGATCCCTCCAGGGCACAGCCATTTTCTATGTAAGACTGAACTTACCTGGCTCACGTGCCTCTCGGGAAGGAGTGTAAATGCAGCGGTTTTGTCCAGTGGCTGAATTCAGAGGGGGAGGACATGCGCGGTCCCTGTGTCTCTTGGTTCCTGTTGGATTGTGTCGGGCTTGGAATCAGAGCCAGGAGCGGGAATAGGAAGGCCAGCAACATTTCTCGGGAAGTTGCCGCTCTCCAGCATTCATGGCTAGACAGTTCATGATCTGATGTGGCCAAGCCTCCGTGGACAGCTCGGAACGGATTCCATGTCAGCTTATGACGGGGGGATAACAGAAGTCGAGGGTCTCCTCACCGCTGTGCTGAGCTCCAAGTCTGGGGAACTGGCCTCAGAACCCTCTTTTTTCACGATCTCACCTCTTTGCTGGGCAGACACATGCATCCCCCTTGACACACATAAATAACAGCAGGGGTAGGCAGCAGACTCTTATTTTGCTGATGTGCATTGAATGCCTCCTACACTTCACACTCAGGCCTCCAAGCTGGGGACTCAGGAGCAGTCCCTCTCCAAATGGTCCCTGCCTTCACGGCACTCAGTCCGCGGGTGGAGCCGTGCGTCCATCAGATCATCACATTAATAATTACAAGGCTGGGGGCTTCCCTGGTGGCGCAGTGGTTGAGAGTCCGCCTGCCGATGCAGGGGACGCGGGTTCGTGCCCCGGTCCGGGAGGATCCCACGTGCCGCGGAGCGGCTGGGCCCGTGAGCCATGGCCGCGGAGCCTGCGCGTCCGGAGCCTGTGCTCCGCAACGGGGGGAGAGGCCACAGCAGTGAGAGGCCCGCGTACTGCAAAAAATAATAATAATAATAATTACAAGGCTGAAACGTGCTGCAGAAGCAAATCCCATAGCGCCGTGAGCTACTGTAATGGGGGGCCCAGCCAGACCGTGCTCAGCACAGCAAATGGAGGAAGGGGTGGACTCCCTAGGGAGCACTGATCCCAGGACCGGGCATGTGCTGGAAACTTGTGCCTCTGAGAATGGCCCATTGAGGGCTAAACCCTGGGCCTGCAGGAATTGCTGCAATACAGATTCCCATGGAAATGGCCATCCAGGTGGAGCTGCAGCTGACCAGTACCTTGGCTTTGCCTTTTCAGGCGCAGTTTGACATCGCCGTGGCCAGTGAGGTCATGGCAGTGCTGGCTCTGACTGACAGCCTCACGGACATGAAGGAGCGGCTGGGCAGAATGGTGGTGGCCAGTGACAGAAGCGGGCAGCCCGTGACGACAGGTGATTTGGTACGTCCATCTCAGAAGCTCCAGAGAGCTCGCCGCCCCTGTTCTTTTGTGATCAGGAGAAGGAAGGTTTTCTTCCTCTTGCATCACTGGGTAGTAATGCGAATTCAGAGAATTTCTGCACGCATTTTCCTGCTCACAATCCCATTTGTCTTACAGCTTCACCATGTTCTCATAGGCATTTATAACATGCTTGTACCTGACTGCAACCAAAGCATATGAAATCTGTTTCATGAGCTTTTCACGATCCTTTCCGATCCTAGTCTCTGCTCTGCCTGGGGTGCGGTCATCCTCCTGCAACCTGTGGCTTTTTTTTTTTTTTTTTTTTTTTGCGGTACGCGGACCTCTCACCGTTGTAGCCTCTCCGGTTGCGGAGCACAGGCTCCAGACGCGCAGGCTCAGCGGCCACGGCTCACGGGCCCAGCCGCTCCACGGCACGTGGGATCTTCCCAGACCGGGGCACGAACCTGTGTCCCCTGCATCGGCAGGCAGACTCCCAACCACTGCGCCACCAGGGAAGCCCAGCCTGTGGCTTTTTAAAAAAAGTGTGATCTATGCTGGCTTTAAATTGAGGGCAAATCACCTTTCCAAGGAATAAGAAGTGACTCCACCTTCGTCAAAGGGAAGGTTAAGTTAAAAATGGCACATTTTTGGCTCCAGCCTGTTCCCTGGGCACCCTGGCTTGTTTAATTTTGTGCCCTCAACTTGGGTTTCACAGTATAAAAACAGAGCTCCCCCTTAATCATTCTTAACTCATGTAGCTTTCTGTTGCGTGGAATGATGCTTCTTACAAAGCTTTCATGGTACCCTGGCACACCACCACCTTTCTTAGTGCTTTTTGTAATTTCGCATGCTAATCTTTTTTCCTTTTTTTAATAACCAACTTTACTGTTAATCCCCATCGATGGTGTAGCTATTTCACTTGCTTGTACGTGTTTATAAGCACATAGTACTTAGTACAACGTAGGCAGCTGTTACTCTAAATTTAAGCTTACTTTCCCACATATCGAGTCACATACCATAATGGAATCTTAAATGCACACTGATGATTGAAAAACAGTTGTGAAAAGGAGACAGGCAAATTAATATTTTATTAATTCCACGGCCTTGGGATATAATTTTAAACCTTTGCCAAAATGTCTTGGTTACCTTTTGGCTGTTTTGAAGAGATGAATCGGAATGACTCGAGTCTTGTCAAGTAGATTAAATAGGTATATCAGCAGCCCATGGAATGCTCAGTATAAGGCTTAAAGAGAAAACTCAAACCCAGGTTGCTGTAAAAATACTGCTTTTTAAAAATTATCGACAGCTCAACATTTTTCTCTAAACTTGCATATAATCGTTTCTGTATAAATATTTATCTATATCCTGTTAATCTTTAGGTATCAATAAATACGTGCCAAGAGTAGTTTGAAACTGTATCCACAAATATTTCCCTAAACTTACTCTTTTGGTGTGTGATAAAACTCTTGGGTCTGGACCAAAAAAACCCAAAGTTAACTCTTTAGTTTTCTTTTGTGTTTCTTGTTTGCAGAAGGTACCTGATTTCTCCATATATTTATAATAGGAAGGTTACAGTTCTTGCAAGGTTTATTTTCTGCAATAAAATAGAAAGTAAATTCGATTTTTAAAGAAATCTTCAATGATTAAATATTATAAAAATACAAAAATAGAAACTGATCATATAAGAGAAACACTTAACATTGTTGGTGATAGAGGTAGAAGGAGAAAGTAATAAACGAATGCACCTTGGAGAGCTGAAGAGTTTCTAGATTCTACCACCTTATCTGTTAGGATCTGTTGCATGCCACATTTATTTTTTCAGGGCCACATTCACATGCATTTGCTCATATTATGGCCTTCCAATAACTGACTAATCTGTTGAAAGATACTTGCCCAGTGTCTTTAGAAAAGGTGGGAGTTTTTTTTTAAAAAGCTTCCCTTTGTGGCCTTCCTTGGCACGGATAATTTCCCCAGTAGCTCTCAGACTTCATCCCTACTATGTCTCTTTCTCCACCTCTTCTTTTCCAGGAATGGGATAGTGAGCTTCGAGAGAGCCCAACTGAAGCATTATAGGATTGGAAGGAAGCAGCCACAATCTATGTACGAGTGGCATCAGCTCCATTCTAGGTAGACATAGCATGAGAGACAGAAAAGGAGAAGCCTTTCCAATGCAACAGTGTTCTGAGTGCCTTCTGTTATCTGTGGGATGAGAGGTCGAGAGATGGTGGGAAACCAGAATGGGTGCCTTTAGACACGTCCCTTTCCCTTTCTTTGTTCCCTCTGTGTAACAAGCCTTGTTTTTGTTCTTCATCTGATTTCTCGGGGCAACAGTGTAATCTCTGGTAATGAAAAATGATGTGCATAATTGCAAATTGAAAGGTATGGCAAGCCTCGTACTTCCATCAAAGGAGGTTTTTTTAAAAAATGCGATGACTACTACTTCCCCATCACATCTTAGAAGGGTTGGCATCCATTCAGGTGGAGGAGAGATGGACAGAGGCAGGAGCTCTGTGTCACCTGTAGCTCAGAGGTGACGGCGGCCGGTGGGGATGCCCACGTAGGAGGTAGGCTGGTGAGAAAAGGCTGAGAGACCCTTGTGTGGACAATTTTTTGTCAGTAATCTAAATAAGTGGGCTTTTTTTCTCCCTTTCCTTCAGGGGGTGACAGGTGCTTTGACTGTTCTGATGA
This sequence comes from Kogia breviceps, assembly GCF_026419965.1. Taxonomy (NCBI): domain Eukaryota; kingdom Metazoa; phylum Chordata; class Mammalia; order Artiodactyla; family Physeteridae; genus Kogia; species Kogia breviceps. The sequence continues at coordinate 76,902,799 of NC_081322.1, forward strand.
AAGACGCGATAAAACCAAATTTGATGCAGACCCTAGAAGTAAGTGATTTTCTTTTCATAGACATTGTCGACAGAGTTGCATCCGTTAGATTGCTTGTGCGTTCCCACACGTGAGCATTTCCAGCCAATATGAGCCCATGAGGAACATCAGAATAACTGCTTGCTCGTCCCCCCAAAAGCTCAAAGTCCTTTGATGTGATTCATATCTTGGCTACTTAAGTACTAATTGACCAGAGGAGAAACTTAGAAACTCAGTGTCTGATATCTCAGTAACTTGTGAAGCCACGTGTATCATGTTTACATGATGTTTTCTATGTTGCATTTCTTTTTGACTCAGCTTCTCATAATCCTTAAGTTTGGGAAGTATAGGTTTGTTGTCTTCTTTCTCTCCAAGCAAAATGTGGAGTATTCAATAAAATTAAACACACACACACACACACACACACGCACACACACACACAGAGTAATGCTGAGAAATGTTTTCCAGGAAAGTGTACTGTGCTCCACTTTTTTAAGAAGGTCGTTTTTTGTATATGGCTTGCTCAGTGGGGGCTGACACAGCCGATGCTTTTCCTTCCGGAGCGCTTGCTCTCTTGCTTTTGATGCCTTGCTTTCCTGGCCCTTCTCAGTGGCCTCTCCTCTGTCTCTTTCGCTGCCTTCTTCTTACTTCTCCAGCTGCGCTTTCCTCCAGTATCAGCCATGTGGTAACCCTTGAACTCTGGTTCTGAATCTCCTGACCTCAGCATTTCAGACTTGTAGGTGTGGTTACCAAGAGCTGCTAGGGTGGGTAAAAGGCATTTCAAAGTTATGCATAAAAAAAGCATCTTTGATTCCTATCCACCTCCTACCTCCTCCCACCTCGTCTCATCCCCCAAACCTGGTCAGTGGTTCAAGCCCAAAAACCCACCTTCTTGTCATTTTCTGCATGGCACAAAATATTATCTAAGAGCCCCTATTTCTTTTTTTGTTTACTGTATTTCTCCTCCCACCAGGATGAGAGCAAGACTTTTTGGATCTTGTTCACCCAGCTCCTAGAAAGTTCCTCACACATATTAAGTGCTCAGTAAACACTTGCTGAAGAATTAAATGGATATTTATTGTTTTTACTCCATTGCTCCTAAAAACATATACATGTTAAATAAATAAATGAATGAGAAAAAATGTATAAAGAGACATGATATTGCTTCAGCATAACACTTCCCCTCAAAAATGAACACATTATCATCATCATTAGGGATGGTCAGCTTACTGTTTTAAATAATTATCTTTCTTAGATTAAAAATTCCCCCCACCTTTAATACGTATCCCACTCTAAAAGGCTAGTTTCTTGTTAGTTGAATGAACTACTGGGTTGGACCGCCCCTAAGCAGTTCTTACTGTGCCCACATTTGTGACGACATCATCTTGATGTCACAGGCAATGGGCATTATGTGAAAAATGAACACAGCATTCAGTTAAAATATCTGCATGTATGAACTCTGCTACCTGCGTCCTACATATTCATTCCACGTTAACCTGGCTAGTCAGTGGCAGTAGGAAGCTAAATCAACAAGTGATCTAAAAATCACTGGTTAATGTACAGATTCTGCTTTAGTGCTCATGTTTGAACACACTTGATTGTTAGTCCCAGAGGAGGTTAGCAAGGGTTCCGTTGCTGCAAGGTGCCAGGAGACCAGTAGTTCTCATCCCTGGCTACACATTAGAATCTCATGGAAAGATGTAAAGATGCTGAAGCCAAGCTCTCCCCCAGACAAAGTGAACTCTAGGATGTCTGGCAGGTAAGGCTTGGATACCCTGGGTGATTTTTATATACATAAAAGCTTGAGGGCTTCCCTGGTGGCGCAGTGGTTGAGAATCCGCCTGCCGATGCAGGGGACGCGGGTTCGTGCCCCGGTCCGGGAAGATCCCACATGCCGCGGAGCGGCTAGGTCCGTGATCCATGGCTGCTAAGCCTGCGCGTCCGGAGCCTGTGCTCCGCAACGGGGAAGGCCACAACAGTGAGAGGCCCGCCTACCACAAAAAAAAAAAAAAAAAAAAAAAAAAAAAAAAAGCTTGAGAACTTCCCTGTGGAAGAGAGAGAATAAGAGATCTTAGCATTTTACTATGGGTTAAGCATATGCAGTGTTGAGGAAAACACCCACTTGCTGCAGTCTTTTGTCCGATATGGGAGCTCCTGGCCACTTGTGGTTATTTTGATCTAAATTAGTTTAAATCAAATAAAGTTTAAAATCCAGCTCTGCAGTCATACTAGTTCTATTTCTACTTATTTATTTATTTTCACCAGCCACATTTTAAGTGCTCCATAGCCCCATGTGGATGGTGGCTATTGTATTGGATAGTGCAGATACAGAATATTTAGAGCACTGCAGAAAGTTCTTTGGATAATGCTTTTTTAGATCTCTGGTCGGCAAAGAGCAACTGAAGTTTTAATCTTATGAAATGTTTAAAAAGTCCATTATGGAGAATATTCACAGCTTTGTCATCATAGAAACCAAGATATTTCCTGTTATTACTTTCCTAACTGTTCTGCTTATAAAATAAAATATTGAACTCAGGATAGATATATATATATATATATATATATTTTTTTTTTTTTTTTTTTTTTTTTTTTTTTTTGCAGTATGCGGGCCTCTCACTGTTGTGGCCTCTCCCGTTGCGGAGCACAGGCTCCGGACGCGCAGGCTCAGCGGCCATGGCTCACGGGCCCAGCCGCTCCGCGGCACGTGGGATCTTCCCGGATTGGGGCACGAACCCGTGTTCCTGCATCGCCTGCATTGGCAGGCGGACTCTCAACCACTGCGCCACTAGGGAAGCCCAGAATTTCTTAAACAAAGTATTAACTCAGTATACTGCATCATATAAGTATAAATATCAGTTGAGTGTGTATTTGTGTCTGTGTTTGAATGTCCAGCAATGATGGTCTAAGAATTTTTCTATTTAAACCACATACCGGGAGTTCAAAAACCAGGGCCCTAATACTGCTTTCGTGATTAATCTGCTGTGTGGCTTTTAATTTCATTTTGAATTAAAATTAAATGCTGCCCATCTAGTCCCTGGAGTGGTTATCCCAGAAATAGCAATGTGTTTATGCTGATCCAGCCAGACCCTGTCACCTGTCGCCCTGGAGACTGGTGCCCGGTGCTTCTCAGACAGGTGGCCAGGATAAGGGTTGCAGGGCATAGGAGAGCCTTGTCTCTTTAAACTTTTCTCATTAGCTCCGCTAGCTTTCCACAGGCAGCCACATCCTAGGACTGGCAAGGCTAGGAGGCGATGGAGACATTAATACCTTTTTTTTTTTTTTTTTTTTTTTTTTTGTGGTACGCGGGCCTCTCACTGTTGTGGCCTCTCCCGGTGCGGAGCACAGGCTCCGGACGCGCAGGCCTGGCGGCCATGGCTCACGGGCTTAGTTGCTCCGCGGCATGTGGGATCTTCCCGGACCGGGGCACGAACCCGTGTCTCCTGCATCGGCAGGCGGATTCTCAACCACTGCGCCACCAGGGAAGCCCAACATTAATACCTTTTAAACAGTGTTTCCATCAAAGCACTTAAAAGGCTTATCTACATAGAAGTGAGAAACTATAGATGGATAGACAGGTGGAGATCTAGCCAGTAAACATGCATGTATGCATTTCCATAAACACATATCCCAGTGTATTATTTCCACAGACATTTGTATGGCTGTATCCATACTCTGTGACTGTCCCTCCTGAGGACTTTGGGGGGGAAAGTAAATAGAGAACTCTGAGTGGCTTTGATAAATTCTTTTTCACTCTCAGTGATGATTTTTCTTTCACTGCCTTTCTTCCTGCTTTTGTTCACCTCTCTCAGCTTTGAAACTGTTCACTCACAGCCCATCCTGGTTCATGGGAACTTTCCATGGCTCCCAGGCCCCATCCCCTGCACTCCCTGCCTTCCCCCAACCTGTATTTTCACAGGTGGAGCCAAGGTTCGCACACACAGACCTCAGTGGCCTTGCCTGACTCTGAATACAGCCTAAACAATTTAATGCATGTGGGTGATTTTTTTAGAGAGGGCTACAGTCTCTTCTCTTTGACAAAAGAGAAGTGTAGAAATGAAAGTAAGAATGACTATATGACAGATTTTGTTTAAGTAATTAAAATCTAAAGTGTTTGAGAATTCCCTTATTTATTTTTTTGCCTTTGTAGTAACTAACATTTTAGTATGGGTGACGTTTTTCTTTTGTTTTAATAATTACCAGGTAACTTAACTTAAAAAATTAACAGGTAAAAGAAACAATGAGAAAGACAAAGTTTTTAAAAATCAGAATAAGATTATTATTGTAAATAGAAAAATGGCTTATAATAAAATGTACTTGCCCTGCCATGATTCCCACGATTCATTCATTGTGTTGATTTTATGATTAGATTTTTCTTGAATTGGTTAATTTCTTAATGGGGTAAATAATTTAAACAGGCCTCTTAGACCATCAAGGTTTAATTCCATTCTTTGTAACAATATAATACAGAATAATATGAAATAAGGTTTATTTCATGGTCACTGAGACAGCTAAAACAGTGGCTTATCAAAATTATAGTAGGAAATAACTGATTCTCATAGCTTTTTAAAATGTGCTCTTCCACTTCCACAGGGCACGCCTGTATTTGTGCACGCTGGCCCCTTTGCCAACATTGCCCACGGCAACTCTTCAGTGTTGGCTGATAAAATTGCCCTGAAACTGGTCGGTGAAGAAGGATATGTAGGTAAGTCACTTTTTTACAATGTAGTGTTTGAAGAATATTGAAGAAGTCTGAAAGGTGATGGCTGGAACAGAGTGAGATCCATTCTGACTTGAAATATATTCTTGTAAGCCCACCTTTCAGAGATGGCCTGAGTACTGGAAAAACCCTAAGGTCTGGGCTGTACTAGTGACATGACATTGTGGTTGAACCATAGATTTTGATGTCAAGTGCATGTGGTTTAGAATATAAGCTCTGACACTTGCTGACGACGTGACTTTGGGTACAGTGTAATGACCTCTGAGCCTCAGCTTTCTCAGCTGAGAGATGGTGATAACAATATTGTATCAAACCTTATCGGGTTATTTTGAAAACCAAATGAGATTATTTATTCATTTAACAAATACTTATTGACAGCCTAACACATACAAGGCATGCGACTCAGAGCTGTGGCTACGCGGTGAGCAAAGCAGACCTAGTCCTGCCCTGCTGGAGCAGACTGTGTATGTAATTTAACAGGAGAAAATGCTCATTAAATGTTAGCCAATACTAGCAGTAATAGTAATACTGATTACTTGAAATGAAATCAGTCTGCTCTTCGTTGAATCCGAGTGTGATTTTGTGGCCTAATGGAGGGGAGATTCCCAACCATTAGACTAGGACATTTTTATTAGTAGGGCCTCAGATGTTTTGCTGCTGTGAAGCTCTTCTTTGTGGTACCTGCTTCTCTCTGGCTTTTGTTGGATATTCCAGCCATAAAGAGGGGGACACGGCCATAGAGTTTGCTCAGTCCGTGCCAGCCCCAATCCCACCCACAATATTAAGGTTGTAAGAAAGGAAAAGATAAACAAGGATTCATGGAATATCACCTTAATTTGACATCTGAGGCATTACACTGGCAGATTTTCACATGCCAGCAAGTAATTTACATTCACTGCGTGAGTGTCTATAATCAAGTCTAGCAATTGCTTTTTTCACCCTGATCATTAGCCTTGTATCTCAGAAGTGAGTTATTTTACATGAAAAGATTCTTCTGGACAAAAGATCTTAGCTCTGCACTTTTACACTCGGCCATTAAAAAGATCACTCAGGTTGGCTGAGTCTGTTTTAAAAATTCCTTATAGACATACAGCCAGGATCAAATGAGGATTTATGTAGTTCATTTCTCAAAGGTCTGCATTATACAGCTCTCGTGTACTTTGCTGCTTGGGTACCAAAGCCGCTATGAGAGTAGCTAGACATGCCGTCTAAGTGGATTTGCTCAGTTGATCACAGCATAATTGTAGAGCTAATGGAGGAGGTTGAGTAAGGGCAGGCACTGAAAAGTTGGACGCTTACGTGAAGTGTAGGTTCTAAAGCATCAACTCCACAAATAAAAGACTTTCTAGAAGAAAGCACTCTATTTTATGCTGACAGAGCTCTCTGCCTCTGTACCAGTCCTTCCTTTATCAACACATATTTATAGAATATGTGTTGTCATGGCTAAGGATTTTTAAAGGCGTATGCTGGTGATGTACACAGAACATAACTAGCTCTCTATGTGACCTTGGACAAGCCATTAGCATCTTTGGGCATGTCCCTTGTAGACAGTCTCATCTGAAAAATGAGAAGCTGGACTAGACAAGGAATTGGATCTGGATAGTTATCCATGGACGCAGAGTTAGAAGCTGTGGAATCGGAACCCTGCCTGGTAACATGACTTGAAGCCATTTACTTAACTTCTCTAGTCTCTGTGTCCTCTCTGATAAAATGAGAATACCTGCGCTACAGTATTTTAATGAGTAATATCAAAAGAGAAAGTGCTTTGGGCTTCCCTGGTGGCGCAGTGGTTGCGAGTCCGCCTGCCGATGCAGGGAACACGGGTTCATGCCCCGGTCCGGGAAGATCCCACATACCACGGAGCGGCTGGGCCCGTGAGCCATGGCCGCTGAGCCTGTGTGTCCGGAGCCTGTGCTCCACAATGGGAGAAGCCACAACAGTGAGAGGCCCGCGTACCGCAAAAAAAAAAAAAAAAAGAGAGAGAGAGAGAGAAAGTGCTTTTAAACCTAGAGAACTATACAGATGTCAATAATTATGTGAATTATTTCTATGATCTCTTCTAGTCTAAGAGGCTGTAAATGGGTGATAGTTCAGTGACAGTGAAATCTGTCCACTGCCAGAGATTTAGAAGGCTAGTTCTAGAATCAGAGTATCTCTGTCAACTCCTTTCAAGTTGTATAACTTTAGGCAAGGTAACCCTTCTGTGCCTCAGTTTCCTTATCTGTAAAGTAAGGATTTTAATAGGACTTGCCTCATAGGTTTGAAATGAGGATTAAATGAGACCATGTATAAGTCCTGGCATGGCACCTGATACATGGTAAGACAGGATAATTCTTAGCCACTTCTCATTATTCACTCCATTACTGATACGTGACTAATGGAGGTTAAATTTCCTTTTCTATTTAGTTTTTATTTTCAACTGTGGCAAAATGCTTAGACCATAAAATTTATCATTTTAACCAATTTTTACATTTTTATTTATTTATTTATTTTGGCTGCACTGGGTGTTAATTGTGGCATGAGGGATTTTTAGTTGTGTCATGTGGGATCTTATAGTTGCAGCATGCGAACTCTTAGTTGTGACATACATGCAGGATCTAGTTCCCTGACCAGGGATCAAACTGGGGCTTCCTGCGTTGGGGGCGTGGAATCTTACCCACTGGACCACCATAGAGTTCCCATTTTAACCATTTTTTAAAATTAATTAATTAATTTATTTATTTATTTATTGGTGGTACGCGGGCTTCTCACTGTTGTGGCCTCTCCCACCGCGGAGCACAGGCTCTGGACGCGCAGGCTCAGCGGCCATGGCTCACGGGCCCAGCCGCTCCGCGGCATGTGGGATCTTTCCGGACCGGGGCACGAACCCGCGTCCCCTGCATCAGCAGGCGGACTCTCAACCACTGCGCCACCAGGGAAGCCCTTAACCATTTTCAAGTGTACCACTCAGTGAAATGCTTTCACACTGTTGTGCAACTGTCACCATCATTCATCTCTAGGATTCTTCATCTTGCAAAACTAAAACTCTTTATCCATTGAACAACAACTCCCCATCTCTCCAGTGCCTGAAACCACCCTTCTACTTTCAGTCTCTGAACATCACTATTCTAGATAATTCATACCAGTATTTTTCCTTTTGTGACTGGCTTATTTCACTTAGCATAATGTCCTCAAAGTTCACCCATGTTGTAGCATTTGTCAGAACTCCCTTACTAATTAGTTAAGGCTGAACAATACTCCATCGTATGTATGTAACGCATTTTGTTTATCCATTCATCTGTCCATGGACGCATGGGTTTCTTCCACCTTTTGGCTGTTGTGAATAATGCTGCTATGAATATGACTGTACAAATATCTCTCTTTATATTATTTTTAATATATAAAGATCATGGTCCATTATGTATAACTGTGTAACACCAGTGACTTGGACCAGTATAGACCACAAGACTCAAGACCTGTGGTGTTAAACTCTCACGAAGGTGGCAAATTGATGCTGCAGCTCCATGAAATGCTGGGAGCAAAGTCAGTGTCCTGAACGGTGGGAATAAGGAACAATGAATGCTCTTTCCCCATTGCCTGGTCAAGCCTGCTCTGCGGGCTGGTTCATTCCTTGCGCTTGGAATAAATTTATGGTAGATTGCTCTCGCTCCCAGTTAATATCTGGTTCCTTTAAAATATTTTTTAAAACATTCCTCTAGTCACTTTGGTCACAAAAATAGTCTCATTTTATTAAAAGGATATGGGTCCAGTCTCATGAAAACTCCAAATTGCATTCAAATGGAAGCTTCACCCTGCCTTCCTGGGTCTGCCTCTGGGCGACAGTGGGAAGGGGAAGGTGGCTGCTTCTCCAACCCCCTTCACCTTGCACTTAGGTCGACTCTGGCCCCTCCAGGGTTGAAGGTTGGCCATTCGATGGTACCAGTCTGGCCTCTTCCACACTCTTGGCAGAAGACCTGTGGGCTGTATATCTCCCTTTCAGAAAATCCCGCTGCTTGTTCTACACCTGGTCTCCGGGTACCGCAGCTCCGGGTACCTTCGATCTTCGACCTCTGACCTACCACCAGTGGGAATGCAGTTACATCTCTCGCACAACCCTGTCATGGGCTGTTTCTTTTCAGCTCATGGACATTTTTCATACCCCAGTCCACCCCTGTGTCCCTGATGGCAGTGTCACTCTTGATTCTTTCCGGTTGTTCTGCTACAGCCTCACTCACTAGCTCCAGAAAAGGGGCAGCAGCTCTGCCTCCTTCCCACTGGGGGCGTGGAGTGGGACTGGCCCATCCATAACTTTCTTTGAAGAAATCCTTCCCCAGGATTTCTTGTCAACCCCTTTCTTTGAAAGGTATCTCTTGGACTAAGGGATGCAAAGTGTATTTTCAAACAATTCCTTTGCACGTGCTGCTAGGTCTAGCATCGTCCTTTGGCATATGAGCAATTGACATGGTTTTGGGGTGTCAGGCAAAAGACCCTCACTTTAACATCCTTCTACAGAAGTTAAATGCAGTAGTACGGGTTTGTCTGAAGTCTGAGTATGAATTTATGTCCATAGAAAAGTTTTCATTGTATATAGGAGACTATCTCTCTTAAGATACAAAAATGTTCAAACTCAAAAAGATTGGTAATTTGGATTACATTTTAAAAATAAATTATTCATGATAAAAGATACAAGATTAAAAAGGCATGTGACAGATTGGGAGGAAACATTTTCAAAGATAACAGACAAATGACCAGTCTTCAGAACAGATAAACCGCCTTGGACTACAGACTGATTTTTTCAGAAAAGGGACTTCCCCTGGTGGCGCAGTGGTTAAGAATCCACCTGCCAATGCAGGGGACACGCGTTCAGTCCCTGGTCTGGGAAGATCCCACGTGTGATGGGAAATTATTAGAAGTCGGGCCCCCCCCCCCCCCCAATCTCATTTCTCTGCCCTCCCCACTAGAAGTGGCCACCATCCTGGATTTGGGGTGTTAATACTCAGGTTTTTCGTTATTGCAGCTAACTTACATATATTCTTTGGTATATATCAACGATTTTCATAAACTTTTTTAAAACTTAGGAGTAGGACCTCTTAATTACAGGTCACCAAATTTTACAACCTGATCTTCCAATGCTTGAGTGGAATTCACTTCGAATAATACTAAGTTAGACTAATTTGGGTGGAGGGGGTATTCATTTTGATGCCAGTATGGTTTCTTGGTCATTTTCTGCTATAATACTGAAAATCCAGGTAATGGGTAGTAGCCACACGAATTAGATTGCAGGCTTCAGCCGTCTGGATTTGAATTGCTCTCTGCTGTGTGCCCACTGTGACCTTAGGTAGGTCGAGTAACCTCCCCAAATCTTGGTTTCTCCTTACCTAACTCAAGGCTTGTTTTCAGGGCTTAGTGCAGTAATGCTGGAAAAGCACAGACCCTGGTGACTCTGGCCCAAACAGAGCAGTGGATGCCACCTCGTTAAGATGCTAACGATCTTTACTTTTAAGATAAACCTTCACAAACACTAATGCATTCTTTCTTGCGGAGCACAGGCTCTGGACGCGCAGGCTCAGCGGCCACGGCTCACGGGCCCAGCCGCTCCGCGGCATGTGGGATTTTCCCGGACCGGGGCACGAACCCGTGTCCCCTGCATTGGCAGGCGGACTCGCAACCACTGCACCACCAGGGAAGCCCGTAATGCATTCTTTCAAGTGAAGAATATCTGTGTTCTGACAACGGAAAACACTACTGCTTGTTCCCTTCTCAGACAAAGGCGTTTAGGACCATTATCCATAGAAGGGATCTGAGATCCTGAGCAGATCGGATGACTCCTTTGGGTTAAGGGAATCCTTCTGGAAATATGGGGATCCTTCTGGAGTCCTCTGGAAATGCTGTGTAGTTACCAGGGAGAAAGCAGGATGCCCTGGAACCCAGCAAACTCACAGGTGCATGATATCCAGTACATTTCCCTCTTTAAATTTTCAAGTCTTACTTGTTCACTACTGAAATAACAGGAAAAAGATTTTAGAATTTACAAAAGTGATGTGGTGTTGTATCTTCTCTAACCAGTTGCATCTGGCAACTATGAATATACCACCACTTCTCCGTTCTCTTGTCAACAGATATTTAGGTTGTTTCCAGTTGTTGTGTTATTATAAACAGTAGATGTTGTGATGAGCAGACATTCTTGCTCTTATCTCCTGGTGCACTTGTGCAAGAGTTTCACCCTAGGAAAGGATTAAATATGCTGGTAACATTCTACATGTGAATAACATAAAACAAGAATTTTCCTTTGTTAAAGCCTCTCCCCCTCCTCCAGTTACTCCTTCCTCTGGAGGCTCCTTTGCTGAAGCATTGTGCAGGTGCCTGGGCTCATCCTCAGATCCTTTCTCTTGCTGCCCTATACTTTCACCCTAGGACATGACTGACCGTCTCCACACGTAGCCAGGACCTTTCCTTGACCACCATATATCCAGATGCCTCCTCACACTTAAAAATTTCTAAGCCAGGGCTTCCCCGGTGGCGCAGTGGTTGAGAATCCGCCTGCCGATGCAGGAGACACGGGTTCGTGCCCTGGTCCGGGAAGATCCCACATGCCGCGGAGCAACTAAGCCTGTGAGCCATGGCCGCTAGGCCTGCACGTTCGGGGCCTGTGCTCCGCAACGGGAGAGGCCACAACAGTGAGAGGCCCGCGTACCGCAAAAAAAAAAAAAAAAAAAAAAAATTTTAAGCCATATTTTTGATTCTCTTTCCATAGGTCCCAATCCTGCTTCCCCATCTCAGTTGATGACAGTTTCATTCTTCTGGATGCTTTTGTCAAAGGACTTGAAATCATTCTTCCTTCTTCTTTTTTATTCACACCCCAAATCCAGTCCATCAGAATGGATGTGACCCAACCACACCTAGCACATGGCTGCCCCACCTGGTTCAGGTCACCACCATCTCTCTCCCGGGCTTTGTGACAGCCACCCCTCACCCCTCCCTGACCACGGAGTCTGTTTCCATAATGCCACCAGAGTGGTCCTGTTGAAGCCTAAGTCACACTCCATCCTGACTCTGCTAAGACCATCCAGTTTTGTATCTTTCAGAATAAACCCAAACATAATCTCTTCCACCATCTGCCCCTCTGATCTCATCTCCTGCCCTGTCTTTCCCCCAATTTGCTGAGCATCTGGCATGGGTGCCCCCCGCCGCCTTCCACATCAGGGCCTTTGCACGTGCTGTTCTCACTCTCAAAGCTCTCTCATAGCTACGTGGTTTGCTCCCTTGCCTGACTCAAGTCTCTGCTTATGTGTCAGGGAGGCCTTCTGCATGCATTCTAGCTGAAAGAGCACCCCCCCGCCAGCACCCCCATCCTCTGTGCTGCTCCACTAGACATGCAGGCATTTGTGTGAACACTGTCTCTCTCTCCACTGAATATAAATCCTTTAAGGCACTGGGACTTTGGCCCTTTTGTTCACTGCTATATTCTGAACTTCTGAGTAAATATCTAATAAATGACTCCCCAATTCAAAGAACTCCATGGAGGTGCGGAGCATCCATTAATTTTCCACGTCAGAAGTATAAGAATTACAAACATGCATTCTAAGCACAACCCTGGTTCAAATACCAGTTCTGTTCCTCATCAGCTGTGACTTGGAATGAGTTGTGTAGCCCAGTGTGTTCTCAAACTCAGCATAGCCATTCCTTCTTTTTATACCAAACACTTGACTATCATAAATAAAACTCAGGTGCTATAACCTTCTACAGGTAATTTCAAAACACAGTGTAATGTGTTAGTTGTGATATAAAAGTATTTTATGGTAACATGATATGTATTTCAGTATGTATTCATTCGGAGAACTACTTGACTACACTGAAAGATATTTTGAGTAGTGCTTGCACATACACAAGAATTCGTTCACAGGACACCCACAAGTGCGGAAGGATTAGGCGTGTTTTGGCAACTCAGATGTCACAAGTGGTTATTGGCGTTGGTGATGCGATTTTCTGCAAAAGTGAACATCTCTTGGCAAAGTTCCAAAGAAAACAAAGTTAACCTTCCTTCAGTTTGCACTCTTGTTTGCATTCCTTAAAAATGACAGCTATTGATGGCTTGATTTGGAGTTTTTATGTAAAACAGATTGTGGGGAGGGCTCTAAGGTCATATAATCATAATCAGGTTTTCCAGCTACGAGAGTGGAAGGAAAATCAGGTGGGGCAGGGGACAAATCTTTGTGGGACTGTCCTGCACGATGCAAGGTCTCCAGTATCCTGGCCCCACCCACATCTTGAGGACCTGCTGTGTGCTGGGCATCCTGCTGGGGACTTTCTCTGTGTTTCATGTATATGTTTTTTTTTTTTTGTTTTTTTTTTTTTGCGTTACGCGGGCCTTTCACTGTCGTGGCCTCTCCCGTTGCGGAGCACAGGCTCCGGACGCACAGGCTCAGCGGCCATGGCTCACGGGCCCAGCCGCTCCGCGGCACGTGGGATCTTCCCGGACCGGGGCACGAACCCGCGTCCCCTGCATCGGCAGGCGGACTCTCAACCACTGCGCCACCAGGGAAGCCCTCATGTATATGTTAATATGTCTTATACCAACCCTAGGAGGCAGTTGCCATAATACACCCCATTTTACAGGTGAAGAAACTGAGTTAGTAGTTGCCCAAAGGCTAACAGCTAGTGCAAGGGGGGGAGCAGAGATTTGAGTCTAAGCCCTGGCACCAAACCTTTGCTCTTAGCACTGTGCTTTACTGCTTCCTAAATGTGCACTTTCATTCTGTATCACCATTATCACGTAGCCCTATGCTTAGCATGTAACCAGCACTAAATAAATGTTTTTTTAAATGAAAAATTAATAGTACACATCAGTTTACTGAATAACTTATCTACTGGTAAACATGTCTGAATTTCCTCTAGACTTTTTATGGTAAACATGGGCATATTTGCTGGGTGGTTTTTTTGAGGCAATAATTCATTCATTAAAAGAGTAGTTAAATCAGAAGAGTAAACAGTTTTGAAAGGAGTTTTGAACTTTAGGAATGTCTAACCTGACCTTGACTGTTTCTTTGTGTGCCACAAAATGCAAATTTATTTTCAATGAGTTATCTAGCCTATCCCTACTTAGGATTTACGTGTATTCTAAATAATGTGCTCGTAATGTAGTTCTGCTTACCATCGTAAAACATGGAGTTAAAATAAGACCCCTGTCAAAACACTGTCATGCAGGGATTAGTGCTGTGAAAGTTAACATAAAGTGATTTTTAAATGCATAGGCTTTTTGAGGATTAAAAATGAAAATATCCACTATGCAATGACTTTAAATTTATATTGTTTGACTACTATCTTACCCCATCTTGGCTGTGAACTTTCAGCCTGAGGATGCTGAAAAGAGTCCAACTACCCTTACTTAATGTATAAATTGTAGTTTAGAAAATTGCAGTTATATGAGGTTGTTCTTAAGCTTTTAGCAATGTTTGATATAATTACAATATTGCGCTGTTCTCATGCAAAGAAAACCTAGTAGAACTTTGAGTCAGGAATATAAGGAAGCTGTCACTAAATGAGTAGTGTATTCTTGTGTGGAACTTTTTATATCTTTTTGGGGGAGGGGAGAGAAAATTGGATTTTTAGGGCTTTCTAAAAGTCTTAACCTCTCGCCAGCTTCAACCATAAACGTTCTTTTAACCATTAATGTTTTGATGTAAGTAACGTAAAGTTTAAAAACTACCTGAAGTTTAAAAGAAGTATGTCAAGTTACAAAGTGCTTGGTTATCCAGTTCAAAATAAAGCAGAGTAAAGAAGTAACTCTTTACTTGAAGAAAGAGGTATCTCAATGGAATGGTAAAGACCTAATGCAATAGAAGAATTTAAACAGATTTGAAAAACAGAAACTAACAATCAGCATCATATTAAATATTGAAGTCCTAAATGTACACGAATGTATTCAGGCCATGACAAGCGTACTTATGATGATCACCGTCATTATTCATCATTATTCTGCAAGTATTAGCCAATGTAATAAAACAAGAACAATACAAAAGTATAAATATTAGGAAGTGATAAGTTTTCCACTATTTATATACAGTATGATTGTATAATAGAGAGTTCAAGAAATTTATTTTAAGTAAATTGGTTGGTTGGTTATTTGGATGCAATGTGAGTATGTAATAGTTTTTCTTTATATCAGCAATAAATAGATACCGTGAAAGGGGAAATATCCTATTTATATGTGTCCCCAAACTGTAAAATACCTAGGGATAAATTTAACAAGAAATGAGCATCTAGAAAGAAAACCATAAAATGTTATTGAAAGACACAAAGCAGGACTCTTGAGTCTGAATCGTTGGTGAGACATACGCCATGTTCTTTTTTTTTTTTTTTTTTTTTTTAATTTTTATTGGCGTATAGTTGCTTTACAATGTTGTGTTAGTTTCTACCGTACAGCAAAGTGACTCAAATATATATATATATATATATATATATACATACATATATATATATACATATATCCCCTCTTTTGGATTTCCTTCCCATTTAGGTTACCACAGAGCATTGAGTAGAGTTCCCTGTGCTATACAGTAGGTTCTCATTAGGTATCTATTTTATACATAGTATCAATAGTGTGTATATGTCAATCCCAATCTCCCACTTCATCCCACCCCTCCTTTTCCCTATCGTCTATATCAATTTTTCAGACTCTGCATATACATGTTAATATATGATATTTCTTTTTCTCTTTCTGACTTACTTCACTTCTGTATGACAGTCTCTAGGTCCATCCACGTCTCCACAAATGACCCAATTTCGTTCCTTTTTATGGCTGAGTAATATTCCATTGTATATATGTGCCACATCTTCTTTATCCATTCATCTGTCGGTGGACACTTAGGTTGCTTCCATGTCCTGGCTATTGTAAATAATACTGCAGTTAACATTGGGGTGCATGTGTCTTTTTGAATTATGGTTTTCTATGGGTATATGCCCAGTGGTGGGACTGCTGGGTCACATGGTAGTTCTATTTTTAGTTTTTTAAGGAACCTCCATACTGTTCTCCATAGTGGCTGAATCAATTTACTTTCCCACCAACAGTGCAAGAGGGTTCCCTTTTCTCCACACCCTCTCCAGCATTTATTGTCTGTCGATCTTGTGATGATGGCTGTTCTGACCGGTGTGAGTTGATACCTCATTGTAGTTTTGATTTACATTTCTCTAGTGATTAGTGATGTTGAACATCCTTTCATGTGTTTGTTGGCAATCTGTATATCTTCTTTGGGGAAATGTCTATTTAAATCTTCTGCCCATTTTTGGATTGGGTTGTTTGGTTTTTTGATATTGAGCTGCAGGAGCTGCTTGTATATTTTGGAGGTTAATCCTTTGTCAGTTGCTTTGTTTGCAAATATTTACTCCCATTCTGAGTGTTGTCATTTTGTCTTGTTTATGGTTTCCTTTGCTGTGCAAAAGCTTTTAACTAGGTCCCATTTGTTTATTTTTGTTTTTATTGTCATTACTCTAGGAGGTGGGTCAAAAAGGATCTTGCTTTGATTTATATTATAGAGTGTTCTGCCTATGTTTTCCTCCAAGAGATTTATACTGTCTGGCCTTACATTTATATCTTTAATCCATTTTGAGTTTATTTTCTGTATGGTGTTAAGGAGTGTCTAATTTCATTCTTTTACATGTAGCAGTCCAGTTTTCCCAGCACCACTTACTGAAAAGGCTGTCTTTGCTCCATTGAATATTCTGGCCTCTTTTGTCACATCTTAGGTGACCATATGTGCGTGGGTTTATCTCTGGGGTTTCTATCCTGTTCCATTGGTCTATATTTCTGTTTTTGTGCCAGTACCATACTGTCTTTATTACTGTAGCCCTGTAGTATAGTCTGAAATCAGGGATCCTGATTCTTCCAGTGCTTTTTTTTTTTTTCTTTTCTCAAGATTGCTTTTGCTATTCAAGGTCTTTTGTGTTTCCATACAAATTGTAAAATTTTTTGTTCTAGTTCTGTGAAAAATGTCATTGGTAATTTGATGGGGATTGCACTGAATCTGTAGATTGCTTTGGGTAGTGTAGTCATTTTCACAGTATTGATTCTTCCTATCCAAGAACATGATATATCTCTCCATCTGTTTGTGTCATCTTTGATTTCTTTCATCGGTATCTTATAGTTTTCTGCATACAGGTCTTTTGCCTCCTTAGGTAGGTTTATTCATAGGTATTTTATTCTTTTTGTTGCAATGGTAAATTGGATTTTTCCTTAATTTCTCTTTCTGATCTTTCGTTGTCATTAGTGTGTAGGAATGCACGAGATTTCTGTGTATTAAATTTTTATCCTGTGACTTTACTAAATTCATTGATTAGCTCTAGTAGTTTACTGGTGGCATCTTTAGTATTATCTATGTAAAGTATCATGTCATCTGCAAACAGTGACGGTTTTACTTCTTTGCCAATTTGGATTCCTTTTATTTCTTTTTCTTCTCTGATTTCCATGGCTAGGACTTCCAAAACTAAGTTGAATAAAAGTGGCGAGAGTGGACACCCTTGTCTTGTTCCTGATCTTAGAGGAAACGTTCTCAGTTTTTCACCGTTGAGAATAATGTTTGCTGTGGGTTTGTCATATATGGCCTTCATTCTGTTGAGGTAGGTTCCCTGTATTCTCACTTTCGGGAGAGTTTTTATCATAAATGGGTGTTGAATTTTGTGAAAAGCTTTTTCTGCATCTATTGAAATGATCATATGGTTTTATTCTTCAGCTTCTTAAAATGGTGTATCACATTGACTGATTGGCGTATATTGAAGAATCCTTGCATCCTTGAGATAAATCCCACTTGATCATGGTGTATGATCCTTTTAATGTGCTGTTGGATTCAGTTTGCTAGTATTTTGTTGAGGAGTTTTGCATCTGTGTTCATCAGTGTTATTGGCCTGTAGTTTTCTTTTTTCATGGTATCCTTGTCTGGTTTTGGTATCAGGGTGATGGTGGCCTTGTAGAATGAGTCTGAGAGTGTTCCTGCCTCTGCAATTTTTTGGAAGAGTTTGAGAAGGATTGGTGTTAGCTCTTCTATGAATGTTTGATAGAATTCGCCTGTGAAGCCATCTGGTCCTGGACTTTTGTTTGTTGGAAGATTTTTAATCATAGTTTCAATTTCATTACTTGTGATTTGTCTGTTCATATTTTCTATTTCTTGCAGGTTCAGTCTTGGAAGGTTGTACCTTTCTAAGAATTTGTCCATATCTTCCAGGTTGTCCATTTTATTGGCATATAGTTGCTTGTAGTAATCTCTTATGATCCTTTGTATTTTTGTGGTTTCAGTTGTAACTTCTTTTTCATTTCTAATTTTATTGATTTGAGTCCTCTCTTTTTTCTTGATGAGTCTGGCTAAAGGTTTATCAATTTTGTTTATCTTCTCATCTCAAAGAGCCAGCTTTTATTTTTATTGATCTGTGCTGTTGTTGTTTTCATTTCTATTTCATTTATTTCTGCTCTGATCTTCATGATTTCTTTCCTTCTACTAACTTCGGGTTTTGTTTGTTCTTGTTTCTCTAGTTGCTTTGAGTGTAAGGTTAGGTTGTTTATTTGAGATTTTTCTTGTTTCTTGAGGTGGGATTGTATTGCTATCTACTTCCCTATTAGAACTGCTTTTGCTGCATCTCATAGATTTTGGGTTGTCGTGTTTTCATAGACATATGCCAAGTTCTATTTTTTAAGTATCTTTTTAAAAATTATTATTAATTAATTAATATTTTAATATTTATTTTTGGCTGTGTTGGATCTTCTCCTCTGTGCGAGGGCTTTCTCCAGTTGCAGCGAGCAGGGGCCAGTCTTCATCGCGGTGCGCGGGTCTCTCACTGTCGTGGCCTCTGCTGTTGGGGAGCACAGCCTCCAGACGTGCAGTCTCAGCAGTTGTGGCTCACGGGCCTAGCCGCTCCGCGGCATGTGGGATCCTCCCAGACCAGGGCACGAACCCATGTCCCCTGGACTGGCAGGCGGATTCCCAACCACTGCGCCACCAGGGAAGCCCTGGGAATAGTCTGTGTTAATCATCATTCCTCTGTCAAACTAACATGTAAATTACTATAAAATTACTGTGCTATATATCATACCATATTGTGCTATAGATCAGTAATTATGTTGAGGAAGGAAAAAATTTCCCTCTACCCTTGCAGGTTTTTCTGGCTGGCCTAATAATTACATTGACATGAGACAGATTAACAGGAGAAAAACCAAATTTAATCAGGTACGTACAGGGAATCAGAACATGAGAGATTCCAAAGACAGTCAGGTAAAATGAAGTATATATGTCATCCTGGACTAAGGAGAAGGCTGTAGAGTCTGGGACTTCATAGGTTATGAAGGCAATTCACAGGAAGATGAAAAAGCAAATGTTTGGTAAACAAATATTTCCTTGATTATGCAGAGACAGTGGGACACAAAGAGGACTTTGATCTCCAGGCCCTGCCAAGTACCCCCCCACCTACACCTGACCCATATCCTTTGTAGGTATCTCTGGTGAACGTGCTGTTCCTAGATCAAGCCCTTTATCTAAATTCTTTCAGGCAGTTAAGGAGGAAGTAAAAAGAAAGAATTCCTGAGTCTTCTGTTTCTTAAGAATAATCAACATAAAATAATCCTCATGTCAAAGAGACACATTTTGGGGTGGAAAATTTTGCTCTCCTTTGGTTACTGTAAAAATAGAGGAAGATGAGCTTCATAGTTAAATCAAGAGCAACATTTGTTTAGATTCTAAAAGAATAAATGATGAGGATAGACAAAAAAAATTTAAAGAACAATGATGGATGATTTACCTAACTCTAGATATTAAAACAAGATAATACTGCCATAACAATAAAGAGGAATAAACAAAGAAAACTGATATCAAAGGAATACCTGAGTGTCCTTAATTAGACTTACTCCATTATATGTAGATATTAATAATTTGATAAAGATAACATTTCAGATCAGTGGCCAACAGATGTGTATCACTGATTAAATGATGTTCAGAAGTTTCACTATTAATTTTTTTTTTCCATCCAGCCTCACTAATCTTCTTGCTATTCCCCAAACACACTAGGTGCTTCCACCTCAGGATCTTTGCACTGGCTCTTCTCTCTGCCTGGAGCACTCTTTTTTTTTTTTTTTTTTGGTTGCCCCACACAGCATGCAGGACCTTAGTCCCCCGACCAGGGATCAAACCCATGCCCCCTGCAGTGGAAGTGTGGAGTCTTAACCACTGGACTGCCAGGGAAGTCCCCTGACTATTAATTTTTAAACATAAACTTTAGAGTCCTTCATCACAGTTTATTCCGAACAAAGATGGATTAAATTTTAACATGAATGTCAAAACATAAAGCTTTAAGAAAAAAAGCAAAAAGTATGGTATTACTGGTGTAACATCAAGGTTATTAAAAAGAATTGATGTATATAGAACATGGAAAGAAGTTCACAATACATAAAGTAAAAGAAATTATGCTGCCAAACTATTTATAATGTATTTCTTGCATTTTAAAATTATGAAATAAATATATACTTGCAATGAAAAGATATGAAAGAAGTATATCAAATGATTACTTTTATTCATCTGTGGGAAATGGGGTCCTAGTGACCTTCACTGTATTCATTATGTATTTTGGTATTCTTGAAATTTTTACAATTAGTGTGCATTACTTTTGTGATTTTTTTTTTAAAAGGAAAAATCGATTTAAAATCTGAAGTTATTTGACATGCAGAGTTAGGGATAAATGGTTTTTAGGCAGAGTGCACAGAACAAACAAATGTGGATGCGAAAGAGTTGGTGGGTTCTGAGGATACTTTAGCTGGAGTGTAAGACGTGGCAGAGATGAATTTCATGGTTAGATCGGGTCATTTGGAGGGGAACAAATCCCGATCTGAAATGTTAAGCTTTCAATTACTGGTAGAGATAAATGGACAATTCTTCAATAGTGCTTCCATTAAGACTCCCTTGAGAAGATGGCGTTTGAGGTAGGTTTTGAAAAACGTTTAAGATCTAATCCAGTAAAGGGGGACAGAGGGGAGAAAGGTCAGTATGTGTTCAAGGAATTACCAGGAGTTCATCCGGCTCAGCGATATGCCAGAGAATACAGACTGGACGTATACTTTCAACGTCCTTAAAGATCATGGAGAAGAGCATACAGTTTCTGATCCATGAGAACTTCTGGGATGATTTTGTAGTGTTACTTTTATCAGGACTCCACTGGAAGATGGGGTTTCTTTCCAAACTACCCCTTTCCCATCAGGTAAGACAGTCCACCTTCCTGAAGAGAATGAGTGAGGGAAAGGAGAGGCCAAAGGGTTAGCTAATTGGCCCCTTCCCCAGGAAAGTACTCGGTTAGCAGTTACAGATGTGGGTGCTTCACAACCAGCAGCACTACTTCTGGGTATTTCCACAAGGTAAGAGCTCAGAAATACAATGTTGAGTGAAAAAGCAGCTAGTGGAATTGTACATACAGTCTCACACACTTAAAAAACATACAGACAGCACTGTATTTTGTTTATGCCTTTGGACATGTGCAGAAGAATGAAAACATGACCCACATAAGCACCAAGTTAATAAGAATTGCTGACTATGAGAGGAAGGGAAGGAGCTGAACTGGTACCCGTGCGTGAGGATAGCCTTCAGCTCTATCTGTGCTGTGTTACTTCTTTGTAAAAGGAAAATAAGCAGTTGTGGCAAAATGTTAATGTTTGTTATTTATGCAAGGCTGGGGAGGAATATAGGTTGGAATTTAGGAGACAGGCTGAGGCTAAAGGCGTAGATTGACAGTTGTCATTAGTATGTGGTCAAGTCTTTACTTTTTTTAGAGCTAAATCTGGATGCTAACAGTCATGTTTAGCGGGTCAGGGCCTTTATGTTACTTTCTAGCAGGAGTGATGGTTGTATATAGCCATCCATGCTCTTCCATTTCCCTTGATAATGGGAATGGTAGAGATGTGGACAGTAGATGACCTGAGGGATCAGACAGCCTGAGCCCCGGCGAGACTTTCTCTCTACAAACGCAATGGGAAGAAGTGAAGAGATTTCTCAGAGGTTGCCCTTGTAGCCTGCTGTCCGGAGGCAGTGAGGATGGCTTATTCATCCACTAAAAACTCCTTCTTCCCCACTGAGATGTTCAGTTATGTCCTAAAGAATGAGGGTTTTTAAAAAACTTTTATTTTTCATATATTCAAGTGTTTATGCACGCAGACATACTGAATTTTAGACACCAGTGATATGAGTACCTTCTTTTGATTGCCCCCCACCCCAGCCCACCTCAGTCATGTTTAGTCCTTTTTTGTTTGTTTTATAAAAGTGAGTGAATGTTTTGGTCGACTGGATTGTTTTTACTTTTTAGGGTCAGGCAATAGTTTAATAATAAATTCTAAAAATATTTAAAACAACTATGAAAATAGGGTTTTTTTGCCTTCAAAGAACACTTCTTTGTTTAGCACATACACAGAGGAGATAGAATTTAGAGTGGGAACAGTTCTTAAAGTCAGATGAACAGGAAACCCTCTTGAGACCTACTGTGTGTCCTCTTCTACTGCAAACTGACATACCAGTTTCTGCTGTCTTGATTTAAATCTGTGTCTGGAGCTTTCGATTAGATCCTCTCTCACTTACCTTCAGTGGCATAGCTTTGGGGCATCTATCAAAGAGTTACAGCCACTCTCAGCCTCAGAAATTTTAGCTTTTTCATCAGCAAAACTTTGAGCAAATCTCACATCTTTTCTAAATTAGAAATGTAACCTTGTCTTTAGTCCCAGAGTTACTGTTGTGCAGAGAAAGAAAACACTGCATAACGTTCAAATTATGTGCAAACTGAAATGATAGAAATGAAAAGTGCTATCATGTTTCTAAGTAGGCTTTATTTTCACAAAGAATCAGCTAGGATTAGGTTCACCCACACATAACAGCAATAGTGAAAAAAGTGGCCCAAAGCAAATATAAGTTTATTTCTCTGCCATGTAGAAGAAATCCAGGGTAGACAGTCTTGACTGGTTTGTCATCTACTCAGTCATCAGGGTGTGCCTAGTAGCCCAGGATGGTTGCACAGGCCCCAGCCATCACATCTGTAACCCAGCTAGCAGGAAGGAGAATGAAAGGCATATCACCTTTTCTAGAGCCTTACTGGAAGTCATACAACACTTCTGTTTATATCTTATTAACAACCTTGGTCTCATAGCCATACCTAGCTGCAAGAGAAGCTAAGACATTTTCTGATTCTGTATGGACTCCTTTAAATAGAAAGGTGAGGTTAGCATGACATAGTTCAAGAGGTTTTCCCAGACTCAGAATCAAGTTAATGCCAAGTCATCCGTGTCACTGTACCTCACTGTCTCTCTTGTGTGTGTGTGTGTGTGTGTGTGTGTGTGTGTGTGAGAGAGAGAGACAGTATCTGCCAGGGTTTAGAGAGAGGAGACCTTTGACTTCTTTGACTTCTCTACACAAATATACTTAGGATTATCTTCTAAATCAGCCAAACCGACAGGCCCACTTTCATTCTTAAGTAAATCAAAGATCAGTTTTTTCTTGTGTGATACAAATAATCATATGTCTATTATTGGTACTTAACCCAAGTTGGACCCCACTACTAGATATAAGGCCAGTCTGGGGACATACCAAGAGCAGGAGAAAGAAACAGGGGTGGCAAGGCAAATGAGGTTTTGTTCTTTGTTTATACAAAATAAGAATGATACCAAACTTTAGTATCAACTCCTTCTTCACATAGGGATGGGGTAGAGGTGCAGAGGTGGGGACATGAGAATTATTCCTGACGCTTTGTTACCTTTCCCTTATAAACTGTTTATTTAGACATCTCAAGGGCATGTTCCGTGGTCAACAGTACAGAGAGATTCAAGGATGTAAATAACAGCGAAAACGGTTAAAAGTGCCTGATATATTTTCTCCTTCACATCAGATTTTCCAGTAATCAGTAATATGTTTCTACTCATATATATTCATTTTATAGACGGAAAGTATTGTTTTTTAAATAAGCCAAGGAAAAAATGTGCTCATCCCTCCTTTCGGGGCAATTATCTTTACTTTGAGTTTTTTAGACTTGTAAGTAGGAATTACTGGCCTTTTCAGTGAGTCCTCATTTGTTCTGTTAAATCGAATCCTTTCAAGATCTTGTACCACTGGACAGGCAGGGGGGCTTGTCTCTTGCTAGTGACCAGGTCAGACACACTGAAGAAAACATGGAAAGAAGGACCACGGAGACCATTTCTGCCCAAAAGAGCCACTGGATCAGTGAGAGTAACATTGCATCTGTGCCCCTAACTGTACTGGTAATGGCTGATAACACTGAGGTCAGGGTCATCATTGCTTTGAGCTACCTGTGCCATTTGTCCCAGTGCTGAGCGGAGTGGGACCAAGTCTGGATTATCATTAAATTGATCTTGTGAGAAACCAGTGGGGCTAGACATGACTGTAAAACCAGCCGGTCTGTCTCCCTTCCTAGATAAGAAATCTGCAGAGTCTGGGCCAGTGGCTCTTGCATGTTTTGACTGAAACCCAGAGCATAAAGTACATTTTATATCACAAAATGCATGTGCACACAGGCACACACGTGTGCAAAAATGGAATCAACGTCTTATGAAACAAGACTACTTTTTCATCATATTTCATGTATCCTAATATTTCCTATCCTATTTCTTCTTTTTTTAAAAAATTCTTGTTGCAACCCAGTAAATTGATTATGTAAAACACTAATGGGTCTCTACCTTCAGTTCAAAAATTCCTGCCCTGCCTGCTTTTATTTAGTTAAATACGTTGTAAAATCTGCCAGCTTTCAAGTTCAGAATGTTTTCCTTCCGTCTTAGTTTCTTTTTCTATAATAGAAGTTGTCATACTAGGAATGTTGGTAGATTTAATTTGTTTCCAAACTCAGGAATGTTGGTTTCTCTTGCTGGGTTTCTTGCAGTTGCAGAAGAAGCTAATATAGGTTTTTGGATGTTGTTTTTTTCCCCTGGGAACCTTTGAGATAAAACGTATTTACCTTTTGACATTTATGCTTTTTTCCTCCTTGGTTTGGTTTCCATCAACTGCTCGATGAAAAATGTTCTATTTCATCTTTCCATTACTTTAGATTAAGGCATGTTGTTAGCAAAGACTTTCAAAATTTCTTTCAAGTTATTTTCCTAGTGTCCGGTTTCCAGGAGCTGCAAGAGAACAGCTCTGCCCCAAGCAGTCATCCAAAAATCCAGGCCCTTAGCCAGAACTTTGGGGTACCACAGGTTGCTAAAAATGGAACGGTTAAAACCTTGGTCAGAGCAATGACATTGTACAAGTGCTCATGATCTGTACAAGAAGTTGGCATCTTTGGATAATGAATTTATGAATTTAATTCAGTTGGATTTTTATAGAGGAGGTAAAAGTAACATGTATAATTTAATTTTCATCTAAACATTTTTTTCAAAATCAAATTTCACTTTGGTTAAAATCATTTTACAAAACAAGATGTATAACGATGGGTTCAAATAACAGGAACCAGTGTCTGTACCTAATTAATTCTCTGGAAGAAGGAAATTCTGGATCCTGATACCAAAGTACATCTAAGTGGCATTACTGGTATTTTCAAAGTTTTGTGTGTGTGTGTGTGTGTGTGTGTGTGTGTGTGTGTATGTGTAAGGCGGGCCTCTCACTGCTGTGGCCTCTCCCGTTGCGGAGCACAGGCTCCGGACGCGCAGGCTCAGTGGCCATGGCTCACGGACCCAGCCGCTCCACGGCACGTGGGACCTTCCCGGACCGGGGCGCGAACCCGCATCCCCTGCATCGGCAGGCGGACTCGCAACCACTGCGCCACCAGGGAAGCCCTCAAAGTTTTTATTACTACCAAAAACAGATAGTTCATATGGACCAATGTCCTTTTTATACTTTCCTTATCGTCTCTTTCCTTTTCTCCTAATAAATCCCCTGTAACCTTCTCATGCTTCTATACGATTACCAAACTTCCCCTAATGTGTAAGCACTGCCATCACCAAAAAAGTAAGAAAGAGGAAAGGCACATGTTAATATTAATATTTTTTTTCTTTTTTAATTGGTTTCTTTTTCCTTTAAATCTCCTAATATGTGCCCAGTTGAATCTGTATACTTGATGAAAATTTGACCCTAAGACATTTAATAAAACCGAAGAGCAAAGACAAGTCCGAAAGAGCAGAAAGGATTTCATTTTTTTGTAGAATTTCATAGACTTAAGTTAGATCCTTAAAATTAATACGTTCTAAATCAGGTCCCCCCACCCTTTTTTTTCCAGCAGTAGTAATAATACAGAGCTTCCCCTGTCATTTATTGATTCATTCTGGCTTACTTAGTCTCCTTCTAGTCATTGAAAAAATAATTGAAATCCTTGAAGGCCAGCAGCCTACCTTGAGCTCCAATTCAGAGTTTATGTGGTTCTGTGACTCTGAACTCCACTTGCCCTGAGTTTATCTGTAGACAGCTGCAGTGGAGTAGACATGTTTACATAGGGTAGAAAAAGGCAGTTTGAAGAGTCCAGTTTCCATTCCTGTAGCATTGTTCAGGAATTATAGCCCACAGTGCTTCAGAATGAAGCCTAGTCCGCCATCTACCTTACTTCTTCCTGTACAACGGTTTTGTTTACATTTCTGATTTGTCGTGAGAAAGTTAAGTGCTAACCGAATGAAAGCTACGGTTTTATTTCTCCCTCTGTTTACTAGAAATTCTTTTGAGGATTAAGTTAGCAAAATCTGCCCTGTGCAGGCATACTTCTTATCTAACCTATTTTGAGCTAAACTGATTGCAAAGCCTAGTTCTTCTGTGAGACCTCTAACAGTCCATAAATTCAAGTTCATGTCCCAAAGTAATGGGGACTCACCATGTTGTGTATTTGATATGTATGTTGGTTGCATGTATCATGGAGAGAAAAATTATTACCATTATAAAGTGGCTGTGAAATCTGAAAATTCTAATCTTCTGAGTACACATGGAGTAAACCCTTAATGACACAGCAAGGTGGAAATTCAATTTGCTATGATAGTGACAATATTCAGGTGTCTCAAGTAGCCAGAAACTCAGGGACAACTCTTGGTGCCTCAATTCAACTCTATCCCAGAGCCTAAGGAGGGTTTTCAAACCCCAGTGTAAAAGCAAAAACGAGAATTTCATATCTGAAGTATTTGTTGCCTTTTCTCCCACCACGGTGTGCAATTTGGAAAGGAAAACCCAAACAAGAGAGTTGGGACTGGTCATTTCCCCAGCCGGTGCTGGAGGGTGGACGCCTGGCTTGGAGGAGGCTGGGAAGACCCATCTTGGGATCTGACTCATCCAGTGAAAGGTGGTGAAATACCCACTGACGCTCAGAATACCTTCTGGTTCTCAAGAGGCCAGATTGCAGAGCAAGTATTCTCTGCCTGTGACCTGTTTCTGCTGGTGTTGGATACCAAACCCAGATGGAGCTGGTCCTTGCAGCTCTTTCTTTTTTACCAGTATACTCCCCGCCACTGCCCAGAACTCAGCACTGTAGGCTGAGAACTGGGAGAGGATAAGATTCATTATCGCTAGATGAATTGCTCTAAGAGAGAAAAGAACTTTCTGAATTGAGAGAGAGAGAGAATGGAAGGAAGGAGGGAGAGAGGGAAGGACGGGAGGGAAGAAATGTAATAGAGAAGAAGACTGCAGATTACTTACTTTCTTTTATCACAGCAGGGCCACATGGCAATTAGAAAACAAGTCTGGGGTTCAGGAAAAGAATCTAGAGCTACATCTTCGATATCAAATTATTATTGAAGTACAAGGTGTTGATTTCCATCTTGGTACACAGCTTGCCGAGCAGCTGAGTTAAAGAAATGCTGCAGGATCAGTTATACGTGGACGGGGCAGGATGGAGTAGGGGCCTAGCCTGCACTCAGATGGACCATGGTTTCCATCCAAGCTCTAGCGCCTTCTAACTGTGTGACCTTGGAAAAAAATTATTTAAACTTGTACATCTTAACTTCATAATCTGTAAGCAGAGGACGAAGGCGATAAAAAGTGAAATGAGATGGAGAATGTCTAGTGCATTGCCGGGCACACAGGCATGTCAGTAAATGTCAAGGTCTGTGCCTCTCCCCAAGCCCCAGTCTCTATTTGAATAGCTTTTCCCCATCATATATGTTTGTTCTTGGTAGTAAGACGGATCATTGCCATCACCCGTGTTGTCCTGTATTCCTCGCTTCCTTACGGCGTTGGTGCATCAGTCACCCGTGAGACACCACTCTTCATCACCAGGAACTGCCGTGTTGTAGTGAACACACCGTTGACACAGCACATCAGACTTTGCTGAGTGGAGCTTTTACTCATATTTCAGGGTCTCATGGGACATATGGTTATCGTTAACATAATCTTGTACAGTGTTTTTGTTTTTTTGTGGTTTTTTGGGGGGGTACGCGGGCCTCTCACTGTTGTGGCCTCTCCCGTTGCGGAGCACAGGCTCCGGACGCGCAGGCGCAGCGGCCATGGCTCACGGGCCCAGCCGCTCTGCGGCACGTGGGATCTTCCCGGACCGGGGCACGAACCCGCGTCCCCTGCATCGGCAGGCGGACTCTCAACCACTGCGCCACCAGGGAAGCCCTGTTCCTTTGTTATTAGGTAATGAATGAATCTTTCTCATCTTTGTTTTGTTAAAAATGTGCTGGAAGCCCTGTTTGCTTACTAAGGGAAAACAAAGGCACACTGATAAATGCTTAGATGCCTGGCAGGGTAATAGAGGCTCAGTAGTTACTGAAGGAGAAGGAACAAAGGTTTTTCCTAAATTCTGGGGTGTATATGTTTAATCAAGAGTGCTTCTGGGAAGAACGGCAGGGAGTATGTAATATAGAAAGGAGCGCTCTGGGCCGGGCATCAGAGGGGCCTGGGACAGCATAGCATCTTCTTCATTGTTATCTCAAGAAGAGGGCTTACCTGGCACATAGGAGCCCTGAAGAGGTTAGAATATGTTATCCCTAAAGGTCCCTCATAGCTCTAGAATTTATGAACCCATGGCTTATAGGGCCTGATGTCCTGACGTTAATGCTTTTTTTTTTTTTTTTTTTTTAAGGTAGCAGATCAGTGATTACTCTAAAATCTGAGTCCTAATTGTCACTGCAACTTCTCTGTGTATAGCAAGTTGGGGATCTGATAGAATAGCTTAAATATAAAAATCATTCTCTCTGCCTCATTGAAGAATTTCATAGATAGCAAGTGTGCCTGTCAGTAGTGGCTTTTTTGTTATTATTGTTTCTGTTCAGTTTGTGCCATGTGACTCAGGGTGTCCTAGCAGATCAGCATAGAGAGCCAGCCACCCAGTGGTCCAGTATTGATTTTTATCCAGAGCTCTGTTTCCTGTGCAGGTTACTAAGAGTATATGTCCAAATAGTCCCTTCCCAGAGCAGACCCACTGACAGTTCCTTTCTGAGCAGATTATGGGTTTTGAAGTTTGAATCAAGCCAGGCCACAAAATCCCTATCTACGAGCTTCTGTGCTCACACAGAGTATCAGTCAGCATTTCCTGTTTCCATTCACACTGTAAGTTGAATAGCTGTAAACAACCTCCTCGCCCCTGCCCTCCCCCCCCCCCCAAAAAAAAAAAAGTGATTGCCAAGACAAATAATTCTTGGGGCACGGGCAGTTTCTCGCAAACCTTTTAAAACATGCAGCTTGCAGAAGTCTACATTATGTGCTCTTCAGGATTGCTAAATCATAGTAAATGTACTTGCTTCATGACTCAAGATCAAGTCTATACTACAATCCACATTAAATAATTCCTTCTCCCGTATCTGTTTTAAAATTGAGAGCAGCAAAGACAGTAAGGGAATAAATTGCTTATTTCAGGTCACTAGGAAAACTTAACTTACGGGTTTTCGATGTCGACCAGTCCCAGGGTTTGCCTAGGAAATGAAACTTGCCCCCTTATCACAACCAGACATTGTCCCCCTTGCCCGTGGAACTAAGACACAAACACACAGCACTGCACGGTGTCCACGTCGAAGTTAGTTCTTGTTGATGACACCGTATGAAGTGGTCCTTACTTTTGGAATTACTGATCCACCAGCATACCTTCTGTTTTCCTTAGCAGTCTGATATTTGGAAACAAATAAAAATACATGCAGTATTTCCAAACAGTTTTCAACGGATAAGAATCTGGCACTTCCTCCTGTTTTCTTCATATTGTTTGCCTCCATATTTCCTTTGCATTTGGAAGCCACAGTCCTAGACCTTTATTACAGCATCCTGTTTCCTTCCCTAACTGAAGTTCTCTTTGTTACTGTGCTTCCTTCCTCCCAGTATGAAATTAATCTTGTCTAGCTTATGTAGACATTTTGAGGTGGTCTATCTTTTTCAGATATGACCTTTATAGCTCTTATTAAAATGGTTTTGGTATTTTAAGAAAAAAAGATATGATAGGGAGCTGTAAGAAAACTATTAATTCTGTTTAAATTCTATTTTATGTATATGTCTATCTACCTTTCTCTGTTGAATGATAGCTGGCTCCCTCTCTGATAGTTTCTTCTTTTCTTTGTTAATTCACTCATTTTTTTTTTGCACTTGGTACTAGAGACACAAAGGTGAATGAGATATGGCCCCTGCCCTCCACACGGGAGATGACACCTACGTCTAATTAGGATGCTACATGCAGAGCTAGATGTGGGCTCCGTGGAGCAACAAACCAGAGGGCCAGGAGGGACAGAAGGGGTAGCTTCCTCTGCCTGAGAAGTTCAGAGCGAGCTTCCAGGAAATGAGACATCTGAGCTAAGGCTTTAAGGGAGAGGGGAGAGAAGAACATTCCAGATGGGAGAACAGCGGTGAGGATGAGAAATCACATGCTTTGTGTGGGCTCTCCAGGAAGTGGTGTTCCCGAAACATGATATTTGAGGCAGAGGGTGAGGAAAGTGAAGGTAGTTACATTAGGGGGGGCCTTCGGTTTTATGTTAGGGATCTTGGGAGTTTTTCCTTTGGCAGCACTGAGCTGATGAAGGTAGGAGAACTTGGTAACTATATGTGAAGGCTGAGGAAGGGAAGAGTTCAGGTTTTTTAAAGAGAATTTGAGCATGCAACTTTTGCAAGGGAATTACACGTTTATAAATAAAATGTGTTATTAATATATTAATAACACAATAAAACAAGTGTTTTGACCAAGTGTTTTGAAACTTTCTATTCCCTTTTGTTTGGTTTGGAGGTATATATGTTAATTCAGATGCCTACTGTGTGCCTTGCAATGTTAACAGACATGGTCCCTATCCTCATGGAGTTCACAGTGTAATAGGGGAGCTTCACGTGGACGTGTGCATCCAGTTGGAAAGACTAGAGATCACTTGATCAAACCCCATTATGTGAAATGTGCATAATAGTCTACTTCTAACTATACGGTGACATTAAACAGTTTTTAAAATATCATAACATAGCTACATCGCTTGTTCAAAGGAAATATAGTAAAGGGGAAGAAAATGACTTGTAGCTATGTTCATTCCAAATTGAATACTTTCAAAGGAATGTTTTTCAATTTGTCAAAAACATATCAACAGTCGTAAAAAAATTTTATACCCTCTGGCAGCATACTCTCACCCTTGGAATTTATTCCAAGAATATAATTTGGAAGAGGTTAAAGCGCATATGCACAGCTATTTTGCAGCATTATTTATATTGGAAACAACCCAAACATCTAATAACAGGGGGAACAACTTTGCACATCTTGGTACATCAACAACAAAGTTATAAGTTGCCACTTATAATCATAATTTTTGGAAGTTTGTAGCACAGCAAGAAAACCCTGATAATTTTAAAGTAAAAGAGCAGACTACAAAATTCTACCTAGTCATTAAAAATTATATAGGAATATGAGGTACTAAAAGGAAACCATAAAGAATTAGGACAACTACCTGATTAAAAAAGTCAAAGAGTCTGAAATTATGGGTGATGCTTTATTTTTCTTTTCTTTTTAAAAAAATGTTATTTTATTTATTTTTTTATACGGCATGTTCTTATTAGTCATCATTTTATACACATCCGTGTACACATATCAATCCCAATCGCCCAATTCATCACACCACCATCCCCACCCCCCTGCGGCTTTCCCTCCTTGGTGTCCATATGTTTGTTCTCTACATCTGTGTCTCAACTTCGGTCCTGCAAACCGGTTCATCTGTACCATTTTTCTAGGTTCCACATATATGCGTTAATATACGATATTTGTTTTTCTCTTTCTGACTTACTTCACTCTGTATGACAGTCTCTAGATCCATCCACATCTCTACAAATGACCCAATTTCATTCCTTTTTATGGCTGAGTAATATTCCATTGTATATACGTACCACATCTTTATCCATTCGTCTGTCAATGGGCATTTAGGTTGCATCCATTACCTGGCTATTGTAAATAGTGCTGCAGTGAACATTGGGATGCATGTGTTTTTTGAATTATGGTTTTCTCTGGGTATGTGCCCAGTAGTGGGATTGCTAGGTCATATGGTAATTCTATTTTTAGTTTTTTAAGGAACCTCCATACTGTTCTCCATAGTGGCTGTATCAATTTACATTCCCACCAACAGTGCAAGAGGGTTCCTTTTCTCCACACCCCCTCCAGCATTCGTTGTTTGTAGATTTTCTGATGATGCCCATTCTAACTGGTGTGAGGTGATACCTCATTGTAGTTTTGATTTGCATTTCTCCAATAATTAGTGATGTTGAGCACCTTTTCATGTGCTTCTTGGCCATCTGGATGTCTTCTTTGGAGAAATGTCTATTTAGGTCTTCTGCCCATTTTTGGATTGGGTTGTGTGTTTCTTTAATATTGAACTTCATGAGCTGTTTTATATATATATATATATATATATATATATATATATATATATATATATATATATATATTGGAGATTAAACCTTTGTCCGTTGATTCGTTTGCAAATATTTTCTCCCATTCTGAGGGTTGTCTTTTCGTCTTGTTTATGGTTTCCTTTGCTGTGCAAAAGCTTTGAAGTTTCATTAGGTCCCATTTGTTTATTTTTGTTTTTATTTCCATTACTTTAGGAGGTGGAACAAAAAAGATCTTGCTGTGATTTATGTCAAAGAATGTTCTTCCTATGTTTTCCTCTAAGAGTTTTATAGTCTCCGGTCTTACATTTAGGTATCGAATCCATTTTGAGTTTATTTTTGTGTATGGTGTTAGGGAGTGTTCTAATTTCATTCTTTTATATGTAGCTGTACAGTTTTCCCAGCATGGCTTATTGAAGAGACTGTCTTTTCTCCATTGTATATCCTTGCCTCCTTTGTCATAGATTAGTTGACCATAGGTGCGTGGGTTTATCTCTGGGCTTTCTGTCTTGCTCCATTGACAGATGTTTCTTTTTTTGTGCCAGTACCATATTGTCTTGATTACTGTAGCTTTGTAGTATAGTCTGAAGTCAGGGAGTCTGATTCCTCCAGGTCTGTTTTTTTCCCTCAAGACTGCTTTGGCTATTTGGGGTCTATTGTGTCTCTGTACAAATTTTAAGATTTTTTTGTTCTAGTTCCATAAAAAATGCCATTGGTAGTTTGATAGGGATTGCATTGAAGCTGTAGATTGCTTTGAGTAGTATAGTCATTTTCACAGTATTAATTCTTCCAGTCCAAGACAATGATATACGTCTCTCCATCTGTTGGTATCATCTTTAATTTCTTTCATCAGTGTCTTACAGTTTTTTGCATACAGGTCTTCTGTCTCCCTAGGTACGTTTATTCCTAGGTATTTTATTCTTTTTCTTGCAGTGGTAAATGGGAGTGTTTCCTTAATTTCGCTTTCAGATTCTTCATCATTAGTGTATAGGAATGCAAGAGATTTCTGTGCATTAATTTTGTATCCTGCAACTTTACCAAATTCATTGATTAGCTCTAGTAGTTTTCTGATGGCATTTTTAGGATTCTCTATGTATAGTATCATGTCATCTGCAAACAGTGACAGTTTTACTTCTTCTTTTCCAATTTGGATTCCTTTTTATTCTTTTCTTCTCTGATTGCCATGGCTAAGACTTCCAAAACTATGTTGAATAATAGTGGTGAGAGTGGACATCCTTGTCTTGTTCCTGATCTTAGAGGAAATGGTTTCAGTTTTTCGCCATTGAGAATGATGTTTGCTGTGGGTTTGTCGTATATGGCCTTTATTATGTTGAGGTAGATTCCATCTGTGCCCACTTTCTGGAGAGTTTTTATCATAAATGGGTGTTGAATTTTGTCAAAAGCTTTTTCTGCATCTATTGACATGATCATATGGTTTTTATTCTTCAGTTTGTTAATATGGTGTATCACATTGATTGATTTGCATATATTGAAGAATCCTTGCATCCCTGGCATAAATCCCACTTGATCATGGTGTATGATCCTTTTAATGTGTTGTTGGATTCTGTTTGCTAGTATTTCGTTGTGGTTTTTTACATCTATGTTCATCAGTGATACTGGTCTGTAATTTTCTTTTTTTGTAGTATCCTTGTCCGGTTTTGGTATCAGGGTGATGGTGGCCTCATAGAATGAGTTTGGGAGTGTTCCTTCCTCTGCAATTTTTTGGAAGAGTTTGAGAAGGATGGGTGTTAGCTCTTCTCTAGATGTTTGATAGAATTCACCTGTAAAGCCATCTGGCTCTGGACTTTTGTTTGTTGGCAGATTTTTTATCACAGTTGCAATTTCGTTACTTGTGATTGGTCTGTTCATATTTTCTATTTCTTCCTGGTTCAGTCTTGAGAGGTTATACCTTTCTAAGAATTTGTCCATTTCTTCCAGGTTGTCCATTTTATTGGCATAGAGTTGCTTGTAGTAGTCTCTTAGGATGCTTTGTATTTCTGTGGTGTCTGTTGTAACTTCTCCTTTTCCATTTCTAATTTTATTGGTTTGAGTCCTCTCCCTCTTTTTCTTGATGAGTCTGGCTAATGGTTTATCAATTTTGTTTATCTTCTCAAAGAACCAGCTTTTAGTTTTATTGACCTTTGCTATTGTTTTCTTTGTTTCTGTTTCATTTATTTCTGCTCCAATCTTTATGGTTTCTTTTCTTCTGCTAACTTTGGATTTTTGTTTGTTCTTCTTTCTCTAGTTCCTTTAGGTGTAAGGTTAGATTGTTTATTTGAGATTTTTCTTGTTTCTTGAGGTAGGCTTGTATAGCTATAAACTTCTCTCTTAGAACTGCTTTTGCCGCATCCCATAGGTTTTGGATCGTCGTGTTTTCATTGTCATTTGTCTCTAGGTATTTTTTGATTTCCTCTTTGATTTCTTCAGTGATCTCTTGGTTATTTAGTAACATATTGCTTAGCCTCCATGTGTTTGTGTTTTTTCCTTTGTTTTTTCCCTGTAATTCATTTCTAATCTCATAGCATTGTGTTCAGAAAAGATGCTTGATATGATTTCAATTTTCTTAAATTTACTGAGGCTTGATTTGTGACCCCAGAAGTGATCTATCCTGGAGAATGTTCCGTGCGCACTTGAGAAGAAAGTGTAAATCTGCTGTTTTGGGATGCAATGTCCTATAAATATCAATTAAATCTATCTGGTCTGTTGTGTCATTTAAAGCTTCTGTTTCCTTGTTTATTTTCATTATGGATGATGATCTGTCCATTGGTGTAAGTGAGGTGTTAACATCCCCCACTGTTATTGTGTTACTGTCAATTTCCTCTTTTAGAGCTGTTAGCAGTTGCGTTATGTATTGAGGTGTTCCTGTGTTGGGTGCATATATATTTATAATTGTTATATCTTCTTCTTGGATGGATCCCTTGATCATTAGGTAGTGTCCTTCCTTGTCTCTTGTAACATTCTTTATTTTAAAGTCTATTTTATCTGATGTGAGTATTGCTACTCCAGCTTTCTTTTGATTTCCATTTGCATGGAATATGTTTTTCCATCCCCTCACTTTCAGTCTGTATGTGTCCCTAGGTCTGAAGTGGGTCTCTTGTAGACAGCATATATATGGGTCTTCTTTTTGTATCCATTCAGCAAGCCTGAGTCCTTTGGTTGGAGCATTTAATCCATTCATGTTAAGGTAAATATTGAGCTGTATGTCCCTATGACCATTTTTGTAGGTCCTTTTCTTCTCTTGTGTTTCCCACTTAGAGAAGTTCCTTTAGCTTTTGTTGTAGAGCTGGTTTGGTGGTTCTGAATTCTCTTAGCTTTTGCTTGTCTGTAAAGCTTTTGATTTCTCCATCAAATCTGAATGAGATCCTTGCTGGGTAGAGTAATCTTGGTTGTAGGTTCTTCCCTTTCATCACTTTAAGTATATCATGCCACTCCCTTCTGGCTTGTAGGGTTCCTGCTGAGAATCAGCTGTTAACCTTATGGGAGTTCCCTTGTATGTTATTTGTCGTTTTTCCCTTGTTGCTTTCCGTAATTTTTCTTTGTCTTTAATTTTTGCCAATTTGATCATTATGTGTCTTGGAGTGTTTCTCCTTGGGTTTATTCTTTATGGGACTCTGCACTTCCTGGACTTGGGTGGCTATTTCCTTTCCCATGTTAGGGAAGTTTTTTACTATAATCTCTTCAAATATTTTCTCGGGTCCTTTGTCTCTCTCTTCTTCTTCTGGGACCCCTATAATGTGAATGTTGTTGTGTTTAATGTTGTCCCAGAGGTGTCTTAGGCTGTCTTCATTTCTTCTCATTCTTTTTCCTTTATTCTGTTCTGCAGCAGTGAATTCCACCATTCTGTCTTCCAGGTCACTTATCCGTTCTTCTGCCTCAGTTATTCTGCTAGTGATTCCTTCTAGTGTATTTTTCATTTCACTTATTGTACTGTTCATCTCTGTTTGTTTGTTCTTTAATTCTTCTAGGTCTTTGTTAAACATTTCTTGCATCTTCTTGATCTTTGCCTCCATTCTTTTTCTGAGGTCCTGGATCATCTTCACTATCATTATTCTGAATTCTTTTTCTGGAAGGTTGCCTATCTCCACTTCATTTAGTTGTTTTTCTGGGGTTTTATCTTGTTCCTTCATCTGGTACACAGCCCTCTGCCTTTTCATCTTGTCTGTCTTTCTATGAATGTGGTTTTTGTTCCACAGGCTGCAGGATTGTAGTCCTTCTTGCTTCTGCTGTCTGTCTTCCCTCTCTATTTTTCTTTTCTTAATTTTTATTAATATTTTATTAAAATAAATTTCTTAATTTATCCAGTGAATGCTGGGGACAAATATCCTCATTTATTCACATGTTAAATGGTTTCTATATTTTATCTTAGTAAATTTTTTTTACTGCCTCTTCCTCTGTCTGCCATAAATTATGGCCCTGGTTGTACTGTAAGTATATAGTGCATATTCCATAAATATTTAATTTCTATTCCATTAATAGTCCTTCCCTAGAGCAGTGTGCTTCTCAAATTTTAATGGGCATTCATCTCACTAAGGGATCTTGTCTAGATGCTGGTTCTGATTCAGTAGTTCTGGGATAGAGCCCAAGAGTCTGCATTTCTCATAAACCCCCAGGGGCTGCTGATGTGGCTGGTCCAGAGCTCTGCTTTGTGTATGAAGATGCTGCTGCTTACCCAGTGTCAGGAGTATTATCTTGGAAGGCAGTGTTGGATAGTCTCCCTGCTATAGCCATAACTGCCTCAGTAACATTTTTAGCAGGGGAACTGTGGGGGGCAGGGGAAAGGCTGGTTAAAGATGAGTGTCCTCTGTGGTTATGAAGTAAAAATACCATCTTATTATCAAGCCTGATGATCAACCTCCTTAAACGGCTCAACTAACTTCAATTTTGTCCATCAATAGAAATGGCCAGATGGAATGAAAATAAGTGATTCTGTATGTATCTTATAAAGAGTAAGGAAAGATGTTCTATGCTAATCATACTAGCAATGTTCTTTGACACAATTTGGAACCTGATTAAAAAGTTGAGAATTCCATCTGTGTTAAGGAAAGCTTTGCCTTGACCTTCTATACTGGAAGAAAAATCTTGGCCATGACAATGAATCCTTAAGGAACAGTGGTGTGAAGCTGAGTAGAGAGTCATCTTTTTATGGAATGTAAGGAAGTAGGACATTTTCTAAAACCATGGAAATGTCTTTTTAACCTTTGTATATGAACAAAGGTAAAAATGTATGTATAGTCGCCTTCAATGCAGAGGAGAATTTATCATCCTTTGAATTTGAACCACATCAATGATTGTCAAAACCTACTGTTGTTTTTAGAAGATAATAGCAAGTTTCCAACTTGATTCTCCACAGTGACTGAAGCTGGCTTTGGTGCTGATATTGGCATGGAGAAATTCTTCAACATCAAGTGCAGAGCTTCTGGCTTGGTGCCCAGTGTTGTGGTGCTGGTGGCAACGGTGCGGGCTCTGAAGATGCATGGAGGCGGACCAAGTGTAAGCACTGTGCTTCCTTTCTAACAAAACAGAAGGAAGCAGAATTGAACCTTTGAAACATCCAAACCTGCTTCATAACTGCAGTTTTCTGGAATATCTCCTTTTTCACACATCACCATCACAGGGCACTTAGAGTTCAGTTCGATCAAGTAATTAGTAACACCCACAAAGTTGTTTCTAAGCAATTTTGGGGGAAGGAGCATAATGTGACCACTTTTTAGTTCTAAGAGTCTAAACTGAAACTTATGTCAACATTTTATAACCCTGTGGTAATGGGAGGATAGAGGCTTTGGTTCCCGAGTGAAGAACAGAAGGGTTAGCGTGATTACTTTTGTGGGTGAGGTTGTTCAGTGTTTGTACAGATAGTTTTTTGGTTCACTGACGCTACATCTCATCAGATTTCATCTAGCACTATTTTCCTTCTGTTTCTGTTTATTATGATTTCACTTTATAACTGTGTTAGAGCACTGGATTATTTCTAAGAGAGCTTTGCTTAGAAAACACAAATTCTATTTGAACATTTTTAAAGACTTTATCATGCATAGAATTCACACACACCTGAAAGGGAGTTTTCACCTTCCCACAGCAAAGACGTAGTTTTTTGTTTTTTGGTTTTTTTCTTTTTCTTTTTCATTTTTAGGGATTTCCAAAGGGAGAATAAGAAATGTTGTATTGATTAACCATTTTTGAAATAAAATCATTTGGAGTTTCTTTATCACTTATACTATTGATATATTACACAAACTGCCAAATCTGATTTCTTAATTGGTATACTGTATATCACACAATGATTAATTATATAGCATAAACAAATAACAAGTTTGCCACGATGAAACACCAGAATGTGCACTGTTTAATCATCTTAGCAATTCTGTGTCCTAGGAGAGGCAGACATTATATCCTTTTACAGATGAGGAAGCTGAGGTTTGATGTGTTTAGGGGATGTCACCAGGCCAGCAGAGAGCCAAGTTTCAAGCCTGGGTCTGAGATACAGATTCTCCGCTTTTGTCAGGCATTCAGAGCTGAATATGAATGAAGGGTAAACCTTTTCTGAATCCCTAATCTGCTCATTGATACCAGGCACTTGAGCACTTCATTTTAGCCTAGAGCTTCACCATTACATCAAAGGCAAGATTGACACAGCAGGTATTATAATATAGTAGTGCTAAAGAGTTCTGATTTTGTTCAGAATACCAATTGTTGCTACCAATCACTCCTTGAGTTCAGACTCTGAAGCTGTATCAACTTCCATTTTCAAAAAACGATCTCTACCCATATAAGATAAATTTGAAATCCCCCCTCCCTGTTTTGCACCCTGAAAATTATAAAATCAAAGGGCTTTAATACTGGAAAGGGCTTAGAAATCAGTCTGGTTCAAGTCTTTACAAAGATAAAATTACTGAGGTGCTGGAGGATTCTGGTTCTTACTTAGTATCCTCCATCTACTTAAGGGACTAATCAGACATGAAATCAAGGTCTCTGGACTTCTGGTCCAGTGCTTTTTTGCACACTCCAATCCCGTCTCTGTCCTATAAAAATTCACTACATGATTTATAATCCTGTTTCAGTTCATCTTAATGTGTGTGCTCTGTTTTACAATGGTTGCATTTTCTGCTCACCTTAATCCTTGGTACCTCTTTCAGTTCCCCTTAATGTCATGTTTCCGTGCTAGTGATGATTGTAACAGGGCTTGAGATTAGTAGGCACAGATACGGGTGGAGGATAATAAAAGGGGAGGATCAGGAAGCCAGATGAAGCTTAGCATTCCTCTCCTGGACTCCAGTAGTGCTTCTGCAGCATATTATTTTATGAATGTCTATATGTGTATCTCCCCTCTTGACTCTGAATTCCTTGAGATTAAGGACTATATCTTATTAATCTGTGTATTCCTCGTGCCCGGCATACTCTGTATCAAGGAAATGTTTCCGATAATTGAATAATACATGAACTTTGATCTTCTTAATCCTGTATTCCATATTATCCACCTCAATGTCATTCCTTCTTACTTGAAACAACTCCACAGTAATGTTTTTGATCCATTATAATTCCTACTTCCTTTTGATATCATTACACAAATAACCACGGCTGCCTCTTATGTTTATTCAGCTTGTTTTTTTACATAATTTATGCAGTGGAAAATCCTATGACCCTTGAACTTGCCCATTTTAGCCCCAGTCACATCCTGTCTTCCAAAATGCTGACCATTCTTGGTGCAATGGAAGAACTAATACATTTGGATTCAGATATGTCTTTTTTTTTTTTTGTGGTACGCGGGCCTCTCACTGTCGTGGCCTCTCCCGTTGCGGAGCACAGGCTCCGGACGCGCAGCCTCAGCGGCCATGGCTCACGGGCCCAGCCGCTCCGCGGCATGTGGGATCTTCCCGGACCGGGGCACGAACCCGTGACCCCTGCATCAGCAGGCGGATTCTCAACCACTGCGCCACCAGGGAAGCCCCAGATATGTCTTTTATAATTAGTTGTTTAAACATAGTGTCTTAAGGAGGGTTCTCCGTAACCAGTGGGATGTGTATTTATATTAAAAGGTTTGCTATAAGTAATTGGCTCACACAATTACGGAGGCTGACAAGCCCAAAAATCTACCAAGTGGGCCACTGCTGGAGACTCAGGAGAGCCAGTATTCCAGTCCCAGTCTGAAGGCAATCTGCAGGAAAATTTTCTCTTGCACAGATTCTTTTTGTTGCAGCAGGCCTTCAACTGATTGAAGTGACCCACCCACGTTATGGGGGGCAGTCTGCTTTACTCAGTGCCCATCAATTTAAATGTTATTCTCATTCAAAAACACCCTCACTGAAATACCCAGAATAATGTTTGACCAAATAAATATCTGGGCATCCCATCACCCAAGCTGACACACAAAATTAACCATCACCCTCATTACTAATTTTTGGTGTGTGGTGTAATGACCAGGCCTAATTTTATTTTTTCTGTGTTAATAACCAACTGGCCTAGCACTATTTATTTTAATTAGTCCCTCCTTCTGATCTTCAAGCCTACTTTGTGATAAATCAATTCTCCATACGTGTGTAGGTGTTTTTCTGGGACCTTCGTTTGGTTGCACTGGTCTATTTACACATAATTGTGTTTGTGCTACACTAAGTCTGTAGTGCAAGCTCTCCCTGGTAGTTCTTTCTTCATGGGTGCCCAGCCTTTATCAGTCCTTTTCACTTCCATATGTATTTTTGAACTAATCATAAAGTCCCATAAAGAATCTTTCTAGGACTTGGGGGTATGTTTGGAATGTCATTAAATCGATAGATCAGTTTTATATCTAGGAACTTGGGATATTCACCGATTTAGGTCTTTTGAAATATATTTTAATAAACATTTACAGTTTATTGCCCAAAGGACTTCTACATCCTTTTACCGATCTGTTCCCACGTGCTTTATATTTTTAAATAGTTTCACAGGTTACTTCTGGATTCTTATTTATATATCCAGTGACCTGTCTACATTTTTTAAGGTATAATTGACACGTAACATTATATTAGTTTTAAGGTATACAACATAACGTTCAGTATTTGTACACATTGTAAAATGATCACCACAATAAGTCATTAACATCTGTCACCATACATAGTTTTAAAAAAATGTTTTTCCTCGGAATGAGAACTTTTCAGATCTGCTCTCTTAGCAACTTTCAAATATGCAGTACAGTATTTTTACTTAGAGTCACCATGTTCTATATTAAATCTCCATAACTTAAAAAATTCTCTTATTAATTGTACTAATTTAGCTGTAAATACTTTAGAGAGTTCTATGTGGGCAATCATATATGAAAATAATGACCGTTCTGTTTCTTCCTTTCCAATCGATACTTTTTTTTCATCACTAACCATGTTTCTAGTTGCAATTCAGTATTAAATAGTGTTGATAGCATCCTACTGTTATTCCTTATCCGCAAGAGGACACTTTTAATAGTTCATCGCTAAATATGTTTTCTGTAATATTTCAGTATATGTTTTTTATCAGGTTAAGAAAATTGCCTTCTGTTGCTGTTTGTCAAGTTGTTATACTATATGTTGAATAATTTTCTTCGTCTGTTGAGATATGATTTTTCTCTTTATTAATGTTGCAAATTATATTACAAGTATTAAATGAACCTTTCATTATCTTTTTTATGAATAACTGAATTTTGCTTATTGATTCTTTTTTATATTCTCATTAAGGGATTTTGTAACATTAGAATAATCTATTTATTTAAAGATGGGAAGAAGTCACCTGTAATACTCCCTGGGCCTGTTGCTTATTGGTGAGGGGTAGGTTTTTAACTCCAAACTTAATTTTTTTTAATGAGTAGAGAACTGTTTAAGTTCTCTATTTCTTCCTAAATGAGTTTTATATTAAAACTCATACTAATTTTCTCTGTCTTTTAAAAAGTATTGGTATAAAGTTTGTCCCAGTATCCTATTAATTCTGTCTACAGCATGTGTAGTTATAATATTTTTTTCATTCCTTTTTAAAAAAAACTCTTGCCAGAATATTATCAATTTTGTTAGTCTTTAAGAACCAGCTTCGGTTTTGTTGATCCCCTCTACTTTCTGGCATTTGCATACAACCCATTTTTCTTGATTTTGCACAACTTTGCATATGTTCAAGCTCAGCAGTACTTTATGTTCCTTTTTTAATCCATCGTTTTGGTTGTTCCAATTGAAGGGTCCACTGTGTGTTTTAGTTTTTGCTAATGCTGAAAAAAAAAAAACCATCTGAAGATACCTTATGATGTTTCCTCACAATCTCAAAAAAACAATCTGTCATAGAGGTAACTTTTCAAAGGATTTCTAATATTCTCAAGACCTCTTTCGCTGAGAGGAGAATAAGTCACCACGTCCTCAGTGAATTACAATGTTGTCTAGGGTTTCTCACTGAAACCATTTGCAGGCTATAGACAAAAAAACAACAACGGGGAACTGTGAAAAGGCACTAAATTGGGGTTTCAGAACCCTGCTATACTCACGCCCCTGTACTGCCTCTCATTTGCTGTGTAACTGGGGGCAAGATACCTGCCTTCTCTCACCTTCAGTTTCCTTATCCTTAAACTGCCAACCCCACCGGCTTCTGTAAGAAACTAGGCCCAAAAAAGGGAAAAATTAATGGCAATTATTTTTAAATGACTTAGAATTTATTTAGGACGATTATGCACTCTGTATAAATCAGGTATTAATCATACCGTGAGTTCCCTTTTGTGCTAGGATAACGGGCAACAGTATGAAAGTTGTTAATATTAGCTCAAATTAGAATCGCCCGAGAAGTTTTTAACCATCACTGATCCCGGGTCCCACTCCCAGCAATCCTGGTTTAATTGGTCAGGGTGGAGCTCGAGCATCAGTGATTTAATTAAAAGCACCCCCAAGACTTTATGTTCAGCCATTGCTGCCAGTTATTGGTTTAAAAGCACAAAATGTGTTTTTTAAATGAACCTTCCCAAAAGGGACCATGATTTGTTTTTCTTTCAGATCTTAATCGGAGTAAACAGTTTGATAGGATTAGTCTTAATTAGTCTTAATTTCTGTCTTTTCTTATCTCAGGTAACTGCTGGGGTCCCTCTTAAAAAAGAATATACAGAAGAGGTAAGAGTGAAGAATTATTCAAATCCAGTTAACCACTGACTAGCAGTTGAATCTCAGTCAGGGAATAGGTCCTTCACCCGTGGCCTCTTAGAAAAGTGCTCTTCTAATAATCCAAGAGGAAATGGGTGGGGAAAGGGATAAAATCCATTCAGTTAACTCTCCAGTATTAAGAAAAGATGGGTGTAGGCTTTCTGTCCAGTTCCTACCCCCTGGGAAGCCATCAGAGCAGGCCTCTTATACCCATGTATTCTTTTGATGTGGCAGATACTGACTTTTGGAAGATATACAATTGGCTTTATGACTTGCATGAGTAAATAGACTTTGATTGACTGGCAACAGTACCCCTTAGCTCCTACAGGTGGCGCCAGGGATTTGAGCAGGGACCGGTGCTCGTCACCCTCCCAGGACCTTACGCCTTCTTGTCCACCGGCCCACAGCGCGTGGGCATGTTGCTGATGTCCTGGCCACCCGTCTGCAGCAGAAATAGCTGCCTGGCTCAAGACCCACATATGCCATTGGATCTAGAATAATTTTAGACTTAATTTGGAAAATGAGCCTCCTCCTTCTGCAGCCATCTTTTCTTGGAGGGAAAAGGTGATTGATTGATGGCTTTCTTTAATAGCTTCCAGGACAATAAAGTGAGTATAGATAGACCCAAAACCTGCCAGAGTGGGCCTGCCTGTGTAGTTTGGCACGATGGATGGGAGGTGATACATGGGGGCCTGGTTTTCTTACAGAACCTCCAGCTGGTGGCAGATGGCTGCTGTAACCTAGAGAAGCAAATACAGATTGCTCAGCTCTTCGGGGTCCCTGTCGTCGTGGCTCTGAATGTCTTCAAGTAAGTCAAGTGTCCTACTTTAAATGTGGTCATATCGCTGGGCCACCCAGTGAACTAACTGCATTTGTGTTTTGAGGATGTTTGACCTTTTCTCTGCTTCATCTAAAAGTATAGAGAAATACTCTGCTCATTCTATTTGTTTGATTTTCTTTGAATTGGTTTTACCTTAGCAGAAGTGTTTTCAAATGTTATCAGGGAAGTGAAATCTATATAGTGAGTTACCATTTCTTTGGATTTCTTTCTTCTTCTTCTTAATTCCACCCAGCATTTCTGACAGAAAGACTGTGGATGATCAAAGGGATATGTTATGGAATTTTCTCAATAAAACCCTTAACAACTTGAAATATTTGAGTCATGATGGAGAGGATTTTTCCCCCTTGCTTTTCTTAAGGTCTGATTTATTTAAGCACAGTGTAACCACTTTTGATGTTTAAAATATATTCAGTGTTTGGGAGCAAAGTTCTGTATAAGCAGTTAGTCTTTCTTTAAAAACATCGCTAAATGAATACAGATGCAAAACCACAAACGTTTTCATCACCAGG
Organism: Kogia breviceps; assembly: GCF_026419965.1. Classification (NCBI taxonomy): domain Eukaryota; kingdom Metazoa; phylum Chordata; class Mammalia; order Artiodactyla; family Physeteridae; genus Kogia; species Kogia breviceps. The sequence goes on from NC_081322.1 coordinate 76,947,726, forward strand.
ACCGACACCCGAGCGGAGATTGACTTGGTGTGTGAGCTTGCAAAGCGGGCTGGCGCCTTTGACGCAGTGCCCTGCTATCACTGGTCGATTGGTGGGAAAGGGTCGGTGGACCTGGCTCAGGCTGTGAGAGAAGCTGCAAGTAAAAAGAGTCGTTTCCAATTCCTGTATGATGTGCAGGTAAGATCCAACACAATGATAATGGTGTCTGACGGGTCTTGCGCCTTAACTATGCCAGACCAGCGCTGAGAGCTTCACATGGGTTGTCACAACAGCTCTGCAGATAAGGAAACCGAAGGTTAAAGAGGTTAAGCCATCTGACGAGGTCCTGTTGCCAAGGGGCCCCAGCTCCTTGCCACCAGGCCTGTGCTCTACACTCGGTGCAGAGGGGTTTTGGAGTACAGGGTTCAACAGGGTTTGCACAGGAGCAAGACTTTTGAGCAACTTCATAAGGCATGGGATATCATGGGCAGTATTTTCCTTGTCCGTTTCTGCTGTAGCCCATTTGCACCATGGTTTTCTTGAGCTATGCCTAGTATATTTTTAAAATATTTTGAATTGTGGTAAAATACATCATAACATAAAATTGACCATCTTTACCATTTTTAGGTGAATAGTTGACTAGTGTTAAGTAGCGTCACATTGTTGTGCAACCACCCTCCTTCTCCATAGGTCCTTTCAAATTGCAAAATCGAAACTCTGTGCCCGTTAAACACTAACTCCCCATTTCTCCTTCTCCTCTGTTGCTGGCTATCTCATACCAGTAAGCCATAAAGTTTGTCCCTTTTTTGACTGGCTTATTCACTGTCTCAGTCCTTTCAGGCTGCTATAAAGAATACCATAGTACTGGGTGGCTTATAAACAACAAATTTATTACTCATAATTTTGGAGGCTAGGAAGTCTAAGATCAGGGCATCAGCAGATTCGATGTCTGGTGAGGGCCTGCTTCTTATTTCATAGATGGGAGTCTTCTCACTGTATCCTCATATGGTAGAAGTGGGGAGGGATCTCTCTAGGTTGTCTTTTCATAAGAGCACTAATCCCATTCATGAGGGGTGCACCCACATGACCTAATCACGCCAGAGCCCCATCTCCTAATGACATCAACCTAATCACTCCCAAAGGCCTCAGATGCTAATATATCATCCCATTGGAAATTAGGCTTCAACATACCAATTTGGGGGGACACAAACATTCAGTCCGTAGCACTTACTTAGCATAAAGTCCTCAAGGTTCACCCATGTTTTTGCACACGTCAGAACTTCTTTCCTTCTTAAGGCTGAACAACAGTCCATTGTATGTTTATGCCACTTTTTTGTTATCCATTCATCTGTCAGTGGCCACTTGGGTTGCTTCCACCTCTTGGCTGTTATAAATAATGCTGCTATGAACGTGTGTCAAACTGCTTCCAGTTCTTTTGGGCATATACGCTGAAGAGGAGTTGCTGGATTGTCTAGCGTATTTTTTAAGCACAGCTGGAGAACGAGGGTTCAGTCAGAATATCGGAACTTCTCGGGACCTCGCTCCTCTTGGTTCATCTTTGCTGCCACCCAAACATCTCCATTCTGTATTTGCTGGCCGCAGCTCTGGCCGTTGGATTTGTCCTCATAGGTAGTCCCTGGTTGCCAGAGTGCTCAGACTTCAAACTGGTGGCTTCTCTGGTTCCTTCATCCCTCAGCAATTCCATTAGTCTTGAGTCTAGAGTTACATCATGAAGAACACGATGATAACTTTATGGCTAAGGAGGGCTTGTTGTCTGCCAGGCATACGGGCACTTGGTGCTTGTTGATTTCTTTAGTCCTTACTTCCCCGATGGGTAGAAACTGTTGCTTTCCCCATGCTTTACATACAAGGAAAATAAAGCAAACAGAGGTCAAGTAACCTGCCCTATGTCCCACAGCCAGACAGAGGCAGAGCTGAGGGTGGGGGTGTGGAATGACGGAGGCCGTCATCCTGCTGTGTCATTCAGACTGTGTTCAGAAGTGGGAGTTGGGATGGGGAGGATTCCTCTCAGACGGGCAACCCACCTGAAGAAGAAGGGCCATGGTGGGCAAAGAATCCATGCCAAGTGGGGTCACTGCAAGTAGTTGGTAACTCTGGGAGGAAGGATTTCAGGAATGAATTGGGATGGTTAGCTCAGAAAAGGTGGGTCGTGCTCAAAGGTCATTTTATGAGAGACCCTAATGTTCTGTCTTATAGAGGCGGTGGTGATCAGCTGGGCGCAGGATGTGGCAGTGGGCAGGGCGGTGGGCTTGTGTTCTACGGGAAGAGGGATGTCCTGATTAGAAGCTGTTCTCTGGAGATGCTGAGCATGATATAGATGCAGCCCTGCAGTGGGCTCATCACAGGGAAGGAAGCCAACACAGATGGTGGCTGGCCAAGGTAATCTTGTGTTCCTTCCTGGGCCTTGATGCCCAGGTAAGTAAGCCTTGCTGGGTTGAGGGTGATTAGGTCATGAGGGTGCAGCCCTCACGAATTGGTGCAGCTCTTGGCCCTTTTACGCGAACAACTGTCAGGAAACCCTCAGACCGCTGCCCCACTCTGATCGTGAACCACCCCACTCTGAGTGGCAATGACAGGTTTTTGTTTGTTTGTTTGTAGTAAATTTATTTATTTATTGGCTGCGTTGGGTCTTCGTTGCTGCACGCGGGCTTTCTCTAGTTGCGGCGAGCAGGGGCTACTCGTCATTGCAGTGCACAGGCTTCTCATTGCGGTGGCTTCTCATTGCGGTGGCTTCTCTTGTTGCAGAGCACGGGCTCTAGGCGCGCGGGCTTCAGTAGTTGTGGCGCACGGGCTTAGTTGCTCCGCAGCATTTGGGATCTTCCCGGACCAGGGCTAGAACCCAGGTCCCCTGCGTTGGCAGGCGGATTCTTAACCACTGCGCCACCAGGGAAGCGCCCTGCAATGGCAGATTTTAAACGAATGATTTCACAAAGTGTGGCTTTTTCAAGGAAACCATCCAAAGTGAAAAGGTCAGTAAGTAGAAGCAATATTTTGTGAGTTGTGCTGTCTTAAACATGTACTATCCCTAAAATGAACCATTTTCCTTTCCAACAATATCATAATTTTTTTTCCTGAATTCCCATTTTTTGTGGAGGTAATGCTGTTAAAATGTCTGCTCTTCTGTGAAAAGGGGAACAGTTTTATAACAATGTGGTCTAAAGTCATGTTTGATAGGATTCTTGCCTCCTTTGCCACATACACTATTCCCTTTTCTTATAACAGAAATCAGATGTGAGTGTGTAATTGGTTCTTAGACGATCAGCAGCGCAGCCTGTTATTGCTACATGACAGTTTATGAAAAGAGCTGTTGCTGCTTCTGGCTCACTAGGGACTGTCTCCTTGATAGCTCTGTCGCTCACGCTGGCAAGTCGATTTTTGATAACATAAGACCACTTACAGTCTTGTCTTGTGACGGTGTAGAAATCTGAAGTCATCGTTGCAGGCAGTAACAGAGCTCAACCTCCCTCCCGCTGCAATTACATGCATAGTCAGTGTTGTTGAGCCTTTGTGGACTAAGTAATGGTTTTCTTTTTCTTTCTTTCTTTTTAGTTTTTAGTTTTTATTTAAGTAATAATGATTTTCTTGAAACCCTTTAATTCCCTTTGTTTCCCCCCACGACTAGCCCTTTGATGCTGGACAACTCAATTAGATATCAGACTGCCCTACAGGAAAAAAAGAAGTGACAGAATGCTTTTGGATAAAACACCCTGCTGCCTTTGCTTCTCTGCACAAACTGGGCTTCTGTGTGCCCTTTGCTATCACCCCAGACTCTATTCCACCAAGAATGTATTCGGCGCAGGATCGATGGCATCTTAGCTCCTGCTCCAGCCCCGCCCCGGTCTTGTGTTTCAGGAGAAAGACACCTGAGCTCATTGGAGACATTGGAAATAGTGTCGGAGCACAGGGCGTGATTGCTTTTGTGTGGGGAGTAGAAATCATCTCAAAACCCCAAATGGAAAGAGGAACAGCTCGAGAGAAATAGTGTTTACCTGACCACAGTGACACTGGAAGGCCGGACAGCTCGCAGAGCATGAGGCCTTCTGATGACGGTTCCATTAGTTAAAGCGAGAAACAAGCTGCTCTTCTGACTCGGGAGTCTGTGCTGAACTTTGAAAAACTGAGGGAAGCAGCCACTGTTCTCTAGAGAAAATTCTGCACCTCTTTTACCAGAGTAGCTTCTAATTCAAGAGGAGGCAACTTTTATTCATGGTACTAGAGGTGGCTGTTGATTATTTCAGAATTTAAAAAAAAATTTTTATACAGCAGTTCTTATTAGTTATCTATTTTATACATATTAGTGTATATATGTCAATCCCAATCTCCCAGAATAATAATTTTTAAAATATGGAATAGGAGGCAGTGGCCTAATTGTTCAGAGGAAGTTTATCATGTGACAATTGACATATTTAAACTTGAACTACATCGCGTCATTTCCTCTCAACCGTTAATGATGATCATAGCCCCCTTTCCTTTTAAGGAGCAGTTAGAAGTCCTCCCCAAAACCTATCTTTTCTATTATTACTTTTGGCAATTATATCTTTACAGTTGACCAATATATCTCCATATCTGCAAGCACCCAGGAAAACAGTATAGCAGACGACAAAACGAATCTGTATTTACACTTCGTTAGCTAACAAATCCCTCTTCCATACCTAATTTCAAGTATATCTCATCCAATTCCATGGGGTGTGTGAGCTCAACTCTGTATCCTAAATGCAGAAATAAGAGTTCAGAGAAGGTGAGGGACGTGCCCCATGACAAATGGACACTTGATGGAAGAAGTAATGTATTATAGTTAAAGGGGTCATTCAGAATTGAGTTCAAATCTTTTTTTTTTTTAATTGGAGTATAGTTGATTTACAATGTTGTGTTAGTTTCAGGTGTACAGTAAAGTGATTGTTATACATATACAGATATTCATTCTTTTTTAGATTCTTTTCTCATATAACTTATCACAGAATATTGAGTAGAGTTCCCTGTGCTCTACAGTAGGTCCTTGTTGGTTATCTGTTTTATGTAGAGTAGTGCATGTATGTTCATCCCAAACTCCTAATTTATCCCTCCCCCTTCCCTTTCCCCTTTAGTAACCATAAGTTTGTTTTCCATGGCTGCGAATCTGTCTCTGTTTTGTAAATAAGTTGATTTGTGTCATTTATTTAGATTCCACATGGAAGCAATATCATGTTATTTGTCTTTCTCTTTCTGACTTACTTCAGTATGATAATCTCTAGGTCCATCCATGTTGCTGCAAGTGGCATTATTTCATTCTTTTTTATGGTTGAGTAATATTCCATTATATATATGCACCGCATCTTCTTTATCCATTCCTCTTTCGGTGGACATTTAGGTTGCTTCCATGTCTTGGCTGTTGTAAATAATGCTGCTATGAACTTTGGGGTGCATGTATCTTTTCTAATTAGACTTTTCATCTTTTCCTGATATATGCCCAGGAGTAACTCTATTTTTAGTTTTTAAAGGAACCTCCATACTGTTCTCCATAGTGGCTGTACCAATTTACATTCCCACCAACAGTGCAAGAGGGTTCCCTTTTCTCCACACCCTCTCCAGCATTTACTGTTTGTAGACTTTTTGATGATGGTCATTTTGACCTGTGTGAGGTGATAGCTCATTATAGTTTTTTTATTTGCATTTCTCCGATAATTAGTGACATTGAGCATCTTTCCATGTGCTTTTTGCCATCTGTATGTCTTTGGAGGAGTATCGATTTAGATCTTCTGCCCATTTTTGATTGGGTTGTTTGTTTTTTTGACATAGAGCTGTATGAGCTGTTTGTATATTTTGGAGACTAATCCGTTGTCAGTAACTTCATTTGCAAACAGAGTTCAAATCTCGGTGGGACCTCCCACTATGGATATAAAAGTGGACAACTCTCTGAGCCTCAGTTTCCTTATCTATAAAATAGTGTCTGATATTAACACCAACTTCACCCAGTTGCTATGAGGACCAAATGAAATGTCCTGGAGTAAAATGCTGGGACATAGGAGGCTGGTAATCTATGTTAGTTCTTCCTTCTGTCACTTTCACTTCAGGAAGAGAAGGGGTTTCCTGAATTGACCTTTAAGAATTGTCTTGTGACTCAGGTAACCTGGAGGTCGGGCTCCAGGGTTGGTTTCCTGTTCAAGTGTGTTAAAACCAGCAATTAGCAGCCCCTAGTGCACCAGGAAAGAAAGGCACTCCCAAATTAAAGCAAGATATTTAGCATTCTTTCTCCATTAGAATTAGGAGCTATTAGTGATTTAATAGAAAGTCAGTAGCTTTTGCAAAGAATGTATGGCACCGAAAGTCCATCTGAATATTGTTTGTTAAATCAGGAGTGAGGGCTGAAAACCATCTCCACATCCCTCCATATCCTTCCTCTAAATTCGTAAACATTTAGAGGTGTAACCTTGACAGCATGAGAAGATGGTGTTTGTTTTTATTAAAAGGTCTTTCCTGTTCCTTGTGTGAAGCCATTCTCTTGATCACAGCAGGGCTAGAAGCAAGGGAGATCAAAACAGACCAGGAGGACTCCATCTAGGGCCACAGCCGGCATTGCAGATTTCTGAACTATTGCACTTTCACTGCCTATGTGTTGAGGAGTTTTCTCCCCCACTGGCAGGGGATTGAGGGGTGGGGGAGTTCATTGGTTATTGAGGAATTATGTATGTTATATTTTTTAAGGATTCAAACCAGTTGTTGGTAGGGTTTTGAGTTATCCTTTAATTGGACTCCGGGCATCAGCCAGCAAACAGAGCCTCAAATTTTAAGGAAATAAATAAAAATGCATATGTATAAGTACTTGTATGTATGTATATAGAGTATATGTGTTCATGTGTGTATTTGTATATTTTTTAAATTGTGGTAAAAATATATATAAAATGAAATTTCCCATTTTAATCATTTTTAAATATACACAGTTCAATGTACTTAGAATATATAAAAATGTATACATAAATACTATATGTGTAGTTTTAATTCATAGAACTTAAAACATACATCTCTGTATGTCTTTTGTATTTCATAGTAATTGCTAAACAACAGTCTAAGGAGAAGGGATGACCTTTCTTTTTTTATTTTTAATTAATTAATTTTTGTTCTGTTTTTGTGGGTTTTTTTGAATTTTATTTTATTTATTATTTTATACAGCAGGTTCTTATTAGTCATCAATTTTATACACATCAGTGTATACATGTCAATCCCAATCGCCCAATTCATCACACCTCCCCCCACCCCCAGCTTTCCCCCCTTGGTATCCATACTTTTGTTCTCTACATCTGTGTCTCAACTTCTGCCCTGCAAACCGGTTCATCTGAATCTTTTTTCCAGGTTACACATACATGTGTTAATATACGATATTTGTTGTTCTCTTTCTGACTTACTTCACTCTGTATGACAGTCTCTAGATACATCCATGTCTCAACAAATGACCCAATTTCATTCATTTTTATGGCTGAGTAATATTCTATTGTATATATGTACCACACCTTCTTTATCCATTTGTCTGTCGATGGGCATTTAGGTTGCTTCCATTAACTGGCTATTGTAAATAGTGCTGCAGTGAACATTGGGGTGCATGTGTTTTTTGAATTATGGTTTTCTCTGGGTATGTACCCAGTAGTGGGATTGCTGGATCATATGGTAATTCTAAATCAGGTTTTAAGGAACCTACATACTGTTCTCTATAGTGGCTGTATCAATTTACATTCCCACCAACAATGCAAGAGGGTTCGCTTTTCTCTACACCCTCTCCAGCATTTGTTGTTTGTAGATTTTCTGATGATGCCCATTCTAACTGGAGTGAGGTGATACCTCATTGTAGTTTTGATTTGCATTTCTCTAACTGTTAGTGATGTTGAGCAGCTGTTCATGTGCTTCTTGGCCATCTGTATGTCTTCTTTGGAGAAATGTCTATTTAGGTCTTCTGCCTACTTTTGGACCAGGTTGTGTGTTTCTTTAATATTGAGCTTCATGAGCTGTTTATATATTTTGGAGATTAAACCTTTGTCCGTTGATTCGTTTGCAAATATTTTCTCCCATTCTAAGGGTTGTCTTTTCGTCTTGTTTATGGTTTCCTTTGCTGTGCAAAAACTTTGAAGTTTAATTAGGTCCCATTTCTTTATTTTTGTTTTTATTTCCATTACCCTAGAAGGTGGATCAACAAAGATCTTGTTGTGATTTATGTCAAAGAGTGTTCTTCCTGCATTTTCCTCTAAGAGTTTTATAGTGTCCGGTCTTACATTTAGGTTTCGAATCCATTTTGAGTTTATCTTTGTGTATGGTGTTAAGGAGTGTTCTAATTTCATTCTTTTACCTATAGCTGTCCAGTTTTCCCAGCATGGCTTATTGAAGAGACTGTCTTTTCTCCATTGTATATCCTTGCCTCCTTTGTCATAGATTAGTTGACCATAGGTGCGTGGGTTTATCTCTGGGCTTTCTGTCTTGCTCCATTGACAGATGTTTCTTTTTTTGTGCCAGTACCATATTGTCTTGATTACTGTAGCTTTGTAGTATAGTCTGAAGTCAGGGAGTCTGATTCCTCCAGCTCTGTTTTATCGCCTCAAGACTGCTTTGGCTATTCGCGGTCTTTTGTGTCTCTGTACAAATTTTAAGATTTTCTGTTCTAGTTCCATAAAAAATGCCATTGGTAATTTGATAGGGATTGCATTGACTCTGTAGATTGCTTTGGGTAGTAAAGCCATTTTCTCAATATTGATTCTTCCAATCCAAGAACATGGTATATCTCTGCATCTGTTGGTATCATCTTTAATTTCTTTCATCAGTGTCTTATAGTTTTCTGCATACAGGTCTTTTGTCTTCCAGGTAAGTTTATTCCTAGGTATTTTATTCTTTTTGTTGCAGTGGTAAATGGGAGTATTTCCTTAATTTCTCTTTCAGATTTTTCATCATTAGTGTATAGGAATGCAAGAGGTTTCTGTGCGTTAATTTTGTATCCTGCAACTTTACCAAATTCATTGATTAGCTCTAGTAGTTTTCTGATGGCATTTTTAGGATCCTCTATGTATAGTATCATGTCATCTGCAAACAGTGACAGTTTTACTTCTTCTTTTCCAATTTGGATTCCTTTTTTTTCTTTTCTTCTCTGATTGCCATGGCTAGAACTTCCAAAACTATGTTGAATAATAATGGTAAGAGTGGACATCCTTGTCATATTCCCGATCTTAGAGGAAATGGTTTCAGTTTTTCGCCATTGAGAATGATGTTTGCTGTGGGTTTGTCGTATATGGCCTTTATTATGTTGAGGTAGGTTCCGTCTGTGCCCACTTTCTGGAGAGTTTTTATCATAAATGGGTGTTGAATTTTGTCAAAAGCTTTTTCTGCATCTATTGACATGATCATATGGTTTTTATTCTTCAGTTTGTTAACATGGTGTATCACATTGATTGATTTGCATATATTGAAGAATCCTTGCATCCCTGGCATAAATCCCACTTGATCATGGTGTATGATCCTTTTAATGTGTTGTTGGATTCTGTTTGCTAGTATTTTGTTGAGGATTTTTGCATCTGTTTTCATCAGTGATATTGGTCTGTAATTTTCTTTTTTTGTAGTATCATTTTCTGGTTTTGGTATCAGGGTGATAGTGGCCTCATAGAATGAGTTTGGGAGTGTTCCTTCCTCTGCAATTTTTTGGAAGAGTTTAATAAGGATGGGTGTTCTTCTCTAAATGTTTGATAGAATTCACCTGTGAAACCATCTGGCTCTGGACTTCTGTTTGTTGGAAGATTTTTAATCACAGTTTCAATTTCATTACTTGTGATTGGTCTGTTCATATTTTCGATTTCTTCCTGGTTCAGTCTTGGGAGGTTATACCTTTCTAAGAATTTGTCCGTTTCTTCCAGGTTGTCCATTGAATTGGCATAGAGTTACTTGTAGTAGTCTCTTAGGATGCTTTGTATTTCTGCGGTGTCTTTTGTAACTTCTCCTTATTCATTTCTAATTTTATTGGTTTGAGTCCTCTCCCTCTTTTTCTTGATGAGTCTGGCTAATGGCTTATCAATTTTGTTTATCTTCTCAAAGAACCAGCTTTTAGTTTTGTTGACCTTTGTTATTGTTTTCTTTGTTTCTATTTCATTTATTTCTGCTCCGATCTTTATGATTTCTTTCCTTCTGCTAATTTTGGATTTTGTTCGTTCTTCTTTCTCTAGTTCCTTTAGGTGTAAGATTAGATTGTTTATTTGATATTTTTCTTGTTTCTTGAGGTAGGCTTGTATAGCTATAAACTTCTCTCTTAGAACTGCTTTTGCCACATCCCATAGGTTTTGGATCGTCGTGTTTTCATTGTCATTTGTCTCTAGGTATTTTTTGATTTCCTCTTTGATTTCTTCAGTGATCTCTTGGGTTATTTAGTAATGTATTGTTTCGCCTCCATGTGTTTGTGTTTTTTACTTTTTTTCCCTGTAATCTCATAGCATTGTGTTCAGAAAAGATGCTTGATATGATTTCAATTTTCTTAAATTTACTGAGGCTTGGTTTGTGACCCCTGAAGTGATCTATCCTGGAGAATGTTCTGTGCGCACTTGAGAAGAAAATGTAATCTGCTGTTTTGGGATGCAATGTCCTATAAATATCAATTAAATCTATCTGGTCTGTTGTGTCATTTAAAGCTTCTGTTTCCTTATTTATTTTCATTTCGGGTGATCTGTCCATTGGTGTATGTGAGGTGTTAAAGTCCCCCATTGTTATTGTGTTACTGTCAATTTCCTCTTAGAGCTGTTAGCAGTTGCGTTACGTATTGAGGTGCTCCTGTGTTGGGTGCATATATATTTATAATTGTTATATCTTCTTGGATTGATCCCTTGATCATTATGTAGTGTCCTTCCTTGTCTCTTGTAACATTCTTTATTTTAAAGTCTATTTTATCTGATGTGAGTATTGCTACTCCAGCTTTCTTTTGATTTCCATTTGCATGGAATATGTTTTTCCATCCCCTCACTTTCAGTCTGTATGTGTCCCTAGGTCTGAAGTGGGTCTCTTGTAGACAGCATATGTATGGGTCTTGTTTTTGTATCCATTCAGCAAGCCTGAGTCTTTTGGTTGGAGCATTTAATCCATTCATGTTTAAGGTAATTATCAATATGTATGTTCCTATGACCATTTTCTTAATTGTTTTGGGTTTGTTTTTGTAGGTCCTTTTCTTCTTTTGTGTCTCCCAGTTAGAGGAGTTCGTTTAGCATTTGTTATAGAGCTGGTTTGGTGGTTCTGAATTCTCTTAGCTTTTGCTTGTCTGTAAAGCTTTTGATTTCTCCATCGAATCTGAATGATATCCTTGCTGGGTAGAGTAATCTTGGTTGTAGGTTCTTCCCTTTCATCACTTGAAGTATATCATGCCACTCCCTTCTGGCTTGTAGAGTTTCTGCTGAGAAATCAGCTATTAACCTTATGGGAGGTCCCTTGTACGTTGTCATTTTCCCCTTGCTGCTTTCAGTAATTTTTCTTTGTCTTTAATTTTTGCCAGTTTGATCACTATGTGTCTTGGAGTGTTTCTCTTGGGTTCATTCTGTATGGGACTCTGTGCTTCCTGGACTTGGGTGGCTATTTCCTTTCCCATGTTAGGGAAGTTTTAGACTATAATCTCTTCAAATATTTTCTCAGGTCCTTTCTCTCTCTGTGTTCTCCTTTGTCACCCCTGTAATGTGAATGTTGTTGCATTTAATGTTGTCCCAGAGGTCTCTTAGGCTGTCTTCATTTCTTCTCATTCTTTTATTTTATTATTATTTTTTTTTTTGCGGTACACGGGCCTCTCACTGTTGTGGCCTCTCCCGTTGCTGAGCACAGGCTCCGGATGTACAGGCTCAGCGACCATGGCTCATGGGCCCAGCCGCTCTGCGGCATGTGGGATCTTCCTGGACCTGAGCACGAACCTATGTCCCCTGCATTGGCAGGTGGACTCGCAACCACTGCGCCACCAGGGAAGCCCCTCTTCTCATTCTTTTTTCTTTATTCTGTTCTGCAGCAGTGAATTCCACCATTCTGTCTTCCAGATCACTTACCCTTCTTCTGCCTCGGTTATTCTGCTAGTGATTCCTTCTAGTGTAGTTTTCATTTCAGTTATTGTATTGGTCATCTGTTTGTTTGTTCTTTAATTCTTCTACGTGTTTGTTAAACATTTCTTGCATCTTCTCGATCTTTGCCTCCATTCTTTTTCCGAGGTCCTGGATCATCTTCACTATCATTATTCGGAATTCTTTTTCTGGAAGGTTGCCTATCTCTGCTCCATTTAGTTGTTTTTCTGGGGTTTTATCTTGTTCCTTCATCTGGTACATAGCCCTCTGCCTTTTCATCTTATCTGTCTTTCTGTGAATGTGGTTTTTGTTCCACAGGCTGCAGGATTGTAGTTCTTTCTCATTTCTGCCCTCTTGCTGGTGATGTGATTCTATATATATAAAATTCAGCATACTGCTTGTGTTGGACAGTGTGCTGCAGAGGCTGGGGTTGGCTGTGGCTCACTGAGAGGACAAGGACACTGGCAGCAGAAGTTCTGGGAAGTAATCCTTGGTGTGAGCCCTCCCAGAGTCTGCCATTAGCCCCACCAGAGATGATGACCTCTCTTTTTATGCCCTTATCCCTGTACTGTTGTCTCCTTCTCAAGGCCGTTGACCTCCTCTCGCTCTTTCCTGCTTGTCCTCAGACCTGCCCTTAGTCTGCCTGTTCCCACCAGTCCTTTCTTCAGCTCTCTCCTTTCCTCCCTTTTTGCAGTTGAATGTCTGGCATGTTTTATAGGAAGCTGCCCCTTATATTTCCAGTCAGTTAAGTATTTCATTCAGAATCCGTGTCTTGGGCTTCCCTGGTGGTGCAGTGGTTAAGAATCCGCCTGCCAATGCAGGGGACATGGGTTCGAGCCCTGGTCCAGGAAGATCCCACATGCCACGGAGCAACTAAGCCCATGCCCCACAACTACTGAGCCTGCACTCTAGAGCCCACGAGCCACAACTCCTGAAGCCTGTGTGCCTAGAGCCCATGCTCTGCAACAAGAGAAGCCACCGCAATTAGAAGCCTGCGCACCGCAACAGAGAGTAGCCCCCGCTCGCTGCAACTAGAGGAAGCCTGCGCGCAGCAACAAAGACCCAACGCAGCCAAAAATAACTAAATAAAATAAAATAAAGAAAAGAATCTGTCTCTTCCCTGTGCTCTCATGTTCTGCTTTCTTATTTATGGTTGAGCTCTGGTCGTCCATCCTGAACTGCTTCTAGCCCTTCCCCCATCAGCCTCTTCTCCTCTTGCCTCCTTTTCACGATTCAGCTCCAAATTCCCACTCTGCCTCAATACCACATCCTTCTGCAAACACATCTTAGATCGCTATCAAAACTAGACTGTTCTCCAACACTGGCCTCTAGGTTCTTTGTCCAGACTCCTTTGGCCAGCAGTGTATCACTCACCTCCTTGGCCTACCCCTACCGCTGCCTCACCCATCTGTGTTTGACAGGTCTCTTCAGATCTGAACCTATTGTTATATCCAACCCAACTTTCTCAATGCATCCTATTCAGCCCTTTGTGATTCCGGCAAAGCATCCCACAGCTTTGTCTCCTTGAAGCTAGAAATAGCACCTGATGAGAAAGAAACAGTGTTCTATATCCATTTCACTTGTACATGTCACAGGGATTCCTATAATTTCACTTAAGTGCTTTCTTCTAACAAAAAATGGAATGTCACTATGGTAAAAGTTTCTAGAAATGCATTATTTCATCCAAAATTATGGGCCAAGCAGGAAAGACAGGGATGTAAAATGAACTGTCCATGTCCCACCACATGTTAGCTAGTCACCTTCTGCTATCACTCCATCCATCCCTTGGTCTTTCTGACTTAAATTCAGATGACATGAGAGGACTCAGTAGGGAAAGCATCCATTTTCTCAGCCTGAAAAGCAAGCAACATTATTTAAATATTATCACAGGTGTATAAAAGACCACTTGAAAAGGAAAACGACAACGTTAGGACCTGGGGGGAGGGAATCACTCAAAACAGCACAGGCTTCCAGTCACCCCAGGATCTGAGAGTTAGGGATTTGTCTTAGCAATCATTCTGTTTCAGAAAATGATTTGTTTTTCCTTTCATGAAAGTAGTTTACTCCGCTTCTGTGTGAGACTTTTAATCTTAGACCAGAAGACTTTTCTTTGACAGCACTGCTCCAGTAGATGAATGAGGGAAGTATGACTCCTGCCCAGGAAAAGAGGCCAGGGTGCACCTCGTGTTCATTCGTGTTAGTCTTACACAACACACTGAGGTTTGCAAATAACTTCATGCCAGGAGGAACAACAGGTGTGTCATACCTGCATATCATTAGGCCAAGCAAGTGCTGGGGCCACTACCAGCCCTCTCCCCTCTTTTGGGTGAGATCATTAAAATCACCTGTTCCTCTATAGTGCCTTCTTTTGGCATTGCTGTAATGTTCTGTTTAAGAGTATACAGCACAGGGAACTCTGCTCAATATTTGTAATAACCTAAATGGGAAAAGAATTTGAAAAAGAACAGATACATGTATATGTGTAACTGAATCACTTTGCTGTACACCTGAAACTAGCACAACATTGTAAATCAACTATACTCTAATATAAAATAAGAATTAAAAACAAAACAAAAGAATTTAAATAAAATAAGTACTTTATTTTTAAAAATAAAATTCAAAATAAAAGTTTAAAAAATTGTTTAAATAAAATTAAATTAAGAATCAAAAAAGGGAACAATAGTGAGGAAAAAATCCTCAACTAGGAGTAAAAATCTAAAATTTTCCCACTAGATGAAACAAAATTCACATGAATTCATATTCAATGAGCAAATTTGAAACAAAAGGCTCTGTATATCACTCAAGATTGCTCTGTTAGATACTGTGTTGATCCCTTTGCATATATGGTCCTATGAAATACAGTCCTCAAGGTGTCCAGCTACAGGAAATTGGACAAAGAAAATTCCTGTGACCTGAAATAAATCAAACTGAAGGCAAAAAACAAACAAAAACGAGTATACAAGGTCACCCTTGTGATTTGAATGTGAATTCCTTATCATCATCATTTCACAGGGACAAATGCAGACTTTCTGGCGATGAGCCTTTTTTCCTTTCCCAGACCCCAGCTATCTCCAACATGTGTCCTGGTTGTCTTAGGAGAGCGAGATTCTTCTGGGATTCTTCTGGGTTGACCTGTTGCTCAGGACCAACAAGCCAGCGGGACAAGCCACTCAGGGAGCTGGCTCATGGCAGTCAGCACGTACACCTTGGGTAGCTCAGATGTGCTGGTTTCCAGCCAGCGACATGCTTTGCGTCAGAGACACAAGGGTCTGTTGTTCTCACTCACAATGCAGAGCTGCTCCCATGACACCAGGGGGATGTTGTAGTGAAGCCCTTGCTCCTGGTGGAAGCTGGTTTCACATTACATACTTTTATTTGAGGTACAGGAAAGGCCATTTACCAAACTGCACTTGTAGCTCACTGAAAATTCATGCTTCATGTTAAATACAAAATACAAATTGAAATAATGACTGTATGTCCAGAGATTTTTATTCAACTTAAAAATTTACTAATTAATTCCTCTCTTTAAATATTTCATGAGCATTGAAGTACTTCAAGCCAACATCACAGCACAGGAACACTTAACATGTGAATTCCAATCTAGGCTTTGGTAAAACAAAAGAACAATGTAGTTTTCATTCAGTGTAATGGCTGAGGAAACAGCAGTGTGTTTCAACACTTCAACAGTTATGTACTTAAGAGATAGTGGAATATTGATAATAGAGTATTGTGTCATGTTTTCATAGGTCTTCTAAGAGACCTTCAGGGCTGCTGACTTTAGAACCTGACATCTAAGTAAGATGAGATGCCACTGTATTATAAAGCCTTCATACTTCTTTATTTTCCTCAATTCTGTCAGCTTCATTTTTTTAAATTGAACTATAGTTGATTTACAATGTTGGGTTAGTTTCTGGTGTACAGCAAAGTGACTCAGTTTTTTATATCTATATCTATATCTATCTATCTATATATCTATCTATATATATATATACATACACACACGCTCTTTTCAGAAAAGAATATATTCTTTTCAGACTCTTCCATTATAGGTTATTACAAGATATTGGATATAGTTCCCTGTGCTATACAGTAGTACCTTGTTGTTTATCTATTTTATATATAATATTGTGTATATGTTAATCGCAAACTCCTAATTTATCCCTCCCTGCCTTTCCCTTTTGGTAACCGTAAATTTGTCTTCTTTGTCTGTGACTGCATTTCTGTTTTGTAAATGAGTTCATTTATATCATATTTTTAGATTCCACATATAAATGATATCTGTCTTTTTCTGTCTGAATTACTTCACTTAGTATGATAATCTCCAGTTCCATCCATGTTGCTGCAGATGGCATTATTGCATTCTTTTTCATGGCTGAGTGGTATTCCATTGTATATATGTACCACATCTTCTTTATCCATTCAACTGTTGATGGACACTTAGGTTGCTTCCATGTCTTGCCTATTGTCAGTAGTGTGGCAATGAACATTGGGTGCATGTGTAATGAGTCCAGTGGTCTTTTCAAGAAGGATATGCTATCTAACTTTGAGTAACTTAGCTTCTATGAGCCTGGATCACCACATCTACATAAGGAATGTGGTAAAGAGTGAAGACCCCTACATCCTCCAGCCTACCTTCCTGGTGTCACTCAGCCAGGATTCTGGGTGGGCATACTCTAAGCAAAAGACCATAGACAATACGACCCCCCAGTCAGGGTTCTTTTCTAGAGCTAGAAAGAACTGCTGCCCAGTTCAGTAGCCACTGGTCATAGAAAGCTATTGACATTTAAAGTAACTAAAATTAACAGCTCATTTCCTCGGTTGCACTAGTCCCATTTCAACTACTTACTAGCCACATGAGGCTGGTGGCTACTAGCCTGGAAAGCATGGTTGTAGAACATTTCCATCATCACAGAAAGTTTCCATCGGAAAGCTCTCTTCTAAAGTATTTCAGTTATTTTTATATGTTTAAGAGGTTTGGGAGGAAATTAATGAAGAATATGTTCAGAATTATATTCTTGGTGAAGATGGAGATTTAACATAGTGTTAGTTCCAAAATGATCAAAGATCCTAGTATAGACGCCAGGCTTTGGAAGTAGCTTATATGAGTATGTATGTCACATAATACAAATAGAGTAGGTCCCTCTTTCCAGAAAAAGCCTTGTCTTTGCTGCCATTCAACACCTTGATGTGTGCCATTCTCCTTGTGTGAAATAATCTTTCCTTTTATTGCTTATTCAAATCTTTCGCATCCTTCAAGCACCATTCAAGTTCCTTTTTAGGTGTTACCAACTTATGCTGACTTCCATGCTGTCCCCTGCAGTCTGTGATCTTCCAACTTTAGTAGTAAGTAGAGGCAGAGGCTTTATCACACGCTCCATTCTGTCACACTTTAGTGTGACATTGTCACACTAAATGACACACATGTCATTTATGATGACACACACTAAATGACACACATGTGTCATTGTCCCCACCCCATCAGACATTCTTTGTACACAAAATCTCCAAAATTCTTTGTGCACCATGACATCTTGAAAGTACTTGCCACAGATGGTTGTTCATTTGGCAGATGTCTGTGGAGGGGCTACTGATTGGAAGTTAATATCCTAGACATCAAGGATGTAAGGAGGAAAGAGGTGGCAAATAGATAAATCTGTAAATATTTAGGAAGTTGGAGCAAAGCCAGGGATGATTAATGCATACCCATTCATAATTTATTTTACTGTTTTATTTGTTTTATAAAAACTACCACTTAAAATGAGCAGTACAAGTGAATGTCAAGTTCAGATCAAGATCATTGGACACGAATTTGGCTTTTTTCTTTTTCTTTAAAGATTACACTGCTCCCCAAAATCGAGCAGAAGGACAGCAGGAAGTTCCTTTCTGGCTGTCACAATATAAGTAGATGGTAGACAGTGGAGCTGCCTTATCAGGGCAGGTTTTAGTTTTTATATTAAACCCAAAAGTTGTGTTAACTGAGATGTTCTTTTTATTTATTTACTTGTACACATAAGTGAAAGAGAATAATTGTTGCAAGAGTCCCAAGAGAATTTTTTTTCAATTTTTTTTTTTTTTTGCGGTACGCGGGCCTCTCACTGCTGTGGCCTCTCCCATTGCAGAGCACAGGCTCCAGACGCAAAGGCTCAGCAGCCATGGCTCACGGGCCCAGCTGCTCCGCGGCACGTGGGATCTTCCCGGACCGGGGCACGAACCCGCGTCCCCTGCATCGGCAGGCGGGCTCTCAACCGCTGCGCCACCAGGGAAGCCCCCAAGAGAATTTTGGTCTTGGGATTTCTAGCTCTGTGAGCTGAAGTCCATTGTTTATCCAGTGTGGGGCTGTGAGACACACACCAGTTGGTGATGGTCCCTCTCGTAGGCTCATGTTGGACAGCTTTGTGCATGTTGAAGCCAGCAAGGGAGTGTCATCATCTCTGGGTCTGGTGGGGCTGAGGTTGGGGCATGGGAAGTGCAGGATACCGGGAGCTGGTCATGGTGGCTGCTGGGGTGCTCCAGGCTCTGGCACCTGAGGGTCAGGAGGGGAAACAAGTCGCCTGACTGGGACTCACTCACACCGCCATCCCCTCCTCCCCTACTCTGCCTTCTGTTTGAGTCACCCTGTCATGTGCGGTTGCAGTTTTCCTATAGGAAATAAGACCACAACTACACAGTTCACAAAGTCAGCCTGGCACCTGCTTGAAATTTCTGCAACACTTTCAAATAAACATTAGACAGGGGGCTTCCCTGGTGACGCAGTGGTTAAGAACCCACCTGTCAATGGAGGGGACACGGGTTCGAGCCCTGGTCCGGGAAGATCCCACATGCCGCAGAGCAACTAAGCCCGTGCGCCACAACTACTGAGCCTGTTCTCTAGAGCCCACGAGCCACAACTCTTGAGCCCACGTGCCACAACTACTGAAGGCTGCACACCTAGAGCCCGTGCTCTGCAACAAGAGAAGCCACTGCAATGAGAAGCCCGTGTGCCGCAACGAAGAGTGGCCTCCACTCGCCTCAACTAGAGAAAGCCCGCGTGCAGCAACAAAGACCCAAGGCAGCCAAAAATAAATATAAATAAAGTAAATAAATTTATTTTTAAAAAAGAAAACATTAGGGCTTCCCTGGTGGCGCAGTGGTTGAGAGTCCGCCTGCTGATGCAGGAGACACGGGTTCGTGCCCCGGTCCGGGAAGATCCCACATGCCGCGGAGCGGCTGGGCCCGTGAGCCATGGCCGCTGAGCCTGCGCGTCCGGAGCCTGTGCTCTGCAACAGGAGAGGCCACAACAGTGAGAGGCCCACGTACCACAAAAATTAAAAAAAAAAAGAAAAAGAAAACATTAGACAGGAAGGCAGTTTAGTTGTTGATAAAAATGTATATTTCCTTATGCCCCAAAGAAGAAGTCTGGAAGGGAAATATTTGTCCATCCCCCCCCGCCCACTTTTAAGCATAGCAGCATTATTCACAGTAGCAAAATGGTGGAAACAACCTGTGTCCATCAGTGGATGAATGGATTTTTTTAAATGTGGTATGTCCATACAGTGAAATATTATTCCGCCTTGAAAAGGAAAGAAATTTGTAACATGCTACATTGTGGTTGAACCTTGAGGTTCATGATAAATAAAATAAGCCAGATGCAAAAAGATACATACTGTGTGATTCCACTTACATAAGGTACCCTGAGTAGGCAGATTCATAGAGACAGAAAGTAGAAAGGTGGTAGCAAGGGGCTGAGGGGAGGACAGAATAGGGAGTTAGTGTTTCATGGGTACAGTTTTAGTTCTGCAGAATGAAAAGGGTTCTGGAGATTGGCATCACAACAAAGGAATGTGCTTAACAGTATAGAACTGCACACTTCAAAATGATTAAGACGGTAAATTTTCTGTTATGTGTATTTTACCACAATTTAAAATTAAATATGTATTCCTTGAAAAAAATTTTGTGCTTAAAAACTAAAAATAAATCAGTTAAATACCCACTCACACTAATTCTTTCATTGTCATCCATTTACGATTACCTTGTTCACGTATGAGTTTTTTTTTTTTTTTTTAATTTATTTATTTATTTTTGGCTGTGTTGGGTCTTCGTTGCTGCGCGAGGGCTTTTTCCAGTTGCGGCGAGCGGGGGCCACTCTTCATCGCGGTGCGCGGGCCTCTCACTATCACGGCCTCTCTTGTTCCGGAGCACGGGCTCCGGACGCGCAGGCTCAGTAGCTGTTGCTCACGGGCTTAGTTGCTCCGCGGCATGTGGGATCTTCCCAGACCAGGGCTCGAACCCGTGTTCCCTGCATTGGCAGGCAGATTCCCAACCACTGTGCCGTCAGGGAAGCCCACGTATGAGTTTTTAAAAATTATTACCTTAATAGAAAAGTCATGCTCACTTTTCCTTTTCAGATCAATCTAGAGTTCAGTAAATAGTGCATTCTGTTCATTAAATGTGTCATGAGTAGTACTAATCTGTTTTGTTGTTGCTTTGTTTCACTTCCAGGGAAAACATAAGTCTTTAGTTAGCCCTGTTGCCCTCACACCATCATAATAATATTACTTAAGGTTTGTGCAGCGTGATATTTGTAACACACTGCGTGGCTTCAACGCTTGCAGTGAAATGAGCACAGCAGCATATTCACCTCTCCCACTAGGAGTGAGGTTGCATGATTCAGCCAGATCTAAGGGGCTGCGTTCTTCCTTAGCCCTCCTG
Organism: Kogia breviceps; assembly: GCF_026419965.1. Lineage (NCBI taxonomy): Eukaryota > Metazoa > Chordata > Mammalia > Artiodactyla > Physeteridae > Kogia > Kogia breviceps. The sequence goes on from NC_081322.1 coordinate 76,968,437, forward strand.
TCCCACAGCAGCCCACAAACCCCCCACCTGAGCTGCTCTGCAGGGCTGGAGGAGCTCAGGTGAGCCAGGTTGCATGGGACCTATCACACTGCTTGGGTGACACCACATTCTGTGAGCTGCCTTCCCCTGAAACAGCGTAACTGTCACGTCACGTGGAATCCTTGCTTTGTCAACAGGAAGGTCAGAAAATATTTATTCATTTATTCAACTGTATATTCAGAGCCTACTCCGTAGTCCAGGGGCTGTACTGTATCCCACCTCTACGTGAACAAGAGGTGGTCCTTGACCTCAAAGAGTTTATAGGCTATTCTCAATTCTTCAGCTAGTGAACATGGAATCTTTTACATTAGAAGTTACACTCGAGGTTTTCTCTAGCCCAGACTCAACTTTGCACTCACGAGGTAATTCTCCTGCAACAACCTTGGAGCCATACTCGGCTTACCCTGAACTCTGCCAGAGTAAAACAGCTCTGGTTATTATAGCTTTTCCTTAAACATTTCCTTCTAATTTCTGTCCTTGCTTCACCTTCTGCCTTCCTGGAAAATAACGATCATTTCTTTCTAGAGATGGAGATTGTCCCTTCTAGAGATGGAGATTCTTCTTCTTCTTCTTTTTTTTTTTAAAGAATCAACTTCATTTATTTATTTTTGGTTGCGTTGGGTCTTCGTTGCAGCGCGCGGGTTTCCTCTAGTTGCGGCGAGCGGGAGCTACTCTTCGTTGCGGTGCGCAGGCTTCTCATTGCGGTGGCTTCTCTTGTTGTGGAGCACGGGCTCTAGGCACGCGGGCTTCCGTAGTTGTGGCACGTGGGCTCAGTAGTTGTGGCTCACAGGCTCTAGAGCGCAGGCTCAGTAGTTGTAGTGCACAGGCTTACTTGCTCCGCGGCACGTGGGATCTTCCCGGACCACGGATTGAACTGGTGTCCCCTGCATTGGCAGGCGGATTCTTAACCACTGTGCCACCAGGGAAGTCCTGAAGTGGAGATTCTTCTGTGATTTCTCTTATAACATGGTTTACAAAAGGCCCCTTGCCACCCGGTAGATCTCAGCATCAGAGTTTGATCCTGGCCCTGTTACCACCTGAGGTCCATCAGTGCATCCCAACACGGCGTGGGCTTTGCTAGCAGCCACTCATTGCCAGGCCCTGCTGAACCTCTGGTGCCAGGTAACCCCCAGGTCAGAGCATTACAGGGCTAGCGGATGGCAAAGAAGAGAACGCCCACATGTGCTTGAGGAAGGTCAGTACAGGCTTCCTGGAGATGCTGGCCTTTGAGATAGATCTTAGAGTGCTCAGGGAGTCTTAGCAGAGGTGATCTTGAGTTTTTCTCACTTAGGTACATTTTAAGAATGTTAGACTTGCAGTAGAGTGGAGGGTGTGTGAGAAGTGAAGAAGCCAGTTAGGAAGCTTTCATGGTAGGGGAGACCTTTAACATCTCAACCAAGAGCTCATCTTCCCCCACATCTTCACCCACGCTTGAAATTCTCATACCTTCAACTTTGCTGATCTCACAGTTGTAAATCGGTTTTTCATCATTTTAATTTGCCTTTCCTTGATCACTAATGAGATTGGACATTTTTTCCTATTGTTATTAGTCACTCTTTTGCCTAGTATTAAAGATTTGTTTGTCTTTTTCTGAATTTGTGGGAGTTTTATGCATTCTAGTAACTAATCTTTTAAATATTTGCAAGCATCTTCTCCCAGACTGTTCCTTATGCTTTATCCTTATTTCTGATGTCTTTTTCTTTAATACAAAAACTTTAAATTTTGATGTCAGGTCTATAAATCATTTCCTTTAAAGTGGAGACTGGGGCTTCCCTGGTGGCGCAGTGGTTGAGAGTCCGCCTGCCGATGCAGGGGACGCGGGTTCGTGCCCCGGTCCGGGAAGATCCCACATGCCGCGGAGCGGCTGGGCCCGTGAGCCACGGCCGCTGAGCCTGCGCGTCCGGAGCCTGTGCTCCGCAACGGGAGAGGCCACAGCAGTGAGAGGCCCGCGTACCGCAAAAAAAAAAAAAAAAAAAAAAAAGTGGAGACTGTTGTTACCTTGTTTAAGAAATCCTTCCGTACCTCAGGATAACAAAGAGAGTTCCCCAATTTTTTCCCCAATATGTAGAGTTTTGATTTTGAAGATTTTGCCTTTGTTCCATATTGGACTTATTTAGGGGCCTGGTGTGAGGCAGGAATTTAATTTTATTTCTCCAGCCAAAAGTCAGTTGAATCGTCAGTCCTTTCCCTGTTTCGTGCCATGTCTACTATATACTATCCCACACCTGCTGAGGTGTCCTTCTATGTTCTTTGTTATCTTCCCTTGTTTAATCATCTCGTCCTGTGCTGATACCACATGGAATTAATCAGCATAGTTTTGTAGTATGATTAATACCTGGTATGGCGGGTCCCTTATCTTTGTTCTTTTGGTTTTATTTATTTTTGAAGTTATCTTACCTATTTATGCCATTACTCTTCGTTATGAATTTAAAAATTGGTTGGCCAAGTAACCTGTGCTCTTGGGATTTTTATTGGAATTGGATTGAACTAATAGATTAAGTTTGAGAGACCGACCTCTATTCAGTATGGCGTCTCCTCATCCATGAACAAAGTATTTCTCTCCGTTGATTCAGATCCTCTTTTATGTCCTTCAGCGAAAGATCATAATGACTTACACCTTCATTTCTTTTTTATTTGTTGAAACATCCAATATTTCAGTTCCAGACTGTGGCGAGCATTGCCCTCTGAGGAAGGCGCCATTAAGACCCTCATAAGCCTCAGGGCCCGATTGTACTCTCCTTGGTATGCATCCTGGACTTTATGGTATGAACGTAAAAAACGAGATGGCCTTTGGCCAGATCGCTCCAGGGACCTGCTCAGTTACTGGGAGTCCCTGGTTGTTCCCTAAAGCTAGGAAAAGCAACCCTGGAGGGGAAATTGTTGCCTTTGAGGGAGAAGCCGAGCAGCCAATCAACCAGCTGATGCCGATAAGGCGTGACTAAGCTGAGAAGCCAATCAACCAGCTGATGCCGATAAGGCGTGACTAAGCCGAGAAGCCAATCAGCGAGCTGATGCCGATAAGGCGTGACTAAGCAAATTCCCTGCTTTAGGGGTATATATACGGCTACGCTTTGTTGTTGAACTTCCCTTGCAATCATCAGTTGCTTGTGTCCTTCTGATCCCATACCTTGGTGCGTTCAGTTCCCTACCGCCTCTCGTTGATTGTTGCTGCACTTTGAGGACCCGCCGCGGCTGGCGGCAAGTGGCGCCCGAACAGGGACCTGACAAGAGGGACATCTGAATCTCGGTAGGTGAATCCCCGGAGTGAAGAGTGAAAGTGTGGCCACATAGTAAAGTTGATAGTAACTCGGGGCAATAGTCAGAAGTAAAAAAATATGGGACAAGAAGTATCCAAGAAGCGACCTGAGATCACTGATCAAGAGAAGGAGTTGTCCACCAGTGCTTTCCAGGCTTTTACAGCTGGAAATTATGATGTCTGTCTGCAACATCTTCCCTGCCTACAATATATAAACAAAGACGATTATAAAATAATTTTGAATACGGCAGTAGCTGAGTTTTTCAAAAGTAACCAGACAACAACAGATAGTTTAAGACAGACACTTAACCAGTTGAAGAATCAGGTGCACTCGGCTGTTGAAGAAATGGATGGACTAGATGATCTTGAAAACAGTATGTTGTATTACAATCAAGCAGTCATCCTGTATCATGTCCGACAGTATACAGAAGCCATATCCATTGGTGAAAAACTTTATCAGTTCATAGAACCTTTTGAAGAAAAATTTGCCCAAGCAGTGTGTTTTTTGTTCGTAGACCTGTATATATTAACCTACCAAGCTGAGAAAGCTTTACATCTTCTTGCTGTTCTAGAAATAATGATTTCACAGGGCAACAATAACAAAAATGGAAAGAATGAGACTGGTAAAGATACTATTTTTGTGTTGAAATATATGTAGGAGGACAAGGGACTTTACTGGCCGGCCGTAGTTTAAAGGTAGTTAAAGCTGTTACAAGTTTGAAGTTTCCTCCTTTTTTCCTTCTGATTTTCCCCAATCTGATTTTGAATTCTCAAATCTGGTGCACCTTAAATTATAATAATGGTACCGTTCTAATTTCTTCAGTTTCTGATACTGATAATAGTTTGGTTTTTTATAAGCATTGGGATTTGGGGAAGTTTGCATTGTCTTATTCTTATCAACCGGTTATTACTTGTGTTACACCCTCATATGCCTTGCTAATAGGAGATTTACAGATTGAGTTTACTTCTGGTTCCTTAGGATATAATATAACTTGTCAGAATTGTATTTTTAGTACTTGCCTTCTGCCTATGAAAGGAACTTTTTCTGTTAGGATGTTAAAACAACCTTCCTATGTAATGCTGCCTGTAAATATTTCTGAACCATGGTATCATAGTACTAGCATGCAAGCTTGGCTAGAATTATCTGAAGCTTTAAAAAAAGACCTAAACGATTCATTGGAATAAGTGTATGGACTGATGGACACATTAGTTTGAACATACAAAAACTTAATGCGGAAATACAAGCAATTCAAGAAGCTCATCTACAAGAAGACGGGCCCCAACAATTAATTCAAGGACTCTTGGATCAGCCTCAGTGGTTAAATCCAATGCATTTGGTTTCAAAATGGACTCACAGTATTGATTACCGTGGGGTCATGTGTATTGTTGATGTTAATTGCATTACCTTGTTTATTACGCTTTATTGTTGGCCGTCTCGCTGCTCTTCGTCAGGAGGTGTATGGGTTGAAATTGCATTATCAAGCTTTAAAAAATAAAAGAGGGGGGAATGTGGCGAGCATTGCCCTCTGAGGAAGGCACCATTAAGACCCTCATAAGCCTCAGGGCCGGACTGTACTCTCCTTGGTATGCATCCTGGACTTTATGGTACGAACGTAAAAAAGGAGATGGCCTTTGGCCAAATCGCTCCAGGGACCTGCTCAGTTACTGGGAGTCCCTGGTTGTTCCCTAAAGCTAGGAAAAGCAACCCTGGAGGGGAAATTGGTGCCTTTGAGGGAGAAGCCGAGAAGCCAATCAACCAGCTGATGCCGATAAGGCGTGACTAAGCCGAGAAGCCAATCAACCAGCTGATGCCGATAAGGCGTGACTAAGCAAATTCCCTGCTTTAGGGGTATATATACGGCTACACTTTGTTGTTAAACTTGCCTTGCAATCATCAGTTGCTTGTGCCCTGCTGATCCCATACCCTGGTGCGTTCAGTTCCCTACCCCCTCTCGTCGATTGTTGCTGCACTTTGAGGACCCGCCGCGGCTGGCGGCACCAGACCACAGAGCAACTCTACAGTAATAAGAACTATAGTAATAAGAAATACATTTTAAAGCAGTTTGGGGTACTATCAGATTGGCAGAGCAGAGCTAGCTTTTATTTTCTCCGGTTAGGTAACTCTCCTCCTGTATATATCAGCAGTAATTCATGCAAATGTACCATTTGCCACTGCCCAGCAAAGTCCTTGAAGTGGGCCATGAGAGGCTTCTGCCCCGGGCTGACATCCATTCCATCAGCACTTGGTCCAGCAGCCTTTCACTGAACAGTAAATCCACCAACCATCTTCATTATGCCTATGTGTTTTCTACCCACAGTGAAATTAGGAACAGTTTTGTCAGATGCTTTGCTTGAAATAAGAATCACTTTATCCATGGCACATTCCTTCCTAATGAACCATCCTTGTTTCTGAAGCACTTTTAGTATTTTATTAGCGACCTATATCCAAGTGTTGCATCCAACATTGTGGAAGATTTTTCCATCTCCTCCCCACACACTTATTTGCCCATATCTAGTCTTCTCAGATTTTTCCCATTCTCCCTGTTGTCTCATAATTTGCTAAAGTGACACTAGGTTCAACCTCTGATTTTCCAGTAAAGTGTTTGATCACATTAGCATTTATATTAAAATCTCAACCAATTCCTGCTCACCAAAAAAATAAATAAAATTTGTTCTTTAGAACTGCTACATTTCTGTCATATAACCCAAGTTGAGACCCACTTAAACACCAGCACTGTTTAGTTAGGAGACTTTTGTTCTGACTTAAAAGATCACTAAAAAGCATAGTATAAACTACATTTTTTTAAAGGATGCAGTGGATAAGAATGATTTAACTAGATAAGCAGCCTCTGAACTGGCTGAACATCTAACTAAGCCTTCTTACTTGCTAGTTGATCTCTGATCTGAAAATTTCAGGACATTAAGGATGATAGAAGAGAAGTGTTTGCTTCAAATACTACAGTTGATGAGGAGGGAATCTGGTAGTGAATTTTAAGCAATTACAGAAAATCTCACTAAGCTCTCCCTTAATTCTTTAACCAGATTGAAATTAACGATTTTGCTGTCATTTGTGTTTTTCCAGCTTCCAATTGTGGAAAAGATAAGAACCATCGCCCAGGCTGTCTATGGAGCCGAAGATATTGAACTCTCTCCGGAGGCACAGTCCAAAATAGATCGTTACACGGAACAGGTAAAAGTTGTGCATTTAGAGGGGAAAATCCAGCTTGGGCTTTTGAAATTATTCACCTTGACTTGAGAGCTGGTGTATGTCCCACCAGCTGAACTTGGCTTAATTTACTCTATGGTCTACAAAAATTGAATGAGTGTCCTTGGGTAGGACGTTAACTGTAATTATGGTGAGAGTACATACATCATTGACTTTTATGGTTATAAATTTGTCTGATATAGGTGGTGTCCATGTTTATCTGTGTGTGTGATCTTTAGCCCCTGCTAGTCAGCCAGAAACATTGACACTGTTCTTGGATGTGCAGCAGTGGAGGCAAGAGTTAAATAATCTGTAGTGCTTTTTCCTCTTACTGTCTTAAGAATGGTAGCGTGGTGCCAGGTCAGTCAAAGAGAACTGCAGCACATAAAGTTGGGGGTGCTTGGTATTCTTTCTTATACAGGTGCTTCATAGGCTTGGTGCTGAGATTGTCCACGATGGCTGAAGGCTCCATCACCTTCTGCCGTGCACATGGCCAAGATTCAGCAGCGGGAATCTAGTCCTGTAATGGTTATGTCGAATAGGCTCCACTGCAGCGTATTTGGCCACCTTAACCAAAGGGGCCATGTGCCTCAAACACCCCCTCCGGTTTGCTGCGATCAGATAGAAGTCAGAGCTCTTCAAGAGCTTGCTGGCAAAAGAGCTTCATGATGAGTATCACTGAGCTATTTTTTTTAATCCCCCAACTCCTAAATTCTATTTTTTTTTAACCTATAACATGTTTGTTTGTTTGTTTTTAACATCTTTAGTGGAGTATAATTGCTTTACAGTGGTGTGCTAGTTTCTGCTTTACAACAAAGTGAATCAGCCATACATATACACATATCCCCATATCTCTTCCCTCTTGCGTCTCCCTCCCTATCCCACCCCTCTAGGTGGTCACAAAGCACCGAGCTGATCTCCCTGTGCCATGTGGCTTCTTAAATTCTATTTTTAAAGCATATTTAACATTTTGTCCTATGCTACCAGCACTAGCCAGAGTATTCGCCCAGGTTTGGTAAGATAGTCAGCAATTCATTTCTTTTTAGGATTTTCCAAGAGCTTAGAATGCTCTTGGCTTGTGCTTTTTAATAAATGATTCTCAAACATTGCTGTACACACTGGCATTGTTCTGCAGTGAAATTTTCACTCATGTGCAATGAAAGGAGTAAAATAAGGTCATTGTCATGAGGTGTTTTTTTTTTAAATAAGCTTTTAATAATGCTATTTAAGGACTCTCATTGATTCTAATATTAGGTCCTTCCTGATGTTTTCTCAGGCTTAAAATCTTTCTTTTATGAAGTACTATGGTGATGGTATATATAGCATATTGGGTTTTTTAAAAATACATTCTTACTGGCAAACTTTTAAGTTGGCAAACCCATATCAGTTCATAAAAGTTATTTCAATATTTGATTGATCTCTGAAACCCAAAATTCTGGGCACCATTTCTGTAGAGCAATTGTGATCGTCACCCAGCAGATTTCTGATCTGTATCTAAGAGTAAAGGGAACACCCCACCCCCAACCCCAGTTGATAGTACTCTGAAATCTTCCAAATAGTTCTAGGTTGAATCACAAGAAATTCTGTGTGGGTTACCTCTGAAGATTGCATTCCTTTTATCTCTGTCTGTCCACCAAGGGAATGTTCCTTAAAAGTTACGCGTCAAGTATGTGGTTGCAGTTAATTAGCAAAGTCTCTAAGGAGGCACTGTGTACCCTTAATGGGGACCAGGCAGCGAGGACACTGTCCTTTTTGTGAGACCCCACATGTGACTTCCTCCCCTTTCACCTTTGGAACTCTGGGTCAGGCATCGCCTTTGGTCCTTAAAAATAAGAGGCTTAAATAGTGACCTCATCTTAGTTCATATAATGTAATCACAGATCAAATAGCCATGATTCATAAAACAACACAAAGAGGCTCTTTGCTTCCTGACAGCCTCTAAGAATGAGCGAACAACGGGACTAAAAGCCTTGTTACAAAGCCTTTCTCCAGATTACCTTTCTGAGTGCCGGATATTAATACCCTTAGAAAGTGGTTTCTACAGCTGCCGCTGCTGCTGCCTCTTTGCCTGCAAATAACCACCTTTTCTTCAAAGACACACATAATGCTGCCTTTCTGTAACAAGAATTATCCAAAATAAGTACTAGACACTCTCAGCTTGCCAGGTGATGATCTCGTGCAGATGAGTTTTTGTGCCATCTTCTTGTTCAACGAACAAGCAGTAACAAGCACTGTTGCGCGTGGGGATTCTGTGGAGTGCGGGTCAAACAAGGACAGGAGATGAACGTTCATGCTCAAGGAAGACCTTTCCTTTCCTTTCTTACAGGGTTTTGGAAATTTGCCCATCTGCATGGCTAAGACCCACCTTTCCCTGTCTCACCAACCTGACAAGAAAGGCGTACCCAAGGATTTCATTCTACCCATCAGTGACGTACGGGCCAGCATAGGCGCTGGGTTCATTTACCCATTGGTTGGAACGGTGAGTGTGTAACATCCTCCAGAAACCTTCCCCAGTCTGTTTTGTCATGATGCCTAAAATCCTTATGCTCTGGGAACGCCTTACAGATCGGGTCTTGGGAAGTAATTTAATAGTATTTGCTCTTTTCCTAAATACTCTCTTCCACCGTGGAAAATGCACCTGCCATCAGGGTTTGGATTTTTCTTTTCCTTAGATCCCATGTTCAGGATCCCTTGAGTCATAAAGTCGATTCCCCCCTCATAGAACATGGAAGAGAATAATTTGGGAGGAGCCAGTCTGCTGTTGAAGAGGTGCGGTGGCTTAGTGCAGGGCTTCTGGATCTTCACATCACTGCCCTCAGAATGATAAGACTTCTCTGTGGTGGGTTAAATGGAGGCCACCACCATGTCCAAGAGACAGGACCAGCCCCCCACCCCAGGGCTGGGGAGATCAGTCTTTCAGCCTTCACCTCTTCGTCAGCACATTAAGGGGGGGGGGGACCTCTGCCTAAGAAAATGAGCAAATCCCATGAGTTCTCGTTTTTGACCTTGTTGTGATGGGACATTGTTGCTATGGGATGGTTATTGTTATTTCAAAGCTTCTCTTTGGGCAGAGGGGAGATCGCACGGAAGTGAAAGCTTATCAAAGCACTTAAAATCCATGATGATAGGCTTAATACATAAAATGCTTCATTATAGCCACACAGAGATATATGGTGGTTCCCCTGGGTTTGTCTTCTCATCATGGGACACTCCTGGATTAGATTCAGCACAAAAAAATCTTGATCATCTCTGTTGCTGTCATTGTTGTTACAAGCTGATCCAAGTCCAAACAGGAAACAGAGCAATTTTTAAAATAAGCCATGTGGCTCTGTTGTTTAAGCAGCGGATGGGTAAAAAGTGCATAATGAGTGCAGAGTTGCTTGCCCTCATGTTTACACGTTTCGTCTGATATTGGGCAAAGCGTTTTCAATAAGCGTTTTTTGAATTCTTAATGCCTGCGCTGCACAGAGAGACTAGGAGGCATCCAGTAGGTGTGGTGTTGCTGCTGGCATCCGAAATGCTCTCAGGGCACACGCGAGGCAGCAGCTGTTTCTTCCCAGGTTAGGGGCAGGGGGTGTGTGGAAGAAAAAGAGAATCAGCCTCTGAACTGGGGAAGCAGTGAATTTTGACTCAGAGGCACAGAAATACATGGTACCCTTCCCAGCGTGGTCCAGTGTGGCTGGAGTTGGACAGGGGTTGAGAGCTGAGAAATGGGATTGGGGTAGCAACACCAGGCCGAACCGTTAAGGATCTCAGCTGCCATCTTAAAGACCTTGGATTTTATCCGATGCACGCTGGGGAGTTACAGTAAGGTGGGTTTCGTGCCTGGTTTTTATTCTTTCTCTCTCTCTCTCTCTTTTTTTTTTTTTTTTGGCCGCTCCACGTGGCTTGCGGGATCCTAGTTCCCCCACTAGGGATGGAACGTGTGCCCTCAGAAGTGAAAGCACGGGGTCCTCACCACTGGAAAAGAAAAATGTCTGATTTATATTTTAGAAAAATAGCTCTGGTAGCAATGTGGAGAATGTTTAGAGGAAAGAGAACCAGACCCAGGGAGACATCGGCTGAGGCCAGAGGTAATCAAGGTTGGCATGGCAGCCGTAGAATTAAATATGGGGAGTAGAGACGAATTCGAGGTATATTTTGAAGGTAGCCACCTGCACGTGGGGCTCGGGGGGAGGGACACTTCTAGCCTGAGTGTAGATGGTGATGCTATCTGTTGTGGAAGGAACACAGTCAAGAAGACAGATGGGCAGGGCCAGAAATGCGTCTGGCCAGGACGTAGAGAGCTGAAAGGGCTCATAGGATCTATAAAATGGTCTGTGAATCCATGAGAAACACAGACACAACACTCAGAAGAAAGGAACAGGCAGGAAGAAGGCCCTGAGAGCTTTAAGAATATACACGAGGGTGGACACAGGGGAGAAGCAAGGATATGCATGAGAGAAATAACCGGTAAAGGACGGTACTAGGAAAACAGCCATGTTTCCAGAGCCAGCGGGGTAACAGGAGCCCTCGAGGGTCTGGGCAGAACCATCGTAGGCGGCACGGGGAGACCAGAGAGTAACCACGGGAGCTGGCGGTGGGGTTTCCCATTGAGGGAGGCATAGCAGCGGTGCTGGGAGAGAGAGAAGGTTCTGAATGGTAATTTTAGAAAAGGTGCAACTGAAGGGGAAAAAAGATTCAGATCTGTGGTCCAGGGGGCAGAGCGGGGGAGGGGACAGATTGCAGAGGGGCACCAGCGACCTTTTGTGGGTGATGGAAATACTCTATATCAGCGGTCCCCAACCTTTTTGGCACCAGGGACCAGTTTCATGGAAGACAGTTTTTCCACGGATGGGGGAAGGGGGATGTTTCAGGCGGTAGCGCGAGCGATGGGAAGCGATGGGGAGCCGCGGATGAAGCTTCACTCGCTGCCTTGCCGCTCACCTCCTGCTGTGCGGCCGGGTTCCTAACAGGCCGCGGACTGATACCGTTCCGTGGCCTGGGCGTTGGGGACCTATTTTAATTGTGATGGTGGATCCATGACTGTATACATGTGTCAAAACTCATAGACCTACACTTTTTTTTGTTGTTTTTGCGGTACGCGAGCCTCTCACTGTTGTGGCCCCTCCCGTTGCGGAGCACAGGCTCCGGACGCGCAGGCTCAGCGGCCACGGCTCACGGGCCCAGCCGCTCCGCGGCACGTGGGATCTTCCCAGACCGGGGCACGAACCCGCGTCCCCCGCATCGGCAGGCGGACTCTCAACCACTGCGCCACCAGGGAAGCCCAACCTACACATTTTTAAAGGGTAAAATTTATTGAGTATCATGTAATCCTACCTCAGTTAACAAAAACACGAGGAGAGCTTGCTTTATATTCCTTAGAATGGCCTCTCTGATGGCAGCCCCTCAGGGCCAAAGATCTGGTCTTCAGTGCATGAAGGCCTTTGCTTAGCAGAGCACAGCCGGGTAGTACCCGCCCAGAGGGACCAGGGACAAGCGGCCACGAGGGTCCCAAAGAGCATGGAACAGTGGACACAACTGAGGAGGGAATTCGCCGAGTTCCTGATCTGCCCTGTCTTGTCCTACACAGATTTGAAACGCGACAGTCGTTCTCCCAACAAATTCATTCATTCATTCAGGGAACGTGCACGTGGCCCAGTGCTCCATGCCGTGGGGAGCCCCCGGTAAAGCGGCTTTCTCCACTTTAGGCAGCTAGTAAAGGTAGATAGAAGGGAATTAACAGAGACAAAATGGTTTGGTGTACAAATTGTGAGTCAATAAATGCAACCTTCTGGGTATCTGAGCATTTAAGAGTCATTAAATACCAATCATAATTTTAAATCTGTGGGGTCACTAAGCAAATAGATGCTGTGAGTCTCCTCCCACCTCAACTAATACCCTCACATCCACAGCCTTGTAAGCCCATTTCTGGAAAGCCAGGATTCCGTCAGCCACAGCTGGTGTGTGCGCATGACCACTAGTCCATCCCTCCATCTCCCTTCTCCTCCTTGACGCCTGACTAGTAGTTAGAAAATGAAGGTGTGAGCAGTCCTCGAGGGGTGGCCTCCGGCTGCCTGGGTTCCCTGAGGAGGTCCCGTGCCTCCACCCCCGGGTGGAGCCGGAAGCGGCAGGGCCCCGCGGTAAAATCCTCCAAAACAATCTTGTGAGGATCGAGGAAGGAAGAAGTTCCTGGAGGTCAGGAAGCATCACGTGGAGGCAGTGACCTGCGGTCTGCTTTCTGTGACAGAGCAGGAAGCCGCTGGTGTCCGGGGCAAACGCACCGCAGGAGGCCGGGATCGCCTAATAAGGGCTGGTATTTACTTTTACTTGACCCCGTCCGGGGCCCTGCCACAGTCTGTGAGAATGCTTCTAAGATTCATCAGCCATGTGGGAGACACAGTGTAGTAATTTCCTGCTGAGTTGACCGAGGCAAAGGGGCCTGGGGACACTGGGGGGACTGGCTCCTGCAGGTGGGAAAATTCTAGCCTGATGAATCACCCTGACTCAACACGGGCTTACTTGAGTGCCTCTGAAGCACACATCCGTCTCTCCCCTCCAGGAAGAAAGCCCAAACCGAGACCTCAAAATCAGAAAGCCCCTCAGTTTTTCTGCATTGCTCGTTCATTCATTCATGCATTCATTTATACCTGTCGGGTGGGAGGGTGCTGTAAACCACATGGAGGTGAACAAGCTCCAGTCCTCTCCTGAGGGGCCTTATGGCAGATGCTGGCAAATAAAGTCATACACGTGCAGAACACCGTGGGCTTTATAGAAAAGGAGAAATCCCTCTGGTGTGTCCTCAGGGGAGGCCCGCCCTCCTGGCTACCTAGTAGGTCTAAAAGTGGAGGATCTCAACACAAGCATGTCCCTCCTCAAACAGTAAACATCTCCAGCTTTGCTGACTTTGGGAGATCGCACGGTGAAGTGCTGGAGAGTCCGGTTTTTTCCCCCTCCAGATTTAGTTTTCTAAATATTTACTTTTACCTTTCATCCTTACTTATAGGCCAGAGTTTTCTACCACTGAATGATTTCATCATGTTTTATTTAGTTACTGCTTTAATTGGAGTTGATCACCAATTTGTGACCTCCAGTTGGTGTAGACACTTTACCAGTACATTTCACTTCCTGGTGCTGTTTTTATAGAAGCACCCAGTCGTACACGGGTTCCTCAGCTAGGGCCATCCTAAGACATTTGCCCCATCCTTACGTGCACTGGCGGTGTTTTCTATTTCATTTTTCCTTCCTAAAATATCTTCATTCCTACTAAGCTCCGTGTGTATCCTTACCTCTCTTTAATGACATTATTCTTGTATATTCTTTCCATTATATTATTGAAAGCTACAAAAGCATATAAAATCCTTGACCAACACACCACCACTTAGTACATCTCCTTGTAAGAAATAGTTTAGCAAATCCAGATCTTTGATGTGGGGAGAAAAGAGCAGACTGTTTTTAAGATTTTCCAACCCTATATTCTACAGATTACCCTGTTAAGTTTCCAAAAATTCTTTCAAAGCTTATGGTTTAGAGCGCTCAATAAATCTCATAACTTATAAAACTTCTCCAAAACAATCTCATTCTCCGCCGTTTCCCCAATTTAGCAGGTGGTCTTTGTCTGGTGGTCCCATTGCTTTGATATTGTCTTTAGGTTTTTATAATTTATCAGGGCTGTTTAATCATTTGACATAAATTTCGTGACATAAAAACATTAATATGTAAGCAAAGTTTATGAAATTAACATTATTGGGAAGTAAATTACATTCCATATAGAAATGACTAAAAAGACACCAAAATGTTGACAGGGGGCTGTGATATTATTATGAACAGCTTCTTTTCTTTACTTTTCTGCTTACTTCAAATTACTGCATCAAGTATATGTCACTTTCATAACATGAAAATACAATAAATAGAGAAATGGTAAACTGAAAGTACTTGGGGAAATGTTTAGCCAGGGCCAGTTAGTTGCAGGGGAGTCAGAGTACATGTATGGCGGGCGGAATTAGGCTGGTAGAGTCATCTTTCCCTTCCTGGCTGTCTTGTAGTGTTTTAACACCTGAAAATTGGGACACCAAAGAATAGACAAACGAGCTGGAATGTTCCTCTAAGAAGTGCACTGCTGAGTATGGTTTGTCGAGTCTCGTCAGATGTTTGCTGGCCCCAAATTCTGCTAAGGAAATGCAAGATCGCTTTTTCCATGTTAATTTGTTTTCTTGCGGGGCTTCCTCACACAGTGACGCGTTGTCAGAACAGTTGGCTTGGAGAGGTGTCCAACCAAGTGTGAATTCCTAGCAGAAGTTCATCTGAAGGTAGTTTTTGGTGTATCGGACTATTTTCCTTTGATACCACGTGAGGCAATGAGACTGGCTCCTTAGGAGAACTGAGAAGTCCTCTTGAACATGAAGTCTTCTTTATTGACAAACTTAGGACACAAAATTAGGACCTAATGGTTATTAAGGACAAGAATATGAGCTGGAATCTTGGGCTTAAGCCATCCTGCAGTTTACCCTGAAGGGATTAAGACTTCCTACAGCGTTTACATGGTGTTCGGTGCCAGTTAGAGCCTTTCTGGGGGACACAGTGGCTACTTGAAACAGTAGAGAGAATCCTAGTGCTTTGGCCTCACAGACCTATGGGGAGAGAGAAGCATCTAGGCTGCGGGCTGTAAGATGCAGTGCGTCAGAGCTCCCCGTCCGTCTGGAGCAGTGATTCTCACTGGGCAGCTCCCCTGTCCCTTCTACACACTTCACTTTATCCCTGTGCTCTTTCTGGAACAGACCGTGTGATCCCGGGCACTGAATGTGTGTACATGCCATGACTGGTCTGGGCTGGCCCCATCAGAGCACGGAAATCTGTCCAAGGAAAGGGGACTGGAAAATCAGCAGTAAAACAAGCGGCTCATCGAACGAGCAAACGGGCCCTGGTGGGGCCTTCGTTTCCACTCTGTGCCCTGACCTGGCCACATCTCTACCCAGGTGCCCCACTGACAGCCTCACTTGGCTTGACTCTGGAAAGCAGGAAACTGCTGGAGCGTGTTTGGGAAATCAGTGATGTCATCCACAGCGAATGCTGGGTGGAGAGTTCCTGGTCTGCGGGGAATGGGGGCCAGTGAAAGAGCAAAGTGGGGCCCCACCCAGCCAAGCCATTGCCGTTTTCTTTCTCACATTTCAGTTAAGCTCACTTTGTTTTCCGTTCTCCTCCCTCTCCTGTAAAAGTATGTACTGAATGTTTTGTTTCCGCTGCATCCGATTCAGGTCAGTGATGAAGTTATTCTGCAGCCCAGTGGGGAGATGATTTCCTCCTGGCACACCGACCCTACTCAGGGATGCATAGTTATAAACTCAGTCCACTTGGTTAGGCATGAATTAATTCAGACCTTGTAGGTTTCAACCCAGTGCACTACTCCTCACATCTTCCAGAGATTCACGGCCAGGTACACACACTCACTCCTCAAGCTGCGTTTATTTTTTTAAATAAATGTATTTATTTATTTTATTTTGGGCTGCGTTGGGTCTTCGTTGCTGTGCGAGGGCTTTCTCTAGTTGTGGCGAGTGGGCGCTACTCTTCATTGCGGTGCGCGGGCTTCTCATTGGGTGGCTTCTCGTTGCAGAGCACGGGCCCTCGGCGAGCAGGCTTCAGTAGTTGTGGCACGTGGGCTTTAGAGCACAGGCTCAGTAGTTGTGGCGCACCAGCTTAGCTGCTCCGCGGCATGTGGGATCTGCCTGGACCAGGGCTCGAACCCGTGTCCCCTGCATTGGCAGGTGGATTCTTCACCACTGCGCCACCAGGGAAGTCCCCCCACAAGCTGCCTTTAAATGAGATGTCTAAGCAGTCGTGTTGTAAAGAGCTTCCTGTCCTGTGGGATCACACAGAAAGTCTGTCAGAAGTTCATCAGTGGGCATATTTCCTGCAAAATCATCCACTCCTCCTCTCTCCTTTCCCTCACTCTCCTCTTGCCTTACTTTCCCCCCACACACAACCCACCCCCCGACAAATAAAGAAACTCTTAGCTTATTTTTTTTAAGTCTCTGCAAGTGACCTTTCTAACTCCCATGTTCCCTGGCCCCAGCTAACCTGACACCTGAAATCTCTGTGATTAGTTTGAAATAATCCAGACTCGCTGCACCCACTGCCCGCAAGCCTCCCCTCCCCATCTCGCCTCACTTTCTTTGTATCGCTATGTCCTTTCACCCCATGTGTGTGGACCTGGTCGGGTTCCTCTTCTCCGCCCCGCTTGGGTCTCTCTCCCACTACTCTTCTTATCTCTACATCAGAATTTCCTTCTTTCTCCCAAACGTGTCCTTGCTCTGGAGCAGGCATCCCTCGCTTCCTCTTACCCTGACGTGGCTACAGCAAGTGGCCCAGTTGCTTTGTGACCACGCCCCCTTCCCGGTGTCCTGAGGAGAGGCACACGTGTGTCTGTCCAGCAGGAGAGAACTCGTCCCTGCCTTTTCAGTATGGCATGTTTCAGCGAAAAGAAAGTGACCAGCAGCATTCTCGATTTCCAGAAACTCTTGATCAGATTGATGAGACACAGGAAGCTTTGCGACGCAGGAAAATGTTTGCCGCTCTACCACATACTGTTATCTAGGTCTAGTCCATTCGTTTCAATGACCTTTTCTCCCTGAGTTTGATGCTCATGTTGTTGTTGTTTTTTCTAATAATGTGGGTTTTAAAATTTTATTTATTTTTATTTTTGGCTGCTCTGGGTCTTCGTTGCTGTGCGCGGGCTTTCCCTAGTTGCGGCGAGCGGGGGCTACTCTTCGTTGCAGCGCGAGGGCTTCTCATCGCTATGGCTTCTCTCGTTGCGGAGCACGGGCTCTAGGCACGCAGGCTTCGATAGTTGCGGCACGCAGGCTCAGTAGTTGTGGCCTGTGGGCTCTAGAGCGCAAGCTCAGTAGTTGTGGTGCATGGGCTTACTTGCTCTGTGGCATGTAGGATCTTGCCAGACCAGGCGTCGAACCCATGTCCCCTGCACTGGCAGGCGGATTCTCAACCACTGCGCCACCAGGGAAGCCCAATGCTATATATTTTTAGCATAAATATAAAATTACTTCAAATGAAATCAGCCTCAGCCAGGGAAACGCGCTGAGTAATAATGTTACCAGATATTTCTGTTAGTGAGTTAATTTTTTTTTAATTGGGTTAAGTTTTTAACCTACCACTAGTAATCCCTATGTGTAGGCTCTGTCTTTCTTCCTTTCTATAAACCTAGAAAAGGGTACTTGTGATGCTTAAGTGCCCACCCCTACCATCAGGATATTGACCTTTTGTTTTCTGTAGGGATTGATGAAATTGGCCCATTCCTCTTCCCCTTCCATCTCTAGCCTACTTGTTTCCTGCCACATTTAGTAGTTTGGATTCAGAGCATAAAATTGCCAATCAAGATATACGCAAGTCAGAAAGACATCCATAAACGTATCTGGTACTCATGGCACTTCTCTCTATTCTATGCCTCTTTGTTGCATTCGTTTACTTTGTTATCCTAGCCTTTACTAAGAGGCAAATAGTCAGAAGCAGCTAAGCAGTTTGAGAAAGGGAAATAAAATTAATACAAACCAAAATACCAGCTTTCAAATTAAATAACTGGGCCACCCTCAGAGTCAGTTTGAGCATTTGGTGGGAATGAATGAAGAAGAAGAAAAGCTAGATTTAGAAGAAAAATATGGCACTTTCAAACTGGGATTGTAATTTGAGGGAGGAATATAGTTGATATTATCTGGAACTCACAGCAGTTCACAGGCTTAACTATGTATGTGTTCATCAAAGTATCCACCCATGGACATCAGATTAAACGTTAAAATAAAAATAGTATATGTCCCTGTAAAACATTTGTGGTATACTGCTTTTGGAAAAGTTGGTTCCCCCCTGCTGTTTTCTGGGTATCATTGAAAATTAAAAACATTTTATACCAGTGACTCTAGCCAGATCTAATTAAATCAGGGAACAAGTATAAAGTAGGTATTAGAGAAATAATTTATGTTGGGTTAAGTGATCAAACAGAGGTATTTATATATATAGTCCCTGGAAGACCCAGAATGAAAATTCATAGCCACATTGCCACCCTTCTGGAAGGATTTCCAGGGGAGCCTGTGTTACGTATGTCCTTGACCATTCTGCTGAGGGGGAAACCTAGGGCTGAGAATACAAGCTGAATCCATAGTGTAAGTTAGTCTCCTGTTTGAGACTTAACCCAACCCCAAGAATCAGCTCCGGGGAGTGTAAAGCCTGTGAAAGTCACTGGGTGACCCCCATGCTTCTTTGTACTTTCCAAAATCCATCATCCAGTTCTCAAATTTATCTGCATTTCTTCTCTGAAGACATATTGACTCACTCCAGAACCTTCCCCCAGGACTGGCATTGTGACCCCCTACTCACCTCCCAACACTGCATTTCTCACTCAAGCACACCTCTGCCTTTGTGCTGCCAGCTCTACCCAGCTAAGATCTCTTGCACTTATTTCCTGTGGGTGTCCTTCCCTTTATCAAGTCGCCTTACCCAGTGTCTTCTGTTAATCCAGGCCTCCCCAGGGTAGAGACCCTGCCTTTGGTTCCCTTGATCTGTCCGCATTGGGGAATCCAGTGTAGAACATACGGCTGAGCCAACCCAGTGGGAGGGGTTCAGCCAGCTGCGCGGAGGGCACGGTGATCCTTAAGGTGTCCTCCGCCCACGTGACCTCACTGTGTCAGGATCTCCACTCAAGTCCCCGTCTGGAAAAGCACATCTGGTGAGAAACTAAGGGGACAGGCTCAAATGCCCACCTATCTCATCTGCTCGTAACTCCAGCCTTTCGGGGTCAGTGCCGTAGCCCTTCTTTTCAAACCAGTTACTGACCAGCAATGCTATAAATCAGGTCTAAATATATTTTTCTTAACGTGTTTAGATATGGACTTATGGATCGAATATCCCACCAAGCTGTATCACTTGGCATATGGCCGTTTGTGTGGAAACCGCTTGTCACATTTTGTGTTAATGAATCTCAGCCCTCATTTCAATGGGAATAATAATAGTAGTAATAATAATAAATAATAGCTGTTCTTACTACAGGCCAGACACTCTTCCCAATGCTTTATATAGATTAAATCATTCATCACCCCTCGAACCAGCCCTGTGAGCCAAGTGATGATAAATGGCCAAGGAGGATTCTAGTGCCCATGAATATTAAGGTTTATGAGATCTTTGCACAAGAATTACTTAAATTTTGAACATCTTGATATTTTCTTTTTTTTTTTTTAGAGGGAAGAGATATGGGAACATATGTATATGTATAACTGATTCACTTTGTTGTAAAGCAGAAACTAACACACCATTGTAAAGTAATTATACTCCAATAAAGATGTTTAAAATATATATATATATATACACACACACACATATATATATATATATTTTTTTTTTTTTTTTTTTTTTTGGCTGTGTTGGGTCTTAGTTTCTGCGCGAGGGCTTTCTCTACTTGTGGCAAGCAGGGTCCACTCTTCATTGCAGTGCGCGGACCTCTCACCATCGTGGCCGCTCTTGTTGCGGAGCACAGGCTCCGGACGCGCAGGCTCAGTAGTTGTGGCTCACGGGCCCGGCCGCTCCGCGGCATGTGGGATCTTCCCGGACCGGGGCTCGAACCCGTGTCCCCTGCATTGGCAGGCGGACTCTCAACCACTGCGCCACCAGGGAAGCCCTTGATATTTTCTTTGCAGTAGGTCAGTCAGTGTGTATTCCCGATGCTGTGTGTGCTGCACACTGAGACATATAACAAAGCGTAAAAGGTGGTGCCACCCTCCAGGGGACAGCAGGATGCTTGGATAATAGAGCATCAACACCAGGAAATTCAAGCAAATGGTTTGTGCAGTTTGCTTGCCACAAGGAAGGCATAAATGATCCATGCAGTAAAACCTCAAAGAAAGCCAAGGTCACACTGGGTCTTTGGGTAGGCTGGGAAGGTGGGATAGAGATGAGGGCCTTGAGTAACATACTGGGGCACACTAGGACGTTTGAGGTTTTGTGGGTGGAGGACCACCTGGCATCAGTCACCTGAAGGAAGTCGAGACAGGTCAGGAGCCCTTGAGTGCACGTGGTAGACCCAGGACGGGGGCAATAATGGTAGAAATGGAGAGGATGGTGTGTGGCCAGGAGACCACTAGGAGTCACAGAAAATCCTGAGGACCTGGAGGGAAGGGCGCACAAAGAGCACGCTGGTGTTTCAGTGGAGGTGACTGGGAGTGCCGTGTTGTTTGAGGTGCATGTCGGATTTCCCTGTCATATATGTCCTCCACCAGCCAGTTAGAAATTCGTTTTTGGAGCTCAGGAGAGAGAGGCCAGAGCAAAAACATGGAGACTTTTTTTTACATTCGGGTGATACACAATCTCCGAGTTCCCTTCCAATTCAAAACATTGTTGCCTGTCTGATAGGCACTATACACTGGGTGACCCGAGACGGGAGACACCCAGTCCCTGCCCTGGATGCTTAGTGCTGACGGACGAATAGATCCAAGCAAAGTGTTGAAGGTGCCAGGTTGTAAAGAGACACGGGGAAGGGGTGCTCGCTTCTCCTGAGGAAAGGGACGGCCATGCAGAGAACCTGCCTGGAAGTGCCCCTGGTGTCCTGAAAAAGGGCAGCGTGTAGGGGGAAATCATTCCAGATGGAGCAGTGGGCAGGCACGTGACTGCAGATGGCCTTAGGCCCTGTAGTTGGGAGTTGAACTTGACCCTGAAGGAAGTGGGAGGGAGCCCTTACCCAATGGGAGGATGTAATAAGATCCTTCCAAGGCCTCTGCCTTGACAGCCCCAGGGGGCCCTTCACAGTTGTAAGTGTGAACGGTTGTCCCTGGGCGTGGGCAGGGCCACCTCCTGCATGGCCACAACACAAGGTCTCCGGGTCCTTCTTCATTGCCTTTGAGGCAGAAAAGCAAAACATCCAGCAGTTTCCCTTGCCCGGGCTGGTGAGCCCTTGTTCCAGGATGGACCTTGTACTAGGTAACCAGGAAAGCCAGAAGTGTCAAAAGGGGCAGCTCCAGGCTGTGTCTGGAGACAAATGAGTTGTTTCTGCACTCTATGTGGTCGCCTGTAGTGAAATACTATTTCTGTGTCCATTTAGCCATTAAGCCTCAATAATTTGGTTTCTGAATGGACCGTGATTCGCTGCAGGTCAGAGGCTTTTAAAGTTGTTTCAAGCTACATTACACAAACAAAGAGAATTCTCCTAAAAATAAAGGAAGTAATCTCTTCTCTGTCTGAGACACCATGCGTAATTTGTCGAGCTTGCACAAATATTTCCAACCCGTTAGAATCCTCTATTTTCAGCATGTTTGCGGCTCTATCGCAGGTATTATAAGCCCACGGGGACCAGTAACCCGGGTTTCCACTCTCTTTGCTCTTTCTTTTTGTGGAGCGGCTCAGTCTGCTTACAGGTGGCAAAGAGTTAACTTGCCATCAAAGCTATAAAATCACAATGATATGTGAAAAGTTCTCCCTGAAGTGTAAATCCCAAGTACTTGCTCATATTAAGAGACGGGTTTTTGTTTGGGCCTGAAAATAATTATAACAAGGACTCTTCTGCAACAGGTCAGTTCTCCAAGTCGCATATGGTTAGTCCAGCTCCCAGTTCTGTGATGTGGTTGGCGTTCCCTCCAAAGTTTATAAAATAATGAATTTAGTAACTGACTCATTTGTAGCCCTTTATGCCATCTAAAAAAACATTTATTTAAAGAAATAGGTTTCACATGGGTAAAAATCATTGCATAGGTAGCTGTAAGTTCTTTATTATTTACAGTAACCACAACTGACTTCTTTTTTTTTTTTTTAAGTTGTTTTGACAGGCGGGGGTTGTTATTGTAATTTTTATAAGTTTGTCACAAAGAATGGAATGTGCTCCATTTTAGAGATGGGAAAGTTTGGGCAGGGAGAGAGGAGAGAGGCACCACCTAACAATGGGATTCCAAAAGGAGATCTATTTGACTTCTTTGAAGTGCTTTTAGTTTTCATTTGAGGCATAAATTGGAGCCTGCTATCTTTCTTTGGAGTAGAATGCATTATAGACAGAAAATATGTATATATCGCTGTAACCACATCACTGGAAAAAGAACAGAAGATTTCAGGAAGAAGAAGAATATTAAGTGTATGGATTAGAATTTCAGACAGTCTTCTTGTCTTTGGACAATAAATAGTTAATGGTACGTGGAAACCCTGATGGGGAATCTCTGCAGCACTGAAAAAAAAATGCCCATAAATCCCTCTTCAGCACTTCCTTGTGATCACACATTCAAGCTGAGGACAGGGGTGGAATGTCCAGTTCATCTCAAGTGCACCGGGCTACTCTGCATCTTACCCTGACATCCTGTCCTCCTTCCTGTGTTATCAACATGCAGGAACGGCTCTCTGTGTATTATTAAACACAAACAAACAAAAACTCTGTCTACAGTAGTTCTGTACGTTTTCACAGATCTTCTATTGTGAGTTTATTTCTTCCATATCTTCTCTATTGAGCACATAAGCTCACATCTTTCTAGCCCCCAAAATAATCCATTCTTTTCCCCTAGATGTAATGTGTGATGCGAAAAGGAATCATTGAAAGGAGGGTTAAAGATACTAATGTCTGGATAGTTTCAGGACTAGAATGATTGTCTCTAAATACATACAGCGGCTATATGCTTATAATGTTTAATGACTTGGAGAAATCACTGGTTTGATTAGTGGGAAAATAAATGGGATTCATAGACTATAATGTCAGCAGTGTAAAAATGCATAGAAAAAGCAAGTAGAAACAAAGGGATGTTTACTTAAATTACAATAGTAAAAATTAAAACTGTAATCAGCACTAACATCAGAGCCAGACAGCATTTTCAGCAGTATATATTAACTCATTTAATGCTCACTGCCCCCTTCCAGGTAGGTAACGTCACTGCCCTTGTTTACACAGAGGGAAACCAAGGACAGAGACATTAAGTAAATTGCCCTGATCATGGAGCCAGTAAGTAATAAAACCACGATTCAACCCCATCATTGCCTCCTCAGAAATATTATATCATCTTTCTGCTGATTAGATGGTCTTATTTTCACATCCTATCCATTACTGGACAGGAGCCTTGATTCTGGTAGCCATCCAATTAGAAAGAGTGGCTTCAAATGATCTAGTCTAAAACTAATCCCATTATGTGAGCAGATGGTATCCAAAACCTTATTGCTTGATAGCCATTAATTCCATTATAGCTTTAAAATTGTAGTAACTTAGAATAAACTGTCTAACTAAACTTTGGGTTGCTTAGCAGAAAGCTGTGTTGCTCAAAGGTAAAGTTTTCATTGTGACATGTTGAGATTTTTCAACCAGGCTTTCCTGGTTGAAACTATTGCCTTGAGTATCTTCTAAATTAGAATAATGTCACCCCTCTTTTTTTTTTTTTTTTTTTTGGTGTGGATCTTGGTGTTTCTGTCACCCATTAATTAATGTGCTTTAAAAGGTTAAAGAGGTCCAGAATTGTTTTCTACTGACCTCTTTCTCTCTTCGGGACACGTTGGTCATCCCTTTAGGTGAGAGACTTGATTTGGTTCCTTAATTTCACAAAAGTATTATCAACCCTACCAGCCCAATGATTGATCTGCTAGGCCATAGGAACCTGCTCAGCCCGCGTGATAGAATATAGTCAGTCCCTGCTGTCGCTGGAGATTATAACCCTGACCTGTCGGCTGCCAGGCCCAGCGCTTGGCACACAGTAGGTTCTAGTTATTGAATGAATTTCTTCCGATCTTAAGTGACAGTAGTATTTTGGGGTTATTTACTTTGTTTTCTGTGCTGCTTTCCCAAGGGAATGAAAATACCTTTTCAAGACACATCGTTGGCCTGAGTCTTCTCCCCTTTTTCTTGGTTGTCAAGAAGCTCTAAAACTAATAAACAGCTCAGTTCTAATAATTGTAGGATGCCTGGACCACACACCTACTTTCTAACAGGATCTTGACGTTTATTCAGTGTATATTTTCCTGATTTCTGTCAATCTATTTCTTAAACTTTATTTTAAAGTAAGCCTCCTTAAGTTTTTGCTGAAAACCTCCACCTTCTGAAACCAGACTTCAGAAGATTAGGGGGCAAAGTCGAAATAAAGATACCACCCAGAATGCTCCAGGGCTAAAGAGATCTAGACTTTCCAACACACACACACACACACACACACACACACACACACACACACCACACACACCACACACACACACACTCACACACCAGACACACTCTCACACACCACACACACACATACTCTCACACACCACACACACACCACACACCACACACACACACACTCTCACACACCACACACACACTCACACACCACACACACACACCCCACACACACGCACACACACACACACCACACCCACCCACCCACACACCACACACACACCACACACAGACTCACACACCCCACACACACCACACACACACACACACACACACACACACACACACACACACTCATACAATATGTATACAATAAAATGTGTTCCTACCATATCTTTCTCAATTCAGACACTGCCCAGAATAGTCTTAACCTTTGAGGAAAGCGGTACACAGAATCCTTATTTTCATTGCCATTCAGAGACAGCCCATGGCTTACAGATTAGCGGTTTCAATTTCTTCTTTCCTGGTTTCATTTCCGTACCTAGTAAGAGCTTAAGCTGATTTACCGCACTGACGTTTTAATGAAATATAAATAGCTTCACAGAGAGACAAGAAAGATATGTATATAGCGCAGCTTGAGACTCTGGGACGGTCAGGACCGTGTAGGGTTTGGTAAAGGAGCAGGAAGTGTGGAGGCACTGATTCTTGGGGTCTGTCACATCCATTTTTGGCCTTTGGTAGAGGCTGCTTTTCTGACCCTGCAGAAGCTCTTTGGTACTCTTTGCAGAAATGTGCTATTTGCTTGCTTTTAAGGATGACCTGCAGGCTGACAGCCAGCAGGAATCATGAACTGCGTTATACACGTGCAGATTCTTCAGCGAGATCGGTGATAATTAGCCTACCGAAGCCCATTTAACCCTCAAGATAGAGCTGTACCATGAAAATTATGCTTTGTGGGGTACGTGTAATTTGCCCCCCACCTCCCCAGAAGGGAGAGCCACGGCTCATGCACATCCGCAAGCCTATGCCTGCAGCAAAGCCCTGGTCCCCTCCTTTCCAAGGACTCCTGCCCCCGTCTGCATGGCTGGGCATGGCCTGGCCGAGTGAGTTGTCTGAGAGCATCTTCAGGTGTGGACCATGGGTTGTTTTTACTGTTTTAACTTATTTGATGACACTTGAACCAATATCGCGCCTTTCTCAAAACTTCGGAAGGAATTTTTTTTTTTTTTTTTCACCAAAAGTGAGACAGCATCAGGGTGCAGGGCAGGATGGTGCCGTGGTGAGCGCCCTAAATAAGGCATTGCCACATCTCGACCTGAAGTCTTCCCTCTGCCACAGGCCAAGGCCCTTCACCTCGCTGGTGAGCCGATGGCCTCTGGTCTCTGTCAGCTCCAAGCCACTGTAGTCCTAACCTGGATGTTGATTGGGTTTTGTATAAAATCAGAGTATAAAATCTGAGCATGTCCTCTTTTGCGAGAAATGACAACTACTAAATGATGCAAATGTTCTAAAAGCTATCAGGTACTTACCTAAGTATTAAGGCCCTTCTCTTACCATTTTGTTAAATAATTTTTATTCCTGAAACCTAACCGAGATATTAAGTATTCTTGCTCATTGAAGCACATAGATTGGCATTTGCCAGAGCAGTTTCTCAAGTTTACCTGACCCTGCATTTGAAACACTCAGCCTGGAGGTTGGCTGTGCTCTCTGTCCTGAGGGCATGTGTGCAGATCATCCATGAGATGGTAAGGAAGGGCTCTTCCTCAGTGCCTTGCATAATGCACCGGGGAGTCATCAATTTCATTTACAAGTAAGTTGGTGTTTCCGATGGATTTTGGCTTTGCTTGGTTCCAAATTCAAATCCTTCATACACTGTAGGAATGGAACAGTAGAGACTTGAAGAAGGACATTAGGATTTAAGTGAAGGGCAAGGCAAGCCACGGTCAGCAAGCGGACATCTCTAAGATAAACAGCCCTGAATTTGTGGGAAGCAATTCAGAAAAATCTGCTGAGAACACTTCAGTTAATATTTACATAGTAAAGAATCATATGTGTCGCCCCGGGGTGGGTTATGGACAGAAGGTAGAGGACCACATGGGTGTGAGAAAAGGGAGCTCTGGAGAAGACGATTTTATTGTCATCCCCAGAAGAGTCCAGGGCAGAGAGTTCTGTCCTTGGCAGTGACTAATCCTCTTCCTTCAGATACTCAAGCTAATGGTGATGATTCATCAGGGCATTCGAGCTTAATGAATGCATCACTGTGCGACCACACAAATGCCTTATTTCTGATTCACTCAAACAATATTTATCGAAGAGTGCTGTGCACTAGGCCATGAGAAACAAACAAACAAAACGACAAAAGGACCGGGCCTCGCCCGCATGGAGTTCACAGGCTAGTGAGGGGCAGCAGTTAAATATATTAACACCTAAAAGAGCCGAGAGCTCCTTCCTTCTGAGAGACGGGGATTTCGAGGTGCCCCAGAGCCCATGGGAGCTGGCAGGGTTGGGGAGCTCAGGCTGGGCGTGGGGTTGCCTCATCCTGCTTGTGAGGGATGAGACCAGGCTAGCCAGGTGACGTGGGACAGGAAAACAGCAACACGTAGAGCGTCAAGGGGAGACAGAACGTGGTACTGTGGTGATCGTGTGTGCAGGCGGCGAGAGATTTGGAAGGAGCTTGAGCAGCGACGCTGGGCAGGAAGCTGAGGCCCGGGTCATGCGAGGCCTGGAGGGTCAGGCTTAGGAATCAGAACTTAATTCTGCAGGACCTGTGGATTTCAAGCAGAGCAGTGTCATCGCTGTGTTCGCAGTTTGGAGCCATCTGGAGAGTAGCTGGAGAGAGAGGAGGCTACAGGCGTGAGTACCTAGTTAGGAGGTGGTAGTACGGAGAGTTAGGAAGGCGAGAAACGTGCAGCAGAGCCGGTGAAGGTGGAGGAGGACATGGGTACCAGAGGGATTATGGGGGTAGAACGAGCTGGACTCATTAAGCAGGAGAGGGGAGGAGAGAATTCCAAAATGGCTCAAATGTCTGACTCGTCCCCATCTGGATAATCCATCTGGATTATCAATGGGCAATAAATTATTAGGACCTTTCCCATCTCTTGCCTCTTGTGTCCATTCAACAGATTGTTATGTTTCCACTTTGTTTGCCACGAGGAATCAAAAGGTGAATGTGGCAAAGTCTTTGCCTTCACGGACTTATTCCCTAGGGTCAGGAAAGAGAAAAACAATATATTAGGGGTGTGTCGGGGGCAAGAGTGTAAGCGGGGTGACCCCTTGGATATGGGAAATGAAGTCAAACTCAAAACATGTTAGTTTTTTGCTTGAAGCTCTGATAAAGGATGAACTGGAACTTGAAAACTGTCAAATGAGGTTGCTGCATATTTACTTAGTTTTGGATTTCATTCCTGGGTGGCCTCAAACTTGGATAGACAAAGTACTAGAAAGCAATGTGGCTGTAGTTCTGTAAGACGTCCATTTAACTCAACACATGTAAGTCGGCTTTGGTCTTAGAAGTTAACTTTGGTGCCTAAGCAGGTAACCTCCTCTGATGCCCCCTCGAGCCCTTTTATGGCTAGATTGAATGCATTCACATGTGTTTGCTGCTTTTTGTGTGATTATTAATAGTCAATTTTGCATTATTCTAAGTTGTCTCAGGGGGATATCATGTAATATGTACAGAGTCAAACTTAATGGTAGAATGTCGATTTTAAAATAAGTGGCAGGCCATTTGTATAGTCTCAAAATGCATATTAAAAAAGAAAATATTTCTCTCTCAAATCTTTATTCCTATCTCAGCTTCATTTACTGCCTCATTTGTCATCTAAACAGTCTTTGTTCTTTCAGTTTTCAAACATAATTAACTGATGGCGTGCAGCGTAGCATAAGAAAAAGACTGACTATTTTGTAAGATGAGTAATCAGGTGAAACATCCATCTTTTATATTTTACCAACAGATATGTCTTATGTGGATGTAAGGGCAGTTTGCTTATTTCCCTGTTCAGAATTTTTGTGCTTTTAGCATAACGTTTCCTTTCCATTAAGCTAGCCAAATATAATATTGACAAATTCATGAAGCCTTCCATCTGATACTGTTGTAAACTTATGCAAATACATTTAGACAGTTAAGCGAATAGAATAATTAAACAGCCAGATGTCAAGAATGGGAAGTGGCAATGTCCATCACGTTATCTGGACTCAAGCTGGAAGTTACCGAAATGTTTGAAAATATACCTTAAAAACCAAAGACTTGAATTTGTGCTCCAATTTTTTTTTTCAAGAGGGCAATAATTTGAATAAAACGCAGTGTAATATTATAGTTGTCGCAGGGAGTTATGAGTATTTCTGGGAGTGTTCGTTTCCAGCACATGCTACTTAGAATTTGAAAAGATATTCAGTGTCTCTTTGTCATGAATCTTTCCACTGGGACCAGGCCACTCCTGGATGAACTCACAGATTGAGAGTTTCTCAAAATACATAATCAAATTGTTGGTCTTAAAAAATATACTATTTTAAAGTCTTGAAAAATCAAAGAATGAAAATAAGGTTGATATTTGGCAAAAATAGTCAATTTGAGGAGTTGTCTCTTTCAAAACTCTGATTTCACTTACAGAGTTCGCTTCCCCAAAAATTCACTTTGCATGTCATAAATTAAAATTTTTTCTCTTTATGCATTCCTTAAATTCCTGACAAGTTTCCTTGAAGTGTTAAATTGTTTTTAACTCGTTTGGTAGAGGTTTGGTAGGTTTGGGGTTTTTAAGTGCAATGTAGTGAAGACTGGTTTAACACTCACCATAGTTCCAAACAAAAACCTTAAAATATTAAACGAAATCATAGCTTATAACTTTTCAAGGTAGCAAATGTTTGCTAATCTTGAAAAATGTGTTATGGTCGTAAATGACCTCCTGCACGTTTCTTTATACTTTTGGACCTTTGGTGTGATTTAATTTAGGAGCGTCTGCAGTACTCCCGTCTCACAGCCACGGGCAGGGGCCCATGTGAGTAAAGGAAGAGCTGTTCCTGCAGGCGATTGGGCACAGACATGCCGACCCTTGTTGTATGGGAAGAGACCGCCTGCCTGGGACGCGGGCTACCGTAGCTCCACCTCCCAGGCAGCTTCTGAGTTCTCTCCCACGTCCCCCGCAGGGCCCGCCCCACCGAACAGCCCCTTCTCCAGGCTCGGGGCCTAGGCAGGGGCTCCCGGCCAGCGAAGTCTGACCCTCACTGTGCTTGTCAAAACTCGCTTTTCATGGCAGTAAGAGAAACTCCACTCAAGTGTATACAAAAAGAAGAACTGACCCAGATAACAAAAGTTCTAGGATTGTCTGGCTTTAGCCACTGCTGCCTTCTGGCTTCTGCTGTCCGTTTCTCAGCCCTGCCTCTCTGGAAGGGATGCCCTCCATATCACAAAGTGACCTACTTCAAACGTAAAACCCACTATCCCAGAGGAAGACGAACCTTGTGTCTCCCACAAACTGCCTACTGGTACAGCTGACCCTTGAACAACACCAGGCTCAGGGGCTCCAGCTTTAGCACAGTGGCAAATGCCACGTATAACTTGTAGTGGGCCCTCTGTGTCTGCAGTTTCACATCCGCAGAGTCAGCCAGCCACGGGTTGTGCAGTTCTGTACCATGTACTATTGAGAAACAGCCCTGTATGAGTGGGCCTGCTGCGGTTCAAACCCGTGTTGTTCGAGGGTCCGCTGTATTCAGGAATCCCCTGACGGCCCTGTTTGCGGCACATCCCCGTCCTGACCCACCAGTGTGTCCAGCCAGGCAGTGACCGTCATATGCCCATCCTGTGGGCGAGGCAGAGGCAGACCCACCCCGCACCACGTGGAGCAGCCCCTACGGTTACCGACAAGCCAGGATAAGAGTGCCGGTCAGGCACGACCCCCAGAGGCCACTGCTCAGACTGCCTGGTCTGCAGAGTGAATAAATCGTGGCTCCCGTGGGCCAAAACTACTCTTTGTTTAATTATAGACAGAGGTTGGCATGGATGAAATACGAAGTCACTTAAAAACATAACTCTCGGGCTTCCCCGGTGGCGCACTGGTTGAGAGTCCACCTGCCGACGCAGGGGACGCGGGTTCGTGCCCCGGTCCGGGAGGATCCCACGTGCCGCAGAGCGGCTGGGCCCGTGAGCCATGGCCGCTGAGCCTGCGCGTCCGGAGCCTGTGCTCCGCAACGGGAGAGGCCACGGCAGTGAGAGGCCCGCATACCGCAAAAAAAAAAAGCATAACTCTCAATTTATAGTCGCTCCTTCTCATTATGCATTTTCATGTGGAATGGACTGTACCCCGTGGGAACCATTTTCTACTTCAAAAAGAGGTCTCCCTACTCAAAACGATTAGGTAGCATTGGGTTTTTTAAAATAATGCTTTGGCTTGAAAAGAACCACAGGAAAAGTGCGTTGGCCCTTAGTCTGTGGCTCGCCTTTCCCCAGAGTGCATCCTTTTTGCGATACTTGAGTCCGCCATCCTCACCAACCCCACCCCAACCGCGTCCCCTCAAACTTAAGGTTTCTCATCTTATTCCTGCAAAATTTCTACAGTTACACATCTCATTCCTCTCCTGTTCAGCTCATTAAAGCAGCGTGTGTAGGTCTTCGTCGTCCACATTAGTGTTAAAAGCATATCAGGGGCTTCACTGGTGGCGCAGTGGTTGAGAATCCGCCTGCCGATGCCGGAGACACGGGTTCGTACCCTGGTCCGGGAAGATCCCACATGCCGCGGAGCGGCTGGGCCCGTGAGCCATGGCCGCTGAGCCTGCGCGTCCGCAGCCTGTGCTCCGCAATGGGAGAGGCCACAACAGTGAGAGGCCCGCATACCGCAAAAAAAAAAATAAAAATAAAAAATAAAATAAAATAAAAGCATATCAATTTGATTATTATAAAATCAAATTATATTAGTTTGATCAGTTTAAAATATCAATATTTATTTAAGCAGTTCTTTAAATCGTAATTTTTGTTAAGCCCATAAATAACAGATACCAGCTCATGACCCTGGAAATAAGGTTGCGTGTTAATACAATTTAAGGTTGGTAACGTATATACACACACATATCTCCATGTACTGATGAAGTGAAATCTCTCAAACCCAGTGACCCAGGCTTACCATGTGGTTGGCTCTTCTCCAGGAATTGGAACACGGTGGCCGCTTGCCAGCTTGGCATCGCCACTGTTTCCTTTTCTTTCTGCCGGTGTTGTACGGACACCAGCCAAATGAACTCTCCCGTCCCATGTATGGCATGTGAACTTCTGGTGCACGTAAACCATGGACACTTACTCTTGACTGCATGTCTGTAACTCAGTGAGGCTCTAAGGGAGACGCAGGAGGACTTGAAAGGAGCATTTGAATAACAAGTTTATTTTCGGGGATGGCAACATAAAAGAGATGAGAAATGCTAATAAACACACAACACAATTCTAATTAACTCCATTGGCAAGAGAGGAGGCTTTGGGTAAACACACCAAAATAACAGCTAGAATTCAGATCTGATAACTGTGTTTTGATTAAGTCAAAAGATGGCAAAAGATCGTTTTTGCTACTCCTCCTGCTGCAGCAGCAGAGGCTCGCCTCCCCAAACACACCCAAGTGGAAACACCATATTGTGATTCTTTGGGGACCTGGTGCGTTCTGCCCAGTGACCCATCAAGAGGAACTTGAGCCAAGATCTTATCAGCGATGGACATGGAGACACCTTAGGGTTTTCCAGTATCGTTTTTCACTTTTTCTTCTTCGACATGGTTATTAACACTACCAGATCTTTCAAATCCTGAGGTATTTTCTTGTGGCTCCAAGTAGCTGCTACGGGTTAGGTTCTTGAACCTGAGGGTCCAGTTACACCATCCGTATGCTTCCCAGCCTTCATTCCTTTTCAGTACTTTTTCAGACTTTTAATGTTTCCATCCACTAATCCCAGGAGACTCAATATTCTGAATACTCAGCCCAATTATTTTTTTTCAAAAACATAGAAATTAAGCTTGATGTGGATTGCATAAATTTTTTAAGTTAAAAATCCTTTACTCACAACCTAAGACAGTTAATCTTGACTGCATGTAAATGCTGAAAATTTGAGAACTTCCTTAGGTAGGCCAGAACCTTACCATTTCCTCCTGCACTTAGTGGTGTCAGCAATGCTGCGTTTGCAGGAGGGATCGTCAGTGTCCTTAAGAATAATATCAATACTTGTCCACAGCCTTATTTCTTTTGAACTCAGCTCCGTTTCTCTGAAGCACTGATCACAGTATCCAGCTTTGATTCCTTTCGTGTGGACTTGTGCCAGTTTGCCTGATTTCATTAAGTTTTTGGAAAGGGCTAAAACTATGGTATCGTTTCATTGCAATCCTCACATCAATCATGATTTGGGATGGTCTTGGTGAAAGATGAGGAATTCAGACTGGGAGGCTGGAGCAGCCTGGTCTAGTGGTGAGGGGCTGGGGTACGGGGAGTAATGATTGCATGTTCCAACTCCAGGCACCTCTACCTCAGGGCTTTTTAGTTGTGGCTTCACTGCAAAATGATTACAGTTATAAGGCCCATACCCAGCTATATAGAAACCATGCAATTTTAAAAAAAAATTTTTAATGTAGTATAGTTGATTTACAATGTTAGTTTCAGGTGTACAGCACAGTGATTCAGTTATATATATAAATATATATGTTCTTTTCCCATACAGATTATTACAGAATATTGAGATATTGAGTATAGTTCCCTGTGCTATACAGTAGGCCCTTGTTGGTTATCTGTTTTATATATAGTAGTGTGTCTATGTTAATCCCAACCTCCTAATTTATGAAATCATGCCTATTTTTTTTTCAGGTGGGGGGCTGTGTTGGGTCTTCGTTGCAGTGCACGGGCTTCTCCTTGCTGTGGCTTCTCTTGTTGCGGAGCACGGGCTCTAGGCACACAGGCTTCAGTAGTTGTGACTCGCGGGCTCTAGAATGCAGGCTCGGTACTTGTGGTGCACGGGCTTAGTTGCTCCACGGCATGTGGGATCTTCCCAGACCAGGGATCAAACCAGCGTCCCCTGCACTGGCAGGCGGATTCTTAACCACTGTGCCACCAGGGAAGTCCATGCAATTTTTAATTAGGCACTTATCCTCTCTCTCTCTCTCTCTTTTTTTTGGAATGGGGACCCCCTGATCTTCCAGGTTTACAGCCAGGAATGGTAAGGTATAGCCAAGGATAAGCAAGTTACTCCCTTGCTGACTTGATAGGCCAGAGGGCTTTTAGATGATGGCTGTTCATCACAAAAGCTAAATACCATAAATTCTAGCTTACTCCGTGTTTTTTCCCTTTACTACTCTTCACCCTTGACCAAATTTTCCATTGTATTGTTTTCCTGTTTTCCCCTGGATTTATAACTTTTCATCTTAGGAAAGTGCCCTTCCCCCCCTGCCCCCCCCCCCATTATTAGCTAAACCACTTTGCTATGGCAACTTTATTTTGTCCAGTGGGCCTCTGTTTCTTTTCTAAGAGTGTCCTTGGTTCTATTTAACTGCCTGTCCAGGGATCACTTTCCCTCCTAAGGTCCCTCTGGTGACCCTCTCGTCTCAGAGCCCATCTGGGCCTTTGGTGCCACTTGCCCATCAATCCACATTACCAGAGCCAGGTCTAAAAGGACATCAGCAAGTACTAGATCACGCCAGCTACCATTTCAGAGTTCTCAGATCATTGATTCCTCAACAAGTCTCATCGACACATTGAACATGCCATAGAACCTGTGTTTTCTCTTTCAGTGCATAGTAGAACACTACCTCTTAAAAATCAGTCATACACAGAGGACCAGGTTGGTCAGTAAGAGTTCATCCTTTCAGCCTTCAGGTGACACACAGATAGATAGGCTTACCACCTCTAACCCAAGTGGAACAGAAGGTTTTGCCCTCTGGTGCAACATGTCACATCTCTAAGAACTCAGGTGTTTTCCCAATCAAAGAAAATTAGACTTCAGGGAAGCTCCCTGGGGTTCCAGTGGTTAGGACTCAGCATTTGACTGCCATGGGCCCCGGGTTCAATCCCTGGTTGAGGAACTAAGGTCCCGCAAGCCACATAGCACAGCCAAAAAAAAAAAAAAAAGGAAAGAAAATTAGACTTCAAGTAAAACGTTTATCTAGAATCTACAAATTAGGTGTTATGAATTTTATTCTGCAAATGAGAACTTCACGAATTAAAATCTTGAAGTAGATAATAAGTAAAAAATACTATAGGGCTTCCCTGGTGGCGCAGTGGTTGAGAGTCCGCCTGCCGATGCGGGGGACGTGGGTTCGTGACCCGGTCCGGGAGGATCCCGCGTGCCACGGAGTGGCTGGGCCCGTGAGCCATGGCCGCTGGGCCTGTGCTCCGCAACGGGAGAGGCCATGGCAGTGAGAGGCCCGCGTACCACAAAAAAACCCACAAAATACTATAAATTAACATCCTACTACTAAGCATCTTTCAAGCTGAGAATGCCTTTCCCCCAGCAGTGTCCCAAAACATTAAGAATATGCCAGATTAGTGCCCTTGACCTTTCACTTTTAGAAAATGTGTGTTCTGTTGAACCAGTAATCTAGATTCAAACACCATCACCCACCTCTGTCTTTTCAGTTGACACCTCCGCTTTACTAGTTATAAAATGTTTTTGGTGTCTTTAGGGAAAGTTAAAGAATACCCACAATCAAATTCTTCGTCTCTCTTGGTTTTCATTAAATCCTTTTGTCTGTGACATTGTCTTTGAAAACAGAGATCAACAAACATTTTCTGTAAAGGGCCAGATAGTAAATATTTTAGGTGTTGTAGCCCAAACAGCCTCTGTCCTCACTACTCAACTCTGCTGTTATAGTACAAAAGCAATCACAGACAATATACAAATGAGTGTTGCTGTGTTCCAATAAAACTTTATTTATAAAACTAGACAGCTGGCCTGATGTATGGTGTATGGGCTATAGTTTTCCAACCTGTGATTCAGAAGAAAGGAGAGGTCCATGAAATTTCATGTTTGAGTAATAAGGCACACAGAACTGTCTCAGGACCGCCTAACCTCTTTTCCATTGGGAACTGTTTTGGGTTTACCAATGTCCCTAAGTACTGGGTGTGAATGATATGAAAAGGGCTGAGATGCTGTTCCCTGAGGCACATAGCCAGCCCTATTCCTTTCCCCCATGGAAATCCACATGGGCTGCAGGGGGCGGGGGTGGAAATAGCTGGTCTGGGAGTGCCCAGCGAGCCCCATTTTATAGAGGGAATTCAAAGCCCTGCTTTAGGTCACTTTGCCTCAACTCTGAAATATAACAACAACATATGAAATATAAATATTATTTGTAGACTTGCCACGTCTAGTAGACATATGTGCTTGAAATTAAATTTTCATAGAAAATTACGTCGTGATAGGTAGAATGGTTGTGGAGGTGGGGATAGAAGGTGGAGGAAGTAGAAATTGGAAGGTGAGATTGTAGTCAGAAAGGGACACCACACAAAGCTGGTAGACATGTGGTACTGACAGAACTGTTTTTTGGTGTAAAGTGCATCCACATTGATGCTTCGTGTTAATTATGTGCAAGTACATGAAAAATTCAGGCTTTATTGGCTGGGTTCCTGTGGGAAAATAGCTGATGGGCTGATGGTATCACTCTCCTTCAACACGCTAGAGAATTACTCAGACACTCGTCAGATGCCTGGGCCACATATTTATTTGAAAATGTGCCATCATGGGAAGCTTTCATTCACCAAGGTCACTGAGAGGGCAGCAGAGGGAGGCCTACTGAACTTCAAATGGTTCTTGCCGCTTGTGTCAGTAGCAAAGCAATGAAGGAAGGATCTGACTTGCCAAAAGAAGAAAAGTTCAGAGAAAACTGACTTTGTTTTGATTGAGAAAAGCAGATAGCTGAGCAGCAAGTAGTCTCTTTTTTATTCCTGTTTTTCAGTTTATAAACATAAACAAAACGTGTATTACCTTATTCCTAGTCATTTCTACAATTTCTCTGTTTTTTTCTATTAGTATAATTTTATTCTTGGACTACTTATCTAAAATCAAATTCTGTCATTATATGTAATAATATGTTTCCAATAACCTTGCTCTTTAATTAGGTACACTGAGTGGTGTAATCTTTAAAACCTCCACCAAAGGGAACAGTGCATAGCTCCCACACAGGGCCAAGAAGGTCTTGCCTCAGTAGTAGGGGAAAAATTAATCCTAGACTAAACACAGTTCTGGTCCCACCCAACAAAGCTTTAAAAGAAAAACCCCCCAAAAATCAAGTTGTTTCCAAGTAACTAAACTGTATCCCAGGACAGAGTATTAAAGTACTTATAAATACAAAAAATACAGTATGAAAAAAGAGAAAATGTCTGACATCCAATTCAAAATTAGCAGGCATGTTAAACAAGTAGGCAAATACAACCTATAATGAAAAAAATCAACCAAAATTAATGCTTAAATGACACAGATAATAGAATTAAGAGACAGGGACCTTAAAATAGTTATGACTTTTTTTTTTTTTTTTTGAGGTACGCGTGCCTCTCACTGTTGTGGGCTCTCCTGTTGCGGAGCACAGGCTCCGGACGCGCAGGCTCAGCGGCCATGGCTCACGGGCCCAGCTGCTCCATGGCATGTGGGATCTTCCCGGACCGGGGCACGAACCCATGTCCCTTGCGTCGGCAAGCGGACTCTCAACCACTGCGCCACCAGGGAAGCCCTGACATTTTTTTTTTTTTTTTTTTGTGATATGCGGGCCTCTCACTGTTGTGGCCTCTCCCGTTGCGGAGCACAGGCTCCGGACGCGCAGGCTCAGTGGCCATGGCTCATGGGCCCAGCCGCTCCGCGGCATGTGGGATCTTCCCAGATCGGGGCACGAACCCGTGTCCCCTGCATCGGCAGGCGGATTCTCAACCACTGCGCCACCAGGGAAGCCCTGACATTTTTTTTTAATGTTCATGAAACTAGAGGAAAGAAGAAAAGGTTAGTTAACTTGAAGACATAATAATAGAAACTATCCAAAATGAAGCAGGAAAAGGCTGAAAAAAATTGAAAAGAGCAATCAGTGAGCTAGAGTCCCATAGGAGAGAAAGGAGAGGACTGAAAATATTTTAAGATATAATGGCTAACTTTTTTTCTAATTTTATGGAAACTACAAACCCACAGATTCAAGAAGCTTCAAGGAATCCCAAGTACAAGAAATGTGAAGAAAATTAGAGCAAGTCACATCTTAATCAAATTGCTTAAAACCAGTGATAAAAAGAAAATGTTAAAGGACAAAAGACATTATATACAGAGGAACAAAGATAAATTGACAGCTGATTTCTTGTCAGAAACAATGCAAACTGGAAGACAGTGGGGTAACATCTTTAAAGTACTGGAAGAAACTTCTCCATCTAGAATTCTCTACCCATTTAAAATGTGTTTCTAAAACTAAGCTGAAAAAAATAATTTTTTAGACAAGTAAAAGCTGAAAGAATTTATCATTAGCCAACCTGAAGTATAAGAAATGATAAAAGAAGTCCTTCTGCAGAATGAAAATTATACCAGGCAGAAACCTGGATCTACTCAAAGGAATGGAGAGGACCATGAAATAGTAACTCCGTGGGTAAACACAAAGATTTTTGAAGTCTGTTAGAAAGATAAGTGACTCTATAAAGCAAAAATAATAGAAATGTAATGTGGGGTTTCTACACTACATGGAAACAAAATAACTTACAGCAACAGCTCAAAGTCTAGGAGGAGAGAAATGGCCCTATATATTTTTTTAGATTCTTACACTGTATGTGGGGGAGTATAATATCACTTGAAGGTAGACTGAAAAGTTAAATGTGTATCATAAGGCCTTTCCTGGTGGCACAGTGGTTAAGAATCTGCCTGCCAATGCAGGGGACATGGGTTTGAGCTCTGGTCTGGGAAGATGTCACATGCCACGGAGCAGCTAAGTCCATGTGCCACAATTACCGAGCCTGCATTCTAGAGCCCAGGAGCCACAACTACTGAAGCTCACGCACCTAGAGCCTGCGCCCTGCAACAAGAGAAGCCACCACAAGGAGAAGCCCACGCACAGCAACGAAGACCCAACGCAGCCAAAAATAAATAAATTTTTAAAATAAAATGTGTATCATAAACACTAAGGAAACCAGTAAAATAATACCAAGAGTTATAGTTAATAAAACAGCAAAGAAATAAAATGAAATCATTAAAAATATTCTATCCAGGGCTTCCCTGGTGGCGCAGTGGTTGAGAGTCTGCCTGCCAATGCAGGGGACACGGGTTCATGCCCCAGTCTGGGAAGATCCCACATGCCGCGTAGCGGCTGGGCCCATGAGCCATGGCTGCTGAGCCTCGCGTCCGGAGCCTGTGCTCTGCAATGGGAGAGGCCACAACAGTGAGAGGCCCACGTACCGAAAAAAAAAAAAAAAAAATCTATCCAAAGAAAGCTGAGAAAGAGAAAAAGAACAAAGAATAGATAGGACAGAGAGAAAAAGAATAGCAAAACAGATTTAAACCCAGCCATATCAGTAATCACATTAAATGTAAATGGTCTAAATACCCAAATTAAAAGACAGAGATTGTCAGATTGGCTAAAAATGCAAGATCCAGCTATATGCTGCCAACCAGAAACCCACTTTAAATATAAAGACATTAGTAGGTTAAAGGAAACAGGCTGGGAAAATGCTAATAGCGATCAAAAGAAAGCTGGATTGGTGTCAAAATAGAACTAGAGCAAATAATATTAACAAAGATAAAGAGGGTTGTTTCATATTTGTAAAGGGGCCATTTCATCTGGACATAACAATCCTAAGTGTTTATGCATCTAATAACAAACCTTCAACATAGACGAAGGAAAACTGCAAGGAAAAATAGACAAAGCCAGAAATATAGTAAGAGATTTTAAAACCCTTCTCAGAACAAATAAACAGAAAGTTAATATGGATATTAGAAGACTTGAACAGCACTATAATCCAACTTGACCTAACTGGATTAAAAGAACACTCTACCTAACAGTAGCAGAATACACATCCTTTTCAAATGCAAACAGAATATTTGCCAGATAGACCATATTCTGGGCCACAGATTAATTTTCAGTAAATGTTGAAGGATTGAAATCATACAAAATATCTTCTTTAACCACAGTGGAATTAAATGAGAGATCAACACTGAAAGACATTTGAAAAAACCCCAAATATTTGGAAACTAAATAAGCCACAGAAAAGGAGAAAACATTTGCAGATCATCTATCTGATGAGGGCTTGTATATGGGTAATAAATACATGAAAATATGCTTATCATCATTAGTCATTAGGGAAATGTAAATTAAAACCATAATGGGATACCACTGTATAGCTATTAGAATACCTAAAATTAAAAAGACTGACCATACCAGATGTTACTGAGGATGTGAAAACAATTAAAGTCTAAACATGCACCTACTGTATGACCAAGCCATTCCATTCCTAAGTGTTTACTCAAGAGAAATGACATATATGTCCATATAAAGGTCTGTACGTGAATGTTCACGGCAGCTTGTTTTGTAATAGCATAGAAGAAATTTTACACTTGAACACATGCAGCTTATCGTATGCTGCTAAATAATTCACTCTGTTTTTAAAATAAAGTTGCTAAAAGTAGAAAAATGAGAAAAAAATTTTAAAGAGAAAGTTAAGTCCATTAATTTTTAAAAAATTTTTCTGTGCTGCATAACAAATTAACCACAAATTTAACAGCTTTAAAATAACACCAAACCCAGCTTAGCTAAGTTGGGTGCTTCAGGCTGCAGTACTGCCATCAGCTAGGGCTGCGGTCTCATGTGAGGCTAGGGATCCTCTTCCAAGCTCACAGGGTTGTTGGCAGATTTCAGTTCCTTGCAGCTGTAGGACTGAAGGTCCAGCCTTTTGCTGGCTGTCAGCTGGAGGCTACACTTAGGTCTCAGAGGCTACATGTGGTTTTTACCACCTGGCCTTCCTAGACCCTCTCATGGCATGGTAGTTTATCAAAAGCCAGCACGGGGGAAAGTTGAATCTGCTAAGACGGAAGAAGGACCCCATCACTTTCGCCATGTTGGTTAGAAGTAAGAAGTCAGTCACAGGTCTCACCTGCACTCAAGGAGGGGGAGTTACTGGGAGTCACCCTAGTGTATATAAACCACAGTACAGTACAGCACATGGAAACAGAGACAATAGAAAGGAGTCTCCAGGATCATGGCGAAGGGAGATGCCACCCTCAGCTGTTTAGTAGGCCTACAGGATGAAGGGCGCCCGCAGGATGGCCCAAGGATGGCTAATCTCACGCGTGGTTATATGAAGGGATGACCAAGGCTGTCAGAGTGCATTAGTGCGTGAATGATAGGCCTATAGAAAGCTAAACTGATGAAGATACAAGACAGTTATTAACTCCAGGAGAAACAGGAACTGTACAAGAATGAGAGTGTCATCAGAACATGTATGGTGGCCCTCCTGTGAACAATATTTCCATTGTCCTAATAAATCCTGATCAGACCCAAAGTAATGATAGCTCTTTATTTGAGAGATGGAAAGTGGAGGTGGGGGAGCATGGATAGTAGGATGTCAAGGGGCTAAATCCTCATCTTCTGTGTTAAAAACCCAACAGATAGCATCTGAAGTTGTAAGTCAAGCAAGAGCAGTGATGATAAAAAGAAAGAGCTGAGAGGCCTTTCTCACCTGAGATGACCCACACTCTGTCTGTGGAGTGTGTTTCTCTCTCAACAAATCCACTTCTTACCTATCGCTTTGTCTCTCACTGAATTCTTTGTGGGATGAGACAGCAACAACCTGAGCTTCATTAAGTCCTGAAACCAGGGGAGGTCATGGAGGCTGAAGACTCCCAGGTCTGCTTCATGAGTAAAGGTTTAGCCAGAAGCGCTCAACCACCAGATCAACTGGAACCTAAGGAATGATGATGTTGACCTTCTCTGAGTGTTGTGATGTCAATCACGTTTGGACTCAGTCGATGTCCCAAGCCCCTTCATGAATATACATGTACACTTACCTTAAGACTTCCCGGTTTTGCCACTGGGGAGACACTGCTTTGGGAAAGAGCCCCGGTGTTCTCCTTACTTCCTGCAAGTAATAAATCCTTTCTTCTCCCCCCCCAAAAAAGAAAGAGCTGAGAACGGATAGTGGTTGCCTCTGAGGAGCTGGACTGCAGCCGGGGTGGGGCAGCAGTGGACAGGGAACTGTCATTTTTTATAGTAATGCCTTGAGGGACAATGGGACCTTTTAAGCCACGTACATGATTTACTTGGATAAAAATTGGATATACAAAAGAGAAATCCATCATGTTGCCCTCTTGATGTTTCTCCTTACTTTTAACACATGCTGTGTGTTGGTGAGAAACAGAAAGAGAGCAAGGTACATGATTTGTGAGTGATTTAATGACACTTGGTCCACAAGTTTTCTTTTTCTCCCACTGCATTAAT
Organism: Kogia breviceps; assembly: GCF_026419965.1. NCBI lineage: Eukaryota > Metazoa > Chordata > Mammalia > Artiodactyla > Physeteridae > Kogia > Kogia breviceps. The sequence goes on from NC_081322.1 coordinate 77,010,408, forward strand.
CCAGAGGAAGCAGGTCTGGCAGCTGCAGCATCCCTGCCGTGTTGGGGAAGCCAGGAGAAGAAGGGGAAGACGCGGGAGGGACAGCGGCGTGCTCACCTCCCAGGCAGAATCTCTACCCGCCGAGTCCTTTAATTATCGTCCACCCTTGCAATGAGAAAAAATGTTCTGTTTAGAGAAGCCTTTGCAAGTAGCCCAATTACGGCTCTTTCCGTCCAGGAATTGGAGGAAGGTAAAGTGGGGAAAACATGTTCTGTGGATATTCATGGAAGTATGTAGAGGGAAGGAAATACCCACATAAGTACGACGGGTTCATTTGCTAGGCCTGCCATAGTAAAGTACTATGGTCATTACTATGAGCAGTCCAGTCCACCAGTCCAGTGGACTGGACTGCTCAGATAGCAGGTTTATTTTCTCCAAGTTCTGGAGGCCAGAAGACCAAGACCAAGGTGTCAGCAGGGTTGGTTTCTCCTGAGGCCTTTCTTCTGGGCTGTTCCTCTTAGAGGGACACCAGCCCTACTGGATAAAGGTCCCACCCTTATGACCTCATGTTGGAGGCTGGGGCTTGAACATACAGATTTGGGGTGGGAGAGGGGGACACAGTTCATTCCATAACATACTGTAAATCACTTGTAGACCCAATCTGAGGTCCTGAGCATTCAGCTGGGATCTGGTCTGAACCACCTAAAGGAAAAAAAGAAAAAAGAGAGAGACGGCAGGACAATATAGGCCTCTAGTTATTTAAAATAGTTAAGTAAGGTGGCAGGGTGGTCATGAATTCTTTCCTGATTCAGTTTCCTGGTCAAGCCTTGGCCAGCCAAGTGTCCGGTTAGTAAACATTAGATGAGATAACTCCTCCCCTCCCCCTCCTCCCAGGCTGCCCCAGACCACTCCTTTGCCTCTGTCCCAAGAGAGCCATAAAGGGGACATTAAAATAATGGATACAATTTCCCTCTGTCTTTTTATGTTTTCCTGCTGCAGCAGCTTATTATCTCTGGGGAGGAGCTTTGCCACGGTTGGGGGAGGGGCAGGACGAAGAAAAGGGAAATGCTAAATGACATGGGCAGCTGTGTCTTCGATAACAAGCTCTGTGAAGAAAAGGACCAGCTCTGCTAAGTAAAGGCAGTTTTCGTGACACCCCCCCGCCCCGCCCGCCTCCTCCTTTTCCCTTCCCCTTCATCTTCTCTCTTCTTCCAGGAGTTATAGAATAATGACTTAATTGCTAATAGGACCTTGGGATAAAACACACGCCCAGAACATCACAGTTCATTTTCAGAAGATGAGCTTCTCAGAAACCAGAATTTGATTACTTAATATTGAGTTACCAAACAATGAAACATTATAAAATTGGTTTGTTTTGCCAAAGCTGGCATGCCACCTGTCCATCGAAAGGCTGGAGAGGAAACGCTGCAAAAGTTCAAGCAGAGAGGACCAGTATGTGAGGAATTGAACTTGGGCTTCTCTTCACAGCATCTTCTTTGGCCTACACAGAAGGAGTAATCGTCTCTTCCCAAAGACTCAACTCAGTTTAAAAATCATACTTGTTTTTAGCTCCTCATCACACTTCTGAAGGTTTCTCTCTTAAAATAACATTTGTCATCAGTGATAGGCCCCTGATTACTTGATACTTAGGTCTTGGTTATTGGGTGTAGTGTCAGATTTGATTGTCATTAGTAGGAACAACAGAAAGGGGCTCTTTTAAATTATTTATAGAGCAGGAAAAATTAGGGGGAAATTGCAAAACTAATGAACGCTTTTCTCTTATAAAAGAAACATATAATTATTCACAGTTCAGATTTGTTTTCAAGTGTCGTTTTTCCGTTTCTATCATAAATAACAGCACTACACTTCATATAGACAATTATAGTTGTACCTTCTATAATAAAATAACAATTGTATCGATTGTGTATTACACACTAAACTAGGGTGCTTTCTTACTTTATCCCATTTTAATTTTGAAATAGAGCCTATAACATAGATCTGTTTATATTCGTAGTGTATTTCCAGGTAAAGAACCAAGACTCAGTGATGTAACTTACCCAGGTACACAGGCAGTACAGGAACGGGGCCGTTCCCCTCACCCCTCAGTCACCTGGGTTACTGCTGCCCATCAGACTTCGGTTACCTCTTCCGGCCTTTGTACTTGACATTCCCATTCCTAATTGGTGCCGGGAAAGTCACGCAACTGTCTTGAGGCCACTTCCACACCTCTCAGTGGGGCTACGCAGGCCTCTCCCACCTCGCCTGTCTCACAGGCCTGTTGGCAGCCTCAGCTGTGGTCCTTATGGTGAAATGAGGGGAGAAGCTCCGCAGCTCCCCAATGGAAACGGAAGAGTGAGATGTGAACAGTGTAATACCTGTGTAGATATGACCATTATCTATCATTTTGGCAATGGATAAGAACAAGGCATATGATGAAAGAATAAGAACAAAGTAAGTGAGAGAGGAACCAATTGGTTGATAAACAGGAGCAGTGTTTAACAGTCATAAGGTGTTATTTACTCACTGCTGACCACTGTGACTAAGATGTAATTGGGAAAGATACCACCCCGGGTGTCAGCTGTGTAACATTTTCTTGGATAAATATTCAAGTTTAAAAGGAATCAAGACTAAAATTGTAAAGTAAATGAATTTGCTTTACAAATTCATGTAAATTTTATTTACACAAATATTGTAGCAGAAATCTCAGTAGTTTGATAGGACGTGTATTCCCATTGCAAAGGCAGCTCATAACATTTCTTTGTGCAGGTGAAGCACACACGTTGCCACCGAGGGGGGCCAGCGACACTAAACGCCATGGTGTAAGGGAGGCAGTAGGGATCAGTGGTTAGAGCTAGGACTTTGGGGTCACACTGTCTGCTTTTGGATTCCAGCTCGTTAGCCGTGTGATTTGTGTTATCATGCTTTTCCTCGTCTTATTTTCCTAATCTGCAAATTGGGGATAATGAAACTGTAATAACATGCACCTTGTGGAATTGTTGGAATTAAATGAGATACAGAGCATGGAAAGCACTTAGCAGAGTCCCAGAGGTATTACCATTGGGCATCAAACTATGGCTTTGAAAATTGGTAAATAAAAGAAAGGAATCAGGGAGAAAAAAATGAGTCACTGAAGAGGACATTCTTTCTCACACTGGATATCACAGGGTGTGGCCATGATGTGGCCTGGAGCTGCCCACACAGAGCAGAAAGCCTGGGGCTGAAGCCAACACCAAAAGGACAATAGAGAGAAGCCCTGGGGCTGCATTTTGCCACCTCTGGTCTTCCAGGCATGGAAACAGGAAGGACAGTGTCTTACTGAGCAAGCCAGCATGGGGCTTTCCTGGCAAGCATAGTTGAAAGCTGACTAAGGATACCGTCCTTAAAATCAGAACAAAAAAAGAAAAATAAATTATTTGGTGGGGAGAAAGACGCACTCAAATGCAGAGTGGTCTTTGAACTGAAAGCTCTTAGTCCTTTGTAATATTTGAGATGCATGAAAGGTGCCGAACTTCTTCGTGTCCTTTGTCAACATCCAGTAGGTCAGACGCCCTGCTCGCATTTATTTTTCTTTTCTTCTAAAGAACTCTCCCTAATCTCTCATTTTCCAAAAGGCAGGGTGCATTGACTTTACAGTTGATGCTTGAAGAACAGGGGTTGGAACAGGGCAGGTCCACTTCTATACAGATGTTTTTCAATCTAAATATGACAGTAGTATTTCACTCTCAACAATCCACAGTCTGCACTGGTTGAATCTGTGGATGATAGGGAGGAACCTCGGCTACCAAGGGCCAACTATAAATTATCCTTGGATTTTCAACCCTGCTGGGTATCAGTGCCCCTAACCCCACATGGTTCAAGGGTCAACTGTAGAATGTGTTGGCAACAACTCTTCTTGGGTCTCCCCACTCCAGCCACATTCCTTTGTTTAGAAATTACCCCCGTTGCCTCTTTTAAGTTTTACTCTCCCTGAGAATCAGATTTCAGAATTGTACATGTGGAATTTTCCAATTTCTGTACGTAACTACATAAATACATGTTATATAGTCACATGGCTTATATAAGAATAGAAAATTTCTTGGGAGTTTGCACAAGACATTGTTTACAGGGGTCACCTCCAGGAAACAGTATGAGGAGAGTAAGACTTGGCTTTTTACTTCTATTATTTATTACTTCTCAGTTGAAAGTCCTTTCTTTTTGAAAGTGTTTCTTGTTGAAAGTAAGTTTGTTCTAACTAGTGGAAAAGTTAGTTTGGAACAGGCTTCTTACTACTAAGAGTTATAGTTTCCTTTATGAAAGAAGAGAGAAATAACTGTACTTGCTCAGTCTTTTATTCAACGCCATTGAAAGAAATTGGAATGGTCGGAGCTCTGTAATACTGGTCCAAAATGTGAGCAAAATAGAGTCATCTTTATAGTGATTGAACCTGACTTCCATCTTCAAAAGTCAGACGTTAAGAATTTATTATGTTCATTCTTTTTATATGAAAAGCAAAGAATGAAAAAGATTTGGGGGGGCTTCCGTGGTGGCACGGTGGTTGAGAGTCCGCCTGCCGATGCAGGGGACGCGGGTTCGTGCCCCGGTCTGGGAGGATCCCACATGTCGCGGAGCGGCTGGGCCCGTGAGCCATGGCCGCTGAGCCTGCGCGTCCGGAGCCTGTGCTCCGCAACGGCAGAGACCACCACGGTGAGAGGCCCGCGTACCGGAAAAAAAAAAAAAAATTTTTTTAACTAAAAAGTAAAAAGTGACTCGACCCAAATGATCTACTTAATGGTCTGTCCCTCCGGAAGCAGGGACCAGGTCCTGGTCACCTCGGTATCCCCATGGTGAGTGCTCAGCAAAGGATTGTGGGTTGAATAAAGCCTCACTGTCCTTTCACACAGGAACAGGCACTCGCTGGCCACCAGGAAAGAGAACAGGCGCTCTGACAGGACACGCCCCAAGCACCCAGGGCATCCCTGGCCGTCCCGGGCCGTTCAGGTGAATGTTACCTAACCCAGAAAGAAATCCCAGAGCCGCCATCACCACTAAGTCAAGCAAGTGGAATCCCAGTGGTAGCAGCACTGTTTTCATTATCATGATTCTTAATACCTCTCTTCTCTCCTTTCAGTTGATGTTTATACTGGCCATTTTTCCTCTTGCATCATCTTAGTTTAATTATCGAAATGACCACTAGATGTAAACAGTGCTGTCCCTCATGTCCAAAGAAGAGGGAGAAGGGAAGAAACAAAACACCCAGTCCTCCAGAAGTTTTCTGCTTGTTTCCTAATTCTCTGATATCCTCCATTTTACTCATCTGTTTAAAAAGATATTTATTGCAGGCCTAATAATGCCAGTTTCTGTACTTATAATTCAGAAAGTACTTTTGCTCAATAATTTAAATGTTTGAGTTATTATTTCATCAAAAATAATCTCTTTATTTTAATTACACCATCGTAGTCTCTTCAGGTTTTTTTTTTGTTTTTTTTTTGTTTTTTTTGGCCGTGTTGGATCTTAGTTGCGGCATGCAGGATCTTTTTTCAAATATTAATTAATTTATTTATTTTTGCCGTGTTGGGTCTTCGTTTCTGCGCGAGGGCTTTCCTCTAGTTGTGGCGAGCGGGGGCCACTCTTCATCGCGGTGCGCGGGCCTCTCACCGTCGCGGCCTCTCTTGTTGCGGAGCACGGGCTCCAGACGCGCAGGCTCAGTAGCTGTGGCTCACGGGCCCAGCCGCTCCGCGGCACGTGGGATCTTCCCGGACCGGGGCTCGAAGTGTCCCCTGCATTGGCAGGCAGACTCTCTACCACTGTGCCACCAGGGAAGCCCCATGCAGGATCTTCGTTGAGGCATGTGGGATCTTTCATTGCGGTGCATGGGCTCTTCCTTGCAGCTCTCAGGCTTCTCTCTAGTTGTGGTGTGTGGGTTCTCTCTCTCTAGTTGCAGCACGCAGGCTCCAGGGCTCATAGGCTCTGTAGTGTGGCACACGGGCGTAGTTGCCCCGTGGCATATGGGATCTTAGTTCCCTGCAGGGATCGAACCCGCATCCCCTGCATTGGAAGGGGGATTCTTTACCAGTGGACCACCAGGAAAGTCCCTTTTTGGTTGTTCTTAAATTTTTGGAACAAGATGATGGGTGTTCGGCCATATTGGTGGAGGAAAGAAATGTATAGAAGGGATTCCCTTTCAGATCATGAAATGAAGGAATAGTGAGTTCAAATGCTTATTTCTTTTCTGAATTACAACAAACCTGAATGATTTATCCAGTAGGAAAAAGCAGTATATTTAAGGAGAAGTCAGAAAAGAAATTATTTCACAAACACAACAAAATTAACTACAATGATATTTTGGTTAAGTGGTAAGTATGATACTATCACTTTATGAAACAGATTTTTAGGTAATTTTTCTACTCATTCTAAGAGCGTTTTACTTCTGAGGACAGGTTTTAGGTGTATGAATATTTTCTCTTTGCTGGTGTTAATGAATGTTTATAAAGGCTATTCCTATAACTCACCGTTCCTCCAAAATAAGCTTAACCGGAAATCAAAGATTTGGAAGATTCATTGTAGTTAAAATTAGGGGCATGAAGGGCGAAAGCCCATGCTTTTCAGCCTTTGTAAAAGAATCCATTAATGCAGCATGACAGGTAAGTACAGTTTAGCGGCCCCTCATTATTTTAAGCAGGAGGCCTTCTTCAAGGGCACACAAATAAGTCAACACAGATCACCACTGACCCCAGACGCGGGTCCAGAGGTCAACTCCCAAGGGCTGTCCGAATTCTTCTTTCCCGTAGTGCTCTGCTGACTCTTGTCTGGGGGCTCCAATCCTTTGGTAACAGAGTGGTTTTTTTTTTGTTTTTTTTTTTGTTTTGCGGTACGCGGGCCTCTCACTGCTGTGGCCTCTCCCGCTGCGGAGCGCAGGCTCCGGACGCGCAGGCTCAGCGGCCACGGCTCACGGGCCCAGCCGCCCCGCGGCATGTGGGATCTTCCCGGACCGGGGCACGAACCCGTGTCCCCTGCATCGGCAGGCGGACTCTCAACAACTGCGCCACCAGGGAAGCCCCAGAGTGTTTTTTATTGGGAGAGAATCTGATGCGAATGTGTAAGGTCTTGTTAACATAATTCCATACTGTGTGTCTGCTCAGCAGGACTTTTGTTTTAAACATAGATGGACTGGAGGTGGCTCTGTCTCCTAGGGCTGGGAGTCCCCCAGCCCTGCACACTCTATATGCTTCCTGGTCTGTTGTTGCTCATCCCGAATAAGTAGGGATTCTTTTTTTTTTTTCTTTTTTTTTTGCGGTACGCGGGCCTCTCACTGTTGTGGCCCCTCCCGTTGCGGGGCACAGGCTCCGGACGCGCAGGCTCAGCGACCATGGCTCACGGGCCCAGCCGCTCCGCGGCACGTGGGATCTTCCCGGACTGGGGCACGAACCCGCGTCCTCGGCATCGGCAGGCGGACTCCCAACCACTGCGCCACCAGGGAAGCCCAGTAGGGATTCTTGATTCTTGAAAGTGACGATTGCATCATTGGAAAGGAACCTGGGAGTCTTCTGATTGATGTCATTTTTCTCTCATTTGAGAGCAGTAAGTTGAAAATAGAGGAAAGATATTTCATACTTCCTGGCATTTAATATTTTGGCTACTTTGAAAAGCTCCCAGTTTTGTGACAGTATCAGAATGACCCAAAGATACATGTGCTGAGTCATTGCAGCCAGTGGTTCAGCTCCAGGAAGCATTCGAATCGCACTGCCTTTGTCGGTCTTGGTCTCACACCAGCTAAAAGTGAGTGGTGGAAAGATGAACTTTCACGGCTGTTCAAAAAGCTTGTAAACAAGCAGGCAGTGCAACTGTGTTATCCGCGCTAGAAGCTTCCATTATAACTTTGCTCAGATGAACCCAAATGCACTGCCTTCGGGGTTCCTCCTGGGTTTTCTCACCTCATGTGGGTTTAGATATGATCTGCCTCATACTGAATTCTGCCCTGGAGTGAATAGTGTTGCAGCCTCAGAAGCAGCAGCACGCAAGTCTGGGTAGCATCCTCACCCACATACCTTCGACCTAGAGAGTTATTTTACATTAGAGATGGAGCAGCTCCACTGTGGCTGAATGCGGTCACTCGTTTCTTAAACTGTAAAACGCTGGTTCCTTTTGCCAAATCCATATTCCCACACAGATTATAAAGGCATCTTAAAATGCTCATGTCAGAATGCAGTTAGGTAGGAAAATTGTTGGCGTGAGTTTGTAGCCCAGGAAACTGGAAAAAATATGAACAGTTCCCACCAATGTCCTCTGTGTTTGATGTTTCAGTGCTAAAACATTAAGCATGGGTTTCTTTCTGGGGTCTCCTAGGAGAAGCGACTGTAGTAACCCGTGAAAAATGTTATCCCCCTGCTAGGAACAGAAACCTCAGGAGGAGAAGCAGCCATCCACATACCTAAAGTTTTAAAGTACGGGAAATCCCCACCTACAAGCAGGTTGTGTGCCGGAACTTTATTTGTAGTTCATTGCTCGAAGCCCAGAGCGCATTTTCCTGGAGACATGCTATCAGTGGTGCCTGTATTTCCAGGCAGGCCTTAGAAGCCTGTTTAGCCCATAATATACTGAAGGGCAATCTTGTGCAATTAGCAAGACGGGAGCTGGCCACCGTATATCACAGTGTTTATGTGTCTGGCCACGTGGCCCCACCTCACTCACACTGTCATAGTCCAGGTGGTTATGAGGCCGCAGGTGCACAGGTTTCCTCCTCGACCTGGAGCTCGGGCTGGGAAGAAGTAGCAGCACTTGGTCAGGGGCGAAAGGGCTTTCCTCTCCCCTTCCTCCTCAGCATCTCACGCCCTTCCCCAGGAGCTCCCTTTCCCAGGGCTAAGGGGAGTGCGGGGAGGCATCCTAGGCCATATTGACTAAGCCAGGGCTTCTCAGATGGAAACGTGCACCCAGATCTCCTGGCGAGGTGCTGACATTGCAGACTCTGATCCAGTGGGCCGCAGGTGGGCCCTGAGATCCTGAATTTCCCACAAGTTCCTGGGTGATACCCATGCTCCTGGTCCACAGATCCCAGTTTGAGTAGCGAGAGTCTGTCAGCATCACAGGGGGGAAGGGTGGGCGTCAGAGAAATCCTGTCCCTACAGGAAAGGACCTCGAGAGTGAGAGACCGGAGATCTGTGACAGAGGCCTTATCTGGGTTCCTTTGGTGCTGAGAACCTTCAGCCTGGTACGAAGAAGTGGGAATGCTAAAACTGATGAGGAGCAGCTCACCCAGAATCCTCACACTCCGGGTCCTAGACCCGTGTTCAGTGTGTGAGCGTCACCAGAAGCAAACCGGCCAGCTTCCCCAGCTCACCAGGGTCTCTGGTGCAGGTGGACAAAGAGTGCTCTTTTGCAAAACCGATCTAGACACAGTGCAGCAAAGCAGTGAGAAGCACAGGCCTGGTTTTAATTCTGTCTCTACCACTGACTAGCTCTGTATCCTTGAGCCCATGCCTTTGTGCCTAAATGTCCTCTGTCCTCATCAGTAAAGTGAGGCTGGGGCTTCCCTGGTGGCGCAGTGGTTGAGTCCGCCTGCCGATGCAGGGGACACGGGTTCATGCCCCGGTCCGGGAAGATCCCACATGCCACGGAGCTGCTGGGCCCGTGAGCCATGGCCGCTGAGCCTGCGCGTCCAGAGCCCGCAACGGGAGAGGCCACAACAGTGAGAGGCCCGCGTACCGCAAAAAAAAAAAAAAAAAAAGCCAGTAAAGTGAGGCTAAAATTAGTGCCTACCTCTAAGGGTGATGGGGAACTGAAGTTATTATCTATGTAAAATTCTGAGTATAGAGTTCCCAAACGGTGGTGGAGGCGGCAGTGCTGGTGGTGGTGGTTATATGAGTAATTCGAGATTACAGACGTGGAGTCCAATTTCCCATTTTGCTGTTTATTACCTGTGTGGCCTCGGGCAAATGACTTAACACCCCTAAACCTCCATTTCCCTCCTTGTCACATGGAAACGATAAAAGTACCTACTTCATTGAGTTTGGGGGACGATGAAAAAAAAAGCATTTACACAGTGCCTAGCACATAGTAAGTTCTCAATAAACAGCTACTGCTAGTAAAGTAGGCCAGCTATCTGGAGAACAGGAGTTTTCAAACTGTGCTCCAAGAGTTGACGATTTTACCAAAATGTGTCCTGGGGGTTATTCATTATTCATTCCTTCCACACCCACTGTCCCCTTCAGCCAGAGGGGCTTATCTTTGCTGGGCTTCAGCATTAAGATTTGACTTAGAAAAAAGAGTTTGAAAATGACTTGTTTTGGAGCTATGGTTTGCTGTGGGCCCGTGGAGGGATTTCACTTCCTTAAACAAAGACTGAACTAGCAGATGGTGAATTTAAAAAGATACGTGTATATATAACCCAAAGTTACGTGAGGCCGAATTGAATTATATAGTTAATTTATGTCGTTAGATGTGCAGTGTCCGGAGCAATCACTCAGCAGCGATGACTTAATATAACCTTCTGTTCTCTCCCCTAGATGAGTACCATGCCAGGACTGCCGACTCGGCCCTGCTTCTATGACATAGATCTTGATACGGAAACAGAGCAAGTTAAAGGCTTGTTCTAAGTGAACAAGATTTTCACAGGACTCAATTCAGGTAGGCTCTTGTGCTTTTTACTTTTTTCTTTCTTTCTTTTTTCCCTAGTTCGAATCTCTTTTAGTTTTATTTTGTTTGGTTTTTCTGATATTTGTTACAGAAATGGTCTGATAAATAATTTCCTCACTTGGTTACTGTGAATTCCTACCAGGTGACAGCCCTGCCCTGGGTCACCCCTGGGTGTGGATATGCAGTGAGGCGGTCAGGCCCTCGGTGTGCCTGGACCCGACCCGATTCCAGTGAAAGTCAGTCACACCGTCTCTGAATATAGATTTGTTTTAAGGCGTCTCTTGCTATAACAAAGGAGCCCTGTAAATTCATTCTTCTCTTTCGAGATATTGAAACGAATATCCGCTGTCATTAACTGTACCAACTATACCTTCATCCCACGTATCTCTTGGTGCAGAGTTAGAATCATGTGATAGAGGACTCCCAGTATGCTCGTTTCCTGGAGCTGCCATAGCAGTGTCACAACTGGGCAGCTTAGACAACAGGCATTTGTTCTCCCACAGTTCTGGAGGCCAAAAGTCCAAAGTCAAGGTGTCATCCGGGCTATGCACTCTCTGAGAGTCTGGCAGAATCCTTCCCGGCCTCTTCCTAACTCCTGGTGGTGCCCGTTGGTCCTTGACATTCCTCTGTCTCCCTACGTGTCTCTGTCTTCCTTAAAGGACACCAGTCGCATTGAATTGCGGCCCACCTTACGGACCTCTTCTTAACTTGATTATATCTGCAAAGACCCTGTTTCCAGTTAAGGTCACTCTCAGAGGTACTAGGGGTCAGGACTTCAACATACCTTTTGGGGACCCAATCTAACCCATAACACTATCGCACGACAGGGGGATTGGGTTCTCATACCGCTGGAAAGATTCACAGAGATGGGACATATCGTCTAGCTCCAAGGGTACTGTGAGTCACAGGAAGGACAGGGCAGCAGAAATTAGAGCGCTTGATGATTCAGGCTCTGCGCAGTGGAAGAGGGTTGGGCTTGCCTTGGCGCTGCCTTAGGCGGCCCACAGCCGGGGGCCTTAGGTCTCATTCATGTTTGTGCCTTGGTCCTGCAGCCGCAGGCACACCTGCTGGCTTCCGTCCTAGCTTCCCATCACGAAGAAAAGGGACCCCGCCCCGCCCCCCCGCAATCCTCCTCCCTGGGAAACTCCCAATCAGAAGTCTCAGAGACTTGGAGCTGCTTTTCCCCATCCCATATATCAGACAAGTCCTCACCATATTCTCAAGACGCATTCCTTCCCCATAAACACCCCCATTCCTTCTTCCTACTCCCTCCTGCTCCTGTTCCTTAGCCCAGCACCCATCCCTCTTGCCAGTATATTCTGGGCCTTCCAGATGAGCCTGCTTGACCTAAAGACCCTTCTTCCCAGTTGTCTCTGAGTTATGCCCTAAGCCAGGCACACAGGACTCTCACATTTGTTTGTTTGACTATCGGTAGTGAACATGGGGAGATTTTTTTTTTTTTTTTTTTGCAAGTCTTTGTTACTAAAACACTGAGGACTTAGGCTATGATGAGAAAGGTAAGAGACACGTTAATACAAGTTGTGCGATTGTTCAGTTTGGGTTGTGTGTGTGGTGTTTGGTGTTGTTTGTATGTGTTTTTTTGCTGAGGAGTGGAAGCTGTTTTTAGTTTCAACCACAGTCACATTTCAAATCTTTGTCATTTCTGAAAAAGAAAACTCCAGAAAATGAACTAACAGAGACTAATTTAACAGAGAAGCCCATAAACTTGAGCTTTGATAACAGAGTTATTTTGGTCTTTCGATGTGACTGTGCATGTGTATGTGTGTGTGAATGTCTTGGGTTTCCCAGCCAGGCCTTGGGAAAATCACAATATCATTCCTCTTAAACTTTGAGTTGACCCCTGTCCAGACTAATTTCCCTTGTCTTGTCAACCCATTATGCTACATTTCTGCCACTTGTCACTTTTCTCCAGAACAAGTGTGTGTGATTCTTTCATTTCTCTCAGATAGATGAGTATTTTTCCAGCCTTTTGGTCCATTTTTATTTGCTCTTCAGATAGGTCATATAAATGCATTTATGCCTTAATTATTGCAGTTGGGGCTCAGGTAATGCCAGGTGGCATGTCCTTAGCTCTACCAGTACCTACATCTAAATCCTTGTGTTCAAGTTCCCTGACAAGTATCCCTCGGGACTTTGTTCAAAGACTCAGCAGGGGGACTTCCCCGGCGGTCCAGTGGTTGAGACTGTACGCTTCCACTGCAGGGGGCACGGGTCCAATCCCTGGTCGGGGAACTAAGGTCCCGCATGTTGCGGGGTGCAGCCAAAAAGAAAGAGAATTAAAAACAAAAACAAGGGGCTTCCCTGGTGGCGCAGTGGTTGAGAGTCCGCCTGCCGATGCAGGGGACGCGGGTTCGTGCCCCGGTCCGGGAAGATCCCACATGCCGCGGAGCGGCTGGGCGCGTGAGCCATAGCCGCTGAGCCTGCGCGTCCGGAGCCTGTGCTCCGCAATGGGAGAGGCCACAGCGGTGAGAGGCCCGCGTACCGCAAAAAACAAAAAAAACTGAGCAGGGGTTGGGGGTCAAGACACTTGCCTTTGGGGATTCCCTCTAATGGGCCAGGCACTGTGCTAAGCACCTCTCATGGGCAGTCACTGCACCCTTGCAGGCAGGTGTTGTCCTGTCCCCTGTGGTCACAAGAGGGGGTAGCTGAGGGATGGCCCTGATCCACCAGGTAGCAGAGGAATAACACTGCCTTTCCGGTGCTCAGCCCTGCCTCTCGTGCCATGGCTGTAGCAGGAAATGCTTTGCCATCCCCGGTCACATGTCACCAGGTAGCAGAGGAATAAGACTGCCTTTCCAGTGCTCAGCCCTGCCTCTCGTTCCATGGCTGTAGCAGGAAATGCTTTGCCATCCCCGGTCACATGTCACGCTGGCCTCAAATTTCAGAACTGCGGAAACTCTGGCCCAGAGACATCAACAACTTGCCTAAGTCGCACAACTGATAAGTACAAAAGCCAAGACTCAACCCAGATCTGCTTACTCTCCGTCTCACCCCATCCTTTCTCCCCCAAATCAAAAGATTTTCACGGGGTAAATGAACTTTGGCCCATTCTGGAAGACGATAACCAGCTCTTTGAACAGACACATAATTGGGGGATAACCAGGTGATTTTTTTTTTAATAACAAAATATAATTGAGTATTAAAAGCTATGACCTTGTCAAAATTCTTTTCAGTCGAACTATACTAGAGCTATCTCTTACTTAAGTGTCTCATTGAATGTCATTTTCCTACTCAATTATCCAAGGTTCTTTCTTCTGTGTGAATTGCTAAACTTTGTTCTAGGCTTGGTAGGCAGTGTTTCAAAACCCATCACTTGACCCTGCTTGAATAATTGCAAACCATCCAGTGCTGTAAGAGAAAACCACTGTACAAAGCAAACACTCCCTCTCGGGTGTCCTTCAGAATAATGATTCTGCAGACATTCCTCCTGCTTCCTGTCCCCTCTCATATACGGCAGGCAGGGACCACTCCTGCTAACAGTCACAGGTCTGTGGCTATTAAAAATGCATAAAATACAAATGTTAAAGCTTGGATGATAGGTCAGACAGATTTGAGCATCAGGAGAGGAAATGTCCGGTGCGCTGCTTTGCTCACATCGTGGTCAGACTCCAGCTCTTTCTCTGGACTCAGCTGCAGGGCATCACTGTCCTTACTCCTTGCAGAGTGTGTTGCAGACGTGACGTGTCCCACATGGAAGAAGCCACTCGGTTGAGGACTTCTGTCTCTCCTTCCGCTTCCTCGCCTTCCCTGCTTATCTCACCCTCTAGGAAACAGTGTGAGACAATATGAGCGGGAGGTGCCAGGAAATCACCAGAATTTGAGCTCTTGCTTCTTTTTTCCAAAGCTTCCCTGTCGTGCTTTCACTATTGTTAGGCTAAGGGCATGATTCATTCTTTTGGATGTTACCAAATAGAACTAATTAAAATGAGTTGTTTGCCCCAGTGAAACTGATCCTGTGACATTACTGGTCGGTCTTTTGTTTGAAGATGATTGGATTTGGAGGTTTCATCCCCCCCCCCTCCCTTTGGGTTTCTCATTTTGAAGCTTTATCGTATTTCTGGGCCTTGGCAGGATTCAAATGAACTCAAGAAAGCCTGGCACATTTCCTGAAGGATTCAGACACTCCCTTACTTTGTTCTGATGTGCAAAGTTGTGGTTAGTACGGAATCATATTGACTCTGGCCCTGCTATAATTGTTTTTCTTGAATTGCACACGCAAAAAGGAGTATAATACCTGCTCATTTCTTCCCTAAACTTTCTTTCGAGCCGAAATTTTCAGTGATATTTAATCATTATAAATTAATCTTCAGACACTGCTGTGGACAGAGCCTCTTATCCCCAGGTTGTAAACCACAGAGCTTCAGGGTTTCCTGGGGGAGCTCCAGGGCTCTCTGATTTTAATTTTGAAACTCTGTCTTTTCAAGAAGCAGAGCAAAAATTGTTCATCACCGTTGTGCTTCAAGAAAAAGTCCTCAGTTCCTCACCCCAAGCTATCCTTGGGACAGACGGAGCCCCCCTTTTCCCACTCCCAGGCAGGAGCCAAAATAGGCTGGAAGCCCAAGTTACTTAAATAAACGATTGTGATAATTAAATCTAAAATGGAATCTTTAACATCTCTAAAAGATGGTGATAATTAAATCTCCCTTATCTAACTAAAATGGAATGTTTTGAGGCTTAACGGTTGTGAAATTCTTAATTAATTCCCTTTTAAAGAAGCTTCCCAGGAGGTAGTGGATCTAATCATCTTATGCTTTTTTAAAAAAATAAAGCAAGAAAAATAATATTTCATCAACCTCTGGAAAAATATGATTTTTCTAATAACTCTAAATTTATACATGGTTCATATAATATATAAGAAATTATAGGTCGATGAGAAAAGCTTGGATGAGCTTTTGGAAAAGCCTGGAGAAAAGCTTCAGTTATGTCATTTGTTATAATCTACCAGTTGGTTTGAAAAAATTAGAACTTGTAAGGTAGGGTGAAAGTTTTAACCAAATGCTATGAACTTGAAATTTTCTCCATTTTGCAGCAGCCATTTTTTATCAGACATTCAAACGGGTTAATAAGCACCCAGTGACTATCATGCAGCTTCACTAATAAGAGAAATAGACTTACATCTCCTCAATTCAAAAGCAAATCTCAAAAAAGAAAATTCATGTTATAAATGATTCTAAATTATTCACTTTTCAGGTTTTAAAAAAATTGTCAAAGTATGTCGCCATCAACTTTACAAATACTACTGAGGTTGACTTCGTTTTTACTTTAAAGTCACTTTCAGGGGCTTCCCTGGTGGCACAGTGGTTAAGAATCCGCCTGCCAATGCAGGGGGCATGGGTTCGAGCCCTGGTCCGGGACGATCCCACATGCCACGGAGTAACGAAGGCCGCAAGCCGCAACTACTGAAGCCGACACGCCTAGAGCCCGTGCTCTGCCACAAGAGAAGCCACCACAATGAAAAGCCCACGCACCGCAACGAAGAGAGTAGCACCTGCTCACCGCCACTAGAGAAAGCCCACACGCAGCAATGAAGACCCAACGCAGCCAAAAATAAATAAAATAAATAAATTTATAATAAATAATAAAGTCACTTTGGTAGCGTTATTTAACTTTAACCTCTGTTATTCAACAGTGGGAACCAAAACAAGATGGTTGTCAACAAAGAGAAGCCAAGAACCAAGTGTCATTACCAATAATTAACATAAGGGTAAATACAATGAAATTGTCTTAGTTTAATAAATAGGAGAGAACTCCCCTTATGGATGTGTGTGTGTTTTATCCCCATGGCTGCTATAACAAATCACTTGGTGGTTTAAAATACCAGAAATTGATTCCTTCCCAGTTCTAGAGGCTAGAAGTCTGAAATCAGTATTAGCAGGCTGAAATCAAGGCGCCAACAAGCCACACTCCCTCCAGAAGCTCCAGGGAAGAATCCTTGCCTTGCCTTCTCCAGATTCTAGCTGCTGCCAGCAGCCCTTGACTTGTGGCCACGTCACTCCAGTCTCTGCCTCTGGTCATTCACGTTGCCTGGGCACTTTGTAATTTCTTATTATTCACATACCATGATTGGATGTCTTATATATTCTGTCTTTCAAAAGATTTAACACTAAATCAAATTTAAAAAATTTTTCCCCCACTGAATAAACAATAAACAACTGATTCATTTGCACCTTCGCTATTGTGTTTCTGATTTTTTTAAATTTATATTCAGACTTTCCATACCTTTACCAACCCTTTGAGTTTCCTGAAAATATGGAACCACAGACTCTAAGCCTCTTTAACTATAAAAACTGTTGATACCGAGGTCACGTGGTCAATCCACAGGAATTCCACCGAGCCCACCCTAGTCTCTCCCGCCAGCCCACCTTCCCTCCCCAGTAGTCACTGTGCCTCGTATCTAGGGTCACCAGAGCCACCGACGGGAGGCTGGCACACATCACTGAGAGGAGGGGCAAGGTCTGCACCAGGCAGACCTCCCTTCCTAGCATCAAAAATATTTTCTTTCTGTTAATGTTTACTATGCTTGCGATGCTTCTGTTTTCTGTTTACTTCCTTGATTTGAACCAGACATCAGGGGAGTATTTGAAACTCCTAGTCCCCTGCCTTCATCACCGTCTTCTGTTCTGAAGCTAATAAAGCATCCCTTCTGGCTCCAGACCCTGCCCTCATCCGTGGGAGGCTGGCTCGCTGTATTCCAGCGGAGTTTGAACTCTTGGCGGAGTAGATAAATTCCTCCTTGTATAAATTCAGATCAAAGGCCAAGTGCTTGTATTTTACATTTCTCCTGATGAACACTTTTTTTTTTGGTACTTAGGTAGGTGTTTTGTTTGCTTTTTTCTTTTTAAAATGTAGTTTGATCGCTTCTTTTTCTAAAAGATTGCAGCATTCACCGTGACAGAGAGTCTTAGTATCCTTTGCAGGAAAACGACAAAGCTTTAACAATAACAAGAAATTCCAGATTCACTCACTTCCATTCTTGTCCTAAATGCATTTTTCAGACCTTGCTTTCTGTGCCTGCTATAAAAGAGAAACTGAAATCCAAGGCAACAGAATTGCTAATCTAAAATCCTGGATGTTCTCACTTGACAGGATCCTGGAAACTTGTAGATTCCAAATTTAGAAGTGGTGGAATTTCAGCCAAGGTCCCCAAGCAAAATCTTTTAGGAAATTCAGAACTGCTGCCTGCTGTGTCCATGCTGGCTCGGTCCCGAGTGCTGCAGAATCGGATTCTCCACTGCTCATAAGTAAAAAGATTCCAAGCAACGATCCCAGCCTTGTCTTGTGAATAGAATCACTTGTCTGCTCTTATATTTCCTTGTGGTCTCCAACTTTAGAGCTATAACATATGAACAGTTTGACACCAGAGGAAAAAAGCTGTTCTTAAACCACCGAAATATTTTTTTTTCCTGTTTTTCAGGCTCCACAAACACAAACTACCCCTTGCCTTTTTGCTGCAGTTGGAGAAGAAAGTGAATTTGAAATATGCTCTTACGCAATGCTGGGGAAATGGTGAAATAGGCCAAAGATTTATTCTTCGTTCAAGATGAATTCTGTTTGTAACAGAGTGTAGTGTTCAGGAAAAGGACCTCCACCAAGTCTGAAAGAAACTAATTTATTTTCTGTTTCTGCAGAGTTTACATTATTTCCCACTGCTTACACTTTAGAATGTTTATTTTATGGGGATTGGAGGATTAAAAGAGTGTGAATTAAAGGTAACGTTTTCCACTATGGAGTTTTCTGTTTTGTCTTTGAACTGAAAATAAACATGTATGTAGAAAACCAACCAGCAAGATTTCAGTGCCAGATAAGACTCGCTGACTGCTCTCTAGAGGTAGCTTTTCATGATGGGGTTGTTACCTGACACCGATTTCCTGGAAAATTGTGAATGCTGCAAGAGCTTTATAAACATAACAAGGAAAAAAATAACAGACAGAGAAATATCGGGTCAGTTGTGAAATCTTCTGACTGCTGGAAAGTGGTAATATCCTTTGGAACAAAATACATTTTATATCCAGAACTACTTTTCAGTGCCAGTGAAGTTAACATCACTTACCTAGAAACTGATGGGTTTGTGCTAGTTTCTTCCACCGATGAATGAATCTCAATGGCCATTAAGCTCTCGCAGGCCCATAGGGCAAGAAAAGTGACTCTTAAAGGTCGGGTGTTCGGCAAATGTTTTTTCATTTTTCCAGCCCTTAAATTGTTCCTGACCCTCTCCTGTTTCCATTTTTTCCCTTCCATAATATACAATTACATAAAAGTTAAGACAAAACCAAGGATTCAGGAACAAACAATCAGAGATTGTCCTCTGAGCAGCAGAAGTGAAGTAGTCACCATAAATATCTTAAATGTCCCCCAGCCACATCCTGCAAAAGTCCTTGCCATCGGGGCCTGCATGTTCCTGTACTGCCCCCTCAGTGACCCTGCTTGTGAGCCTCTCTGCCCATAATGTATCTTTATGTGCAGTTTAATTTGTTCCAAAACACTAATAAGTAAAAAGCCTCCCCACGCAAAGACTGTCTGTCCTGAGAATAATTTTGCTTCGTGTTTCTGAAGTGTCACAGGCCCGTTGTCACCCACCCCCACCCCCCCATCCCTGCCTTTTATTTGCGTGTAGGCCTCTCCAAATACACAGTGAACTAGCATCTCCGATATATAAATCTATTTCAAGATCATGAGGCTTCACAGTCAATTCGTTCTCTATATATAATGTGCCCAGTGAGCAACCTTCCTCACGAAATGATTTTTATTTAATTTTTTTAAAAAATTCTTTTCATTTTATTTTTTGGCCGGGCAGCATGTGGAATCTTTGTTCCCCCACCAGATATCAAACCTATGCCCCCTGCACTGGAAACACGGAGTCTTAACCACTGGACTGCCAGGGAAGTCCCCGAAGTGATTTTTAAGCAGTTCCCTTCTGCTTATTTTCCTCTGCCACTTAAATTTCATTTTCTATTTTTGAAAGTATTTTAGGAAAAAAAAAAACAAACACACCTTACAAACCTATATTCCAAGGGCTTTAGGCCAGAGACTTCTTTCCTTACCTGCTTTCACCAGGCAACTCACCAATTCATAAAAAAAGAGGAAAAAAAGAGCAACCTGAATACAGATGTGGGAGAGCTTCTCAACACTCACACCGACGGACGTATAATCCAGGTGTTGCTGGGAAACTCCACAGTTTTCCCATCGCGTGGACTCGTGTTAACTCCTAGATGGCATAATTCACGTTCCGATGGATTTGGTTTCTTTCATGCACTAACCCTACTAGGATACACTCCTGCTGAGCGATAAGCAGCGTCCACTGAGAAGAAAGGTCTTTGGCAGGTTAATTAATGGGCTTATGAACTCATGATGACCGAGGCACTCACGGGCAGGAGAAGACGTTATTTTAGAAAAGAGCTAGTCTGGGCTTCCCTGGTGGCGCAGTGGTTGAGAGTCCGCCTGCCGATGCAGGAGACGCGGGTTCGTGCCCTGGTCCGGGAAGATCCCACATGCCACGGAGCAACTAAGCCCGTGAGCCATGGCCGCTGAGCCTGTACGTCCGGAGCCTGTGCTCCGCAACGGGAGAGGCCACAACAGTGAGAGGCCCGCATACCGCAAAAAAAAAAAAAAAAAAAAAAAAAGAAAAGAGCTAGTCACCTACCATCTCTTCTGAGGCCAAGGCATGAAAAAAAAAAAAAAAATCACATAACCTTAGGTATGGTGGGTTTTAGACAGAAATCTTCCCGAGAAGGGTAGATCCTGATTTCTCTCTGCCTCTATAACTGAAATGTAAGAAACTACTAACAGACCAGAAATGGTGAGGACCACAGTGACCACCACGGCCCACAGAGACGTATGGCCCTGCCCTCTCCGCCCAGGGTCCTGAAGTGACACCTGCAAGGGTTAAGACCCAGACCAGAAGGATCTTCGGAAAGCTGACAGAGGAACACACCATAGTGATTAACAAAAGTAAGGGAGAGGGCTTCCCTGGTGGCACAGTGGTTGAGGGTCCGCCTGCCGATGCAGGGGACGCGGGTTCGTGCCCCGGTCCGCGAGGATCGCACGTGCCGCGGAGCGGCTGGGCCCGTGAGCCATGGCCACTGAGCCTGCGCGTCCGGAGCCTGTGCTCCGCAACGGGAGAGGCCACAGCAGTGAGAGGCCCGCGTACCGCATAAAAAAAACAAAAAAACAAAAAAAAAGCAAGGGAGAGATGAATGGGGACTCGGGAAAGTAGCGGCAAGGCGATGAGCCAATCCATTCCTTACTATCCTTTTTATTTCTCTATTTCTAGGGTTATTCCTTTTGTTTTAAGTGGAATGTGCCAACTCCATTAAAACAGAACATCAGTGTTCTTCACAACAGACATCCAGAGAGAGCCCTCCCATCTAACGTTACCCAGGGGCTGGCTTTTAACATAGTTTACACCTGCCCATAGATAAGATAGCGTATGAAGCTTACTTTATTTATTCCAGGAAAGCCCCCCTACACCTATTTGTCCATTGCTTTTGTATAAATGTGTCTGTACAAGGGAGTAAAAATTAAGTAATAAGTGCACTTTTATAGCATTTGTTAAAAACCTGTAATCCATCTCCACCGAAAAAGTTGAGCATTGTGGCAGGACAGTTGTTACTAATCAGAGCTTCACTGGTTCCTTAGACTTTAACGCAGCCATGGATCGAGGGACCCCAAAAAAGCTCTTATAGCTACACTTTAAACAAGGGATAGTGCTGAAATCCAAGAGTCCATGGACTTGGATGGGGAAAAAAGTACATCTTTGTATTCACTAACCTCTAACTGTAATGTACCAAGGCTCACACAGAACCTCAGCTTGCATCCTAGTTCTGGGGGCCACTGGCCCAGGGTAACCACAAATGCCGTTCCCACAAAATTACAAGTTTTACTGTATGGTTTTCCTGATAAGGGATCTTACCATTGTTGGGTAACCTTGTTTAATTCATTGACTAGTTCATTTATTCTACAAACGCCTAGTGGGCAGCTACCACGTGTGAAGCAGAATGTCTTAAAGAGAAAAAGACGTCGACGTACAAGGTCCATGACTCAAGGGAACGTGCTGGGGCATATTCCCCACTGTATCCCAAACCCACAGAGCAGTGGAATGGAAGGTAGTAGTTGATCAGTAAGTATTTTCTGAGCAAATGCATCCGTCCTCTCACTGAGCATGTGCCAGCCCACTTGCTGACACCAGTGACTGGTGTTGGAAGTGGGGGGCAGTCCTGTTGGTTGGGGGCCCTGCTCTCTCACCTGTGGGGTCTGCACTAACTGCACAGTGAGCCTCAGAACTGAATCGAATGGAGTTGTAAGACATCCAGTTGGCGTCAGGAGTGTACACCAATGGAGGATTTCGTTAAGCAAAGGATTTCCGTTCATGTGAAAAACTATTGAGATACATAAATACCCAAAGTTTCAGAAATCATGGGGCAGGTTTCATGGCGTACGTCATGTTCCTGACAGATTGCCCGCAGGCCCCCATGTCACACTTTGAGAACAACTCTTACTCAGTTTTAGATTGAGCTATTGGTCAATTCGAAGATCTGATTTGGTTTCAAGCCGTTAGCCATCAAGAGATAGGCAAGATTTCTGCTAGATCCCATAAATTTCCTGAGAGCAAGCCAGCGTCCACAGATCTGGGCAGACACCGTTGGTCACTGGATACGAGACACTGAATAGCTATGTCCCTTCCTGAAAGGCCAGAGTCCCCCCACCTGGCAGCTGTCTGTGGAATGTTACCCACAGTTGCACCATGTTCTGAACTTGCATTAAAACAAACATAGATTTCAGGGGATTGTCCAAAGAACAGTTCTTTTATTTATTTATTTATTTATTTATTTATTTATTTGGCTGCATTGGTTCTTCATTGCTGCGTGCGGGCTCTCTCTAGTTGCGGCAAGCAGGGGCTACTCTTTGTTGCGGTGGGCGGGCTTCTCACCGCGGTGGCTTCTCTTGTTGAGCACGGGCTCTAGGCACACGGGCTTTGGTAGTTGTGGCACGTGGGCCCAGTAGCTGTGGCACGCGGGCCCAGCCGCTCCGCGGCATGTGGGATCTTCCCGGACCAGGGCACGAACCCATGTCCCCTGCATTGGCAGGCAGATCCTCAACCACTGCACCAGCAGGGAAGCCCCAAAGAATCATTCTTAATGATGACTCTAGGCCTTCCTTCAGGTCTCAGTAGGATGGTTGATTCTAGGACAAAAGATGAATGTCATGAACCAAAAAAGATGGCGAAAATACTTCATAAAAATGGAGTAGGGGTCTTCCCTGGTGGCGCAGTGGTTGAGAGTCCGCCTGCCGACGCAGGGGACACGGGTTCGTGCCCCGGTCCGGGAGGATCCCGCGTGCCGCGGAGCGGCTGGGCCCGTGAGCCATGGTCCGGAGCTGGTGCTCCATGGCAGGAGGGGCCACAACAGTGAGAGGCCCGCGTACCGCAAAATAAATAAATAAATAAATAAATAAATTTTTTAAATGG